>NC_133776.1:51384879-51690599 GCF_003597395.2 Chelonoidis abingdonii
AGGACACTAGGGGAGTGATTAAGAACTGGTTCAGAGGCAAGCAATATCGCCCTGAACCTACCCCCGAGAAGAGAAAGCGCGAGACCCAGAGAACAGTACCGGCAATTTGCCACAGTAGCTATGATGGTATAATTTCCCATGTGGACACTGTTCTGGAAAAAAAGTGACTTTGTTCCAGAAAAATTACCCCACTGCAAAACACAAAGGACCCAAGTCACTTTTCTTCTGGAATAGAACATCCATATGGGAGTAATACCAACATAGCTATAGCAGTATAATTATACTGCCAGTCAGTGTCCCTGTGAAGACAAGATCTAAACTCTGTGTTAAATGTCCCCATTTCAGAAATATTGCTGGGATATTCCAGTATCTCAGAAGTTGCCCTGGCTATTTTAACTCAGACCTTTATAATATTTGCACATGATGACTCTAAGACCCGATTGGTTGGATTTCCTGTTACATTGATCAGCAGTCAAATGTCTCTGTCCATCCAGTGTGAAACATTTGCCACATCTCAGAGTTTTCCTGCACCATTCCGCTTTTCATAGCTTTTAGCTTGTAGAAGTTTTTGACTCCTTATTTGTTTGGAATGCTGTAGTTCATTCCCTTCCTTCATGGGCCATGGAGAGAACAGATTCTGTGAACTGCCTTCAGCATGCTTCGAACACTTGCAGCTCTGCATTATGACAATTAATGTAATTTAATCTCATGCCTCATGGCTTCAGCTGTTCACCTGCATGGCTCAGAGAGGACTTTTTCCTCTGATGCGTAATTAGCTGGACGTATTTTGAGGGTTAGGGGTTTTTTGCCTTCCTTTGAAGCAGCAGGGATTGGCTCTGGCTGCAAACGGGACACCAGATGGGGTGGACCAAATGATCTGATGTAGTACAGAGAATCCTGTATTTTAGATGCCTGGTTGGTGTGGCTTTGCTCATGTGCTCTGGATCTAAGTGATCACCAGATTAGAGATCAGGATGGAATTTTTCACCAGGTTAGACTGACTGGGACCTTTGAAGGTTTTCATCTTCCTCTGCAGCAGGGGAGATTGGTTCATCTGCTGGGATTGTCTTAGCATATGTCATTGGTGGTGCCTCGGTCCCCCTGCTCTCTGCCTGTGACACATAGCAGCTTAGTCTCTTGAGGACTGAAATGTTTAGACTACTCAAGATACTAGGCTCCATATGGTGGTAACTGGGTGTGAATTAATGGTCTGCGATATACAGGAGATCAAAGTAGATGATCTAAGGGTCCTTCTGGCTTTAAACACTATGAAACCTTTTGGTGCAGTGGCTTTGTACCAGAGAACCAAGTGGCAACTAGGTAGCTGTTGATTGTTTTAAATCAGTCCAGTAACATAGTTCTCTTTCCCCTGCCAGAGTGGTGATGACTCTTCAGAACAGGAAGAGGGAGAAGTGGACAGTGAAGTGGAGTTCCCACGGAGACAGAGGTAAATAGCTAAACCCCACCAATCCTTCCTTGAGTGGTAGGCAGAAATCCATTTTTATTTTTTAATCTGGCTCAGTTTCATATCACTTCCCAGCACAATGCCATGATGTTAATTCTGAGCCTTCTGCCTCAGCATGATAGGGCCCTGCGACATCATTGCCCAAGTTCCGGCATGAAATGTATCCAACCCTGTAGTGATACTCTGTCAAGGGCCTGGCCAGTTCTGTGGTGATCATCAGCACCATAAACTATGGCAAGAGCTCCGGTCCAACTAGCTACAAGCTCAGTCACATGAGTGTCCCCTCTGTGATGCCTCATGCTGTGCCTGGCTGTTTTCAGCCCCCTGCAAGTTGCAGGCCTCTCCAGCACAGCTCCTCTCCGTCATGGGCTTGTTTGGGCAGGAACCTCACCATGTGTGATCAGTGCAAGAGGCTACTGCTGTCCAGGCTGGTATCTCCAATGTCTGTACCGTTAAGCTTGAAACTGCCAGGGTCTGGCACCCTCGACAGAATCTTTCAAAAGTTCTTTATCAGATTTGTTGCTGCAGAGGGCAAGGGAATGACTCCAGCATCTGGGCTAGAACAGTGCAGCCTTGATTACGTGGACGTCACTTCATCAAAAGCCTGGTTATCAGAAACAGGGTCAGGTCCTCCCCATAAGGCAGGGATCATGACCCCCTTTGAGAAAGTGGGGCTTGGGTAATTGAAGGCAGGGATCCTGGAGAGGAGCCCAGGGACTAAGGAGGGGAGTCGAGTGAAACATTTTAAAGAGCATTAGCTACATCCAACTACAGCCCTTTAGTTTGGGTCTCAACTACAGTAATTTGGCTCACACAGTTTATACTGAATTTCTCTACTCAGCCCCTTGGTTCCTTCCCACGACCCGTCACCCAGATTCCACTCCACTTCCAAGATCTCCATTCTGCTCCTATTGGAGGAATTGGTCTGCTGGCTTTGGCTGCTCTAGGCAGGGGTTCCTCCATTGTCCAAACATTTTAGTCAAAGGTTATGGGTGTTCCCCATGACTTTCATAGTGTTAGAAATTGCTGAATCTTGTCTCGAAAGGATTTTCACATGAGTAAAAGTGGAAAAGGAGGGTGTGAATACCAAAAGCACCCTCATCTGCCTGTGTGTCAGCTGTGCTATGGGTGTCCTGTGATCGCTACAGAGATTTGTGTGTGAATTAGAGCATGCTCCCCACAACATATCTTCTCCATAAGGAAAAGAGAGCTAGGAATGAATGTTCCAGAGTGGAGTAACAAAGGTGCCCCTATGTCTAACAAAATATTGCAAAGTAGGATGAAAAGGGGATTTGAAGGATTCACATTTGTGGACAGTGTAGTAAAATCTGAACCGAGTGGCTCAGAGAGTATAGAATCTGGCCTGTACCACCTTCTGAAGCTGTTTGCCACTGCCAGGTGTGAAGTATCAAAAGCTCTTCTCTTGGGACAGACCCCATGTTCCTTCTGATTAATCCTGCAATAAAAGGTGAGGGCAAGTGTTCATAAAACCACTTTCAATTGTCATGGAAAATTCAGCATCATTTCTTCCCAGCCAGCTGGAGCAAATAGAGAATGGGAACCTTTTGTGTAAATTAGGTGACTCAAATGGCTAGTGGCATTTCTCAGCATGTGGAATGAAATCTGCTGTACAGTGCACTCACTCAGCACCAGGGGACATCACCTGCTTTCCTGATTAATCATGAACCATTGCCACCTAGAAAGTGTCCTTTTTTTAGTGTGGAGGGGCATCAGGTAGGATATTTATATGGGGTCAGTGCCCATCTAATGCCCACTCATTGCCCAGGGGGGTTTCAGAAGTGCTGTGCACTTGACAGCATGCAGGGACATCAGCCAGATAGTGCTGCTTAGACTGCATGGAGGGGCATCTGCTGTGATCGGGCAGCGATTCAGTCCCAGTGGGGGTGGTGAGCTGAGCAATGCACTGTGCTGCCCCTGGGCATGCTGTGTTGAGGAAAGCGGCAGTGGAACATATGATCAAAGAGGCTTTGAAGAGGGGATCTGCCAGAACGAGTAGCTGTGATTTTCCCAATGCTGGAGCGTGCTGAAAACTGCACAGTGTTAATGCAGAAGCAGGGAGGTGGGAAAGGGGTGAGAACATGTTCAGACGTTGTGCTGGAGTGCTTGGGCAGTTGTACAGTTTCATAAGGGATATATGGAAAGTATTCCAGGGCTTCAGATTTATTATAATATCTATTGTACTAGTACCTAGGAGTCCCCGTCAAGGATCAGTGCCCCACAGTGCCATAATTAAAGCTAAAGCTAGCTTCACTTTATAAGCCTCTCATGGGATACAGTCACTGTGAAGGTGCCTCCTTCTGGCTGCTTTGGGCATTAGCTCCTTCCAGGTCCAACATCCCCTTCTGTTGTTCATGTGCCATGCATCCTCCCTCTCTACGACTCAGGGTTCTCTCTCTTTGGTTCGATCCTCTGGCCAGGTCACTCTAGTCCTTCCTTTCCAGGGTAGCAAAATCCCACTGGACAACTGCCCCAAGGCATTCTTCTGCGCCACTGCCCAGTCTGGGCCACTTGCCCAGTAACTTATAGAGGAACCTGGGCCCACCCTATACTCTGGGTTCCAGTCCAGGGACCCTGTGTCTAGCACCTGTGGTCTGCTTGCTCCCAGACCCTGCTGCTATTTCCCTGGATTCCTTCCTGCATCTTCTCGCACCCTTCCCCCCACTCGGTTTTACGAACCCAAACTCTCTTCTTCCAGAAAGTGACTGCAGACTACTTCCCCTGCAGCTCTCTTCTGCTGCCAACTTCCTGCCTTTATACCAGCCCTGCTTGTTTCTTCTCAGATAGGCTCCATCATCAATCAGCCTTTCAAGCCCTGGCTCTCCCTTAGGTGCACCCAATCAGGTTAATCAACCTAATCTAACTTTCTCTGCCTTTTGTGCAGGGTAGACACCCCATCACAGAGCCCTTCACGCCCCTTCCCCCTCCAAAAAACACCTTTTCCTTCTCAAGTTCTCTGTAAAGAGACCATTCCCTGTGAAATTTAGCATGCCACTTCTCAGCCCCAGCAAGAGCTCTTCTGGGAATTTTGTAAAAATCAGAAAACAAGCCTCAAGTTCAGGGTCTGAAAATTCGGATCATGTCATTCACTTTTAAACATTTTCCTAATACTTTTTGTCTCAAACCATGGCTGTGTGCCTGCAGTCTTGGCAACTTGTTTTGCTATGTTTGAATGTTGCTTTGTTTTGAATACTAATCATAATACTTGGGGCCAACAACATATGGTTAGCCTGTTACCGATGCATAGAGCAGATTGAAAAAAGTGGGGAGGTCTATCATTTTGTACAGAAATGAAGATGACATCACATCTGGCAACCCCTCCAGCCCCCATCAATTCTGCCTTCTCCAACCTTACCGCTGCTTTTCCTGCAGCTCCTGGGGCTTCTCACCCCTCTCCCAGACCTGGGGGAGGGCTGCAGTAGGATCCCCACTATCCCTTCCAGGTTGGGTGCTGCAGGGAAGAAGTACAAAGGAGCTGACCCATTGTTCCCAGGGGTTAGAGAGCCACCCTGAGCTATTTCTGCTCCCTCTTCCTCTCCCATTTTGTGAGAATGGTTTCAGCTCTTGAGGGGTGGGGAGAGCAGCTCTGATTGGCTGTGTACACCTCCGGGGTTGGGGAAAGGAGCCAGTGAGAAGCAGTTTTCCCCAGGCAAGGCTGAAATATTTACCCTCAGCGACCCAGCTCCAGCTTGAGAAGTGTTCTTTGCTGGCCCCCTTGCCCTGCCTAGTGAACTTTACAAAGGTGGAAGATGGGACTGGAACTACCAGAATGGTGGCAACTGAGGGGCAATTGGAGACCATCCTAACGCAGTCTCCTACAGAATGTTCGATGGAAGTGGGTTAGCTTGTCAGGGCCAAGCTCCTTTGGGTATGAAGTGGAGCAGCTCGGCCAATAATGTGGAGTGGGGAAAGTGATTTACCAGTATAAACAGAAACACTGCAATGCAGGGATTGAGCAAAGTGAAGCTAAGCTGTTCTCCTGGGCTTGCAGGCCTCACCGCTGCATTAGTAGCTGCCAGTCCTACTCAACCTTCAGCTCTGAGAACTTCTCTGTGTCTGATGGAGAGGAGGGGAACACCAGCGACCACTCAAACAGCCCAGATGAGATGGCCAACAGGCTGGAAGACCAGCTAACTGAGAAGCTAGAGGAAATGCTGTCCCAGACTCCGGAAATCCCCATTGAAATCTCCACTCAGTCTGATGGTCTTTCAGACAAAGAGTGCGCCGTGCGCAGGGTGAAGACGCAGATGTCATTGGGCAAGCTCTATGCAGATGACCACAGCTGTGAGGTGAGTGGGGCCTTCAGTACTCCCCTTCCTCTTCTGTCAGATGGTGAAAATAACTAGAAGCCATATAAGAAATCAGTATGACTAGAGAGGCAAAAGCCTGGGACTACACAGAAAGGGGCAATGAGAGAGGTACTGCAGAGAGAGGGTAGACTGGCCTCTTATCTTCACCCTGGAAATTGAAAGGCAGCAAATATATAACTGATAAAAGTTACACAAGACACAATTAGCATGTGGAACTCATTGCCACTAGATATTGTTGAGGCCAGGAGCTTAATAGGCTTCAGAAGATGAGAGATGATTTATATGACTAATGAGGCATCCACAGTTACATTAGATAGGATGAAAAATTGGAATTTAAATAATAAAATGGAAGGGATATAAACTAGGGCTGTCAAGCGATTAAAAAAATTAATTGCACAATTAATTGCACTGTTAATAATAGAATACCATTTATTTAAACATTTTTGGATATTTTTCTACATTTTCAAATATATTGATTTCAATTACAACACAGAATACAAAGTGTACAGTGCTCACTTTATATTTATTTTTGATTACAAGTATTTGCACTTTAAAAAAAAATATTTTTCAATTCACCTAGTACAAGTACTGTTATGCACTCTCTTTATAATGAAAGTGCAACTTACAAATGTAGAATTATGTACAAAAATATGCATTAAAAAATAAAACAAGGTAAAATTTTAGAACCTGCAAGTCCACTCAGTCCTACTTCTTGTTCAGCCAATTGCTCAGACAAACAAGTTTGTTTACATTTGCAGGAGATAATGCTGCCTGCTCCTTGTTTACAATGTAATCTGAAAATGAGAACAGATGCTGTCATGGCACTGTTGTATCCTGCATCACAAGATGCTTATGTGCCAGATGCGCTAAAGCAGTGGTTCTCAAACTTTTTTACTGGTGACCCCTTTCAGATAGCAAGCCTCTGAATGTGACCCCTTTATTAATTAAAAACACTTTTTAATATATTTAACACCTTTATAAATGCTGGAGGCAAAGCGGGGCTTGGGGTGGAAGTTGATAGCTCGTGACCCCCCCCAACCCATGTAATAATCTCATGACCCTCTGAGGGGTCCTGCCCCCCAGTTTAAGAACCCCTGGGCTAAAGATTCATATGTCCCTTCATGGTTCAGCTACCATCCCAGGGGACATGCATCCATGCTGATGATGGGTTCTGCTTGATAACAGTCCAAAGGAGTGTGGACAGACACCTGTTCATTTTCATTATCTGAGTCAGATGCCATCAGCAGAAGGTTGAATTCTTTTTTGATGGTTCGGGTTTTGTAGTTTCTGCATTGGAGTGTTGCTCTTTTAAGACTTCTGAAAGTGTGCTCCATACCTCATCCCTCTCAGATTTTGGAAGGCACTTCAGATTCTTAAACCTTGGTTTGAGTGCTGTAGCTATCTTTAGAAATCTCACATTGGTACCTTCTTTGTGTTTTGTCAAATTTGCAGTGAAAGTTTTCTTAAAATGAACAACATGTGCTGGGTCATCATCCAAGACTGCTATAACATGAAATAAATAGCAGAATGCAGGTAAAACAGCAGGAAACATATAGTTCTCCCCCAAGGAGTTCAGTCACAAATTTAATTAACCCATTATTTTTTTAACGAGTGTCAGCAGCATGGAAGCATGTCCTCTGGAATGGTGGCCAAAGCATGAAGGGGCATACAGATGTTTATCATATCTGGCACATAAATACCTTGCAATGCCAGCTACAAAAAATGCCATGCAAATACCTGTCCTCACTTTCGGGTGACGTAAATAAAAAGAGGGCAGCATTATCTCCTGTAAATGTAAACAAACTTGTTTTTCTTAGCAATTGGCTGAACAAGAAGTAGGACTGAGTGGGCCTTTAGGCTCTGAAGTTTTACATCCTTTTGGTTTTGAGTCCAGTTATGTGTAAAAAGAAAAAAAAATCTACATGTGTAAATTTCACTTTGACTACAAAGAGATTGCGCAACAGTACTTGTATGAGGTGAATTGAAAGCTACCATTTCTTTTGTTTATAATTTTTACAGTGCAAATATTTGTAATCAAAATAATATACAGTATCTCCTCACTTAAAGTTGTAGTTATGTTTCTGAAAAATGTGACTTTAAGACAAACAATGTTAATCAAATCCAATTTCCCCATAAGAATTAATATACATAAAGGGGGGTTAGGTTCCAGGGAAATGTTTTTCACCAGACAAAAGACTATATTATATCTGTGTGTGTATATCTATACTCTCTCTCTCTCTCTCTCTCTCTCTCTCTCTCTAAATTTTAAAGAAACAATTTAATATTGGTACACAGCGATGATGATTGTGAAACTTGGTTGAGGTGGAGGAGTCAGAGGGTGGGATATTTCCCAGGGAATGCCTTGCTAAAAGATGAACTAGCAATTATCTGAGCCATCAAGGGTTAACTCTCACTGTACAAGGCAGCAGGAATGGAGGGAGGGAAAACAGCATGGCAGGCAGAGACAGAGACATATACTGTGTGTGGGGAGAGAAAGATGGACATTGCCTCTAAGTACACTGCCTTTTTAAGTAGATCAGCAAGCTGAGAGAGCAGCTGCTTCCAGGAAGCTCCGTCTGTCCTGAGCCCTTTCGTGTGTCCTCCCTGCTCTATGGAGATGGGGTAAATGGGGAGCAGGGGGAAGGGGGACACCCTGACATTAGCCCCCCCCCATTCCCTCCCAGCAAGCAGGAGGCTCCCGGGAGCAGCTCCAAGGCAGAGGGCAGGAGCAGAACATGGCAGTGGGGGGAGGGACAGCTGAACTGCTGGCAATTGATAGCCTGCTGGGTGGCTGCTGAACAGGAAACTTAGGGGAATGGGGAGCTGATGCGGGGGCTGCTAGTCCACCCTGGTTCCAAGCCCCCACCAGCTAGCTGCAATGGGCTTCCTGCAAGCAGTGGACAAAGCAGGCGGCTGCCAAACGACATTATAAGGGAGCATTGCACAACTTTAAACGAGCATGTTCTCTA
The DNA here is from genome assembly GCF_003597395.2 of Chelonoidis abingdonii. Taxonomy (NCBI): domain Eukaryota; kingdom Metazoa; phylum Chordata; order Testudines; family Testudinidae; genus Chelonoidis; species Chelonoidis abingdonii. The sequence goes on from NC_133776.1 coordinate 51,393,642, forward strand.
ACTGATCAGCAATATAACAGTGTTAACTGGGACAACTTTAAGTGAGGTGTTCCTGTACGCTTTGATTTCAGTTACAACACAGAATACAATATATATGAAAATGTAGAAAAACATCCAAAATATTTAATGCATTTCAATTGGTATTCTATGGTTTGACAGTGTGATTAAAACTGCGATTAATCGTGATTGGGTTTTTTTATTGTGATTAATTTTTTTGAGTTAATCACAGCTGTTAACTGTGATTAATCGACAGCCCTAATATAAACCTTCCTATTTTGGTCAAATGCCAGCCTAAGTGGTTATAATAACTTCCTCTAGGGCAAGTTATTCCTCATTCTCCTCTAGGGGGTTTCTTGCACCTTCCTCTAAAGCAATTGGTGTGTTCACTGTTGGTGACAAGAGATTGCTCTGACTAGATATGGCATTTCCTGTGTGCCTGTGTTCTCCCATCTTTCTTACTCTGCCTTCCCTCTTCCCATGACTTCTGAGGTTTTAGGAATTTTGCATTAGATTGGCCTGTCTGCTGCTCCCCTTCCGGTTCTGTAAATGAGACAAGTGGGCATGTGTGTGGGGGAAGGTCCTTGCTTTCCCTTTCCCTTTCCCTGTTCCACCAGTTACACTCTCTAGCCAGCAGGTCTCTGTGGTTATGTGTTAGAGATCAGAGGTGACCTTCTGTGGATCCTCAATGCCCCCTGCTGGCTGCCAGAAGACAAGAAGTGATAGAGTCATTGATGGGGACCTTTTCCTATCTCCTGCTCCTCCACCAATCAGCTGCTGATCCTGCCAGTGCAGTCACTCTACAGTGCAGGAAAATCACTAAAAGAGTTTCCCTGTCCTTTTGCCTTTCAGAACCAGGCACAGTTTGGAGAATCGGATTGTGACTCTTCCGAGGGGGAGTGTTCTGATGCAACCGTCAGGACCAATAAGCCCTGCAGTTCTGCTACTTGGTAATGACAAATTTCCCACGAAAGCCCTCCTGATACTGGCATTTAGATTCCCCAAGACACCCTTCATTTCCCCCATCCCCTCATACTTTGACAAGAAGAGAAACTGATTCTCCTTCCCATCCCAGAAATGATCTGCAATAACTTGAATCTCTGGAAAAATGTCCAAATGAAATTAATTCTCACTGAGCATTTCAATCAAGAATGGCAGGGATATATTTTATTGAAGAATCTAGCTACTGTAACATTGATATTTATTTTTTTTTACATTTTAACACTTTTTACTATAAAGAGTGGACTATATATCAAGAGAGACAATAATTTGTTGCAAAAAAGTTAAGAAAGCAAGCAAATGAAAGAGACACTTCCTTGTGAGTCTTACATAAATAGCATGATGGACACATCAGGATCTACTGCTGCTCTCCCAGGGGACCAGGGCTCATGGCCCTAAAGGTTGGAGAATAGATAAAGAGAAACAAACCAATCAGTCTTATCAAATGAAGAAGCATAAGAGAAACCTTGCTCAAAGGTAACCTATGAACAAATGGCATTCAGTATAATCAGCTGGGTCACTTTTAATCAGAAAGTGGATATGTTCCTGGAGAAATTTGGTACCAAGGTGCTTACATCCAGGGTCTTCTGAATCAATACATTCCCCCAGGAATGTGATAATGGGGGGTTAATTTATGGGGTTTTGGTTTATTTTTTAATCAGCATTTTGTTGTGAGATCCTGCAGATGAATTCTAACCTCATTCTCTGTCGAGACTTGGTATAACAGCACTTTTTACCATCACCAATCATCTTCACTATGGCAGACAAAACAATGTGAATTTCTAGCTGAGCAGAGAAAGATCTTTCAGCTGCAGAGTGCCATTTTCCCACAGTTTACTTCCTCTCCTTACTTCCCATTCACCCATTTGTTTCCTTCAATTAAAAAAAACAAAAACAAAACAGTGCTGGAAACAAAAAAAGCATGGACAGCACATTCTGCAAAGCCTGAGAACTAGTCTGGGGAGGAAACCGGAGACACCTGTACTGAACCTTCAGAGGCAATCTATCACATCATCACACAACTGGCCAGCGCCAAGGGAGAGAGCTGTGTATTGGGAGTAAACCAGGGAATACATTGGCCTGGACAACAGTATCAACCCTCCTTTTGTTCTGTTTATTAATGATTTGGTTTTGGAAGCATTAACAGCTGCCTGCCTTTCATGTCAGGCTTGGTGTAAAAGAGAAAGTAAAATTTGGACTGAGTTTACCTAAGGAGGGGGTGGGGATGGGGGTGGGAGAGGAGAGAGTGCTTGATTTTGGTTGTGGGTGTGTTTTATGTGGGGGACCTCAAAGAGTGTATCCCGCTCCTTTAAATTCCAGCCTGGAGGAGAAACTGACGCATTGTGGGGGTATCTGAAAGGCAGAGGCACTGACATTTGAGTGACCAATATAACACTCCCAGGGGCCTCACTGGGCCTTCCGTTCAGAAACAAATGGCTCCTTTTAACTGACACACAGAACAAAGATTTTAGTCCGTTTCTCAGTTATTTTCCCTCTGGAACAATTTCAGCTCTGCCTCGAGACCTGGGAAAGGCAGCTGCTCTTCCTCATGGTCTGGCTAGCGTGGCTAGAGCAGTGTGTCCTGGGGAAATCAGCCCTCTAATAGAAGCCATGCACAAGCCTCAGATGACCGGCAGGAATGGACCGTACGCAGGTTCTTCTGTTGCTTTGTTTGTTTACATTTTATGTTAAAATGTTGATTTGAACGTAGCCTTGATAATTTATAGCCTAGTGGCAAGAATGAAGGAAAATGTTTTGCTTATACAAAGAGCAGTATTGTATGAGTTAAATTATTCCATATTTTAAATTTTTGTAGCTGGACTACATGTAGATCTTAAGTTATTACATTATTTTATTTATTAACTTTTCTGTCGATCAGAAGGTTGGCTTTACTGCTAGCACAATTGTTCTCTCCATGTGATGTTACTTCCTCCTTATGCATCATAGAAGGATGGGATTAGAGCTGGATTCAGGGGCTGTCAGTATTTGCTCCCCTGCTGCGACCTCTGCTGGTGCCATGCAGAGCACAGTCATTCTGGAGGCTGTGTCAGTCTGGGCTGGCCTGCAAGGCAAAGGAGGAGATACTCAGTTTAATGGGCTTTAGAGATCTTCCACATGGGTGAAACTGTGCAATTGGAGTTTGCTTCTGATTAATGGAGGGACAGCAGTGTGTGAGTGTTGGGGGCAGGGGCAGATGGAGTGAGGGGGAAAAGGTTGAACAGGAGCAAGTGCTTTATAGTGAGAAACAAGCAAAAAGTTTTGAGCAAGCCTCTCTGGAGAGGCATTCTGGGCTGCTAGTACAGAGCAGGGCGTCAATTCTAGTGGTAGTGCTACAGTGACGGTCCCAAATGCTCACATAAAACAGCTAGATAAAGGAGGAGAGAGGACCAGCAGCCATCCCATAGAAACTGAAGACAGGGGCCAGACTGACCACCACAAATGCAGCGGGGACCAGATTCAGTGTGCCAGGGATGGGGAGGTTCACCCCAAAATGGAGTGCTGATGCCTGGCCCTGTAGAGAGCTTTAAGCTCCTGCAGAGGCTATGCTGCTAAGGGTGATCTGGACTGTGAGGTGCAGAGAGGGCACCCATGTGCCAAGCCAGCCCTGCTCACCTGAGATGTCAAGTGTTTTCTTAAGAGAGCACTCATTTCCCAAGGCAGCCATAGAGCATAGGCAAGAAGGGACCGTCTGACCTCATGCTGTAGACTGCCAGAGCCCTGAGTTAGGTGCTTTGACTCCATATCAATCAGACCCTGCCTGAGAAGGCATGAAGGATTCCCTGGTGCCCACAGGAGTTGTTTTGCCAGCACGCAGAGATAGTGGTAGCCCCTGGTGAGTGACATGAGGGAGTTATCTGAAAGTTCTTAGACTTACAGTAGCACCTGCTAACATATACTGAGAAGCACATGAGTTTGTGGCCCTACCTGCTTTCTGTACTGTATGCTTCTTTAGGCTTCTTCATGGCCTTGCCTTCAACCACATTGCTCAGCTCCACTGTCTGTCACAGTCATTCCTCACTCTCTCGTGGAGAGGCAGTACAAAATCATCCCTTTGGTGTGAGCACTCTCTGCCCTAGCATTGGTCTGCTGCCCCTGTTCATACTCAGAGGCACTTCCCCCATTACCTGCTGGCAGGTATCTGAAATCCTGCCAACAGCTAGTGCCTCCCTCAGGATTCCTGCTAGTGTTGTTGCTCCTTGTGCACTGGTAGCATGTGGACAGCAGCTGTGCTGTAGGAGGTGCCGGGCTCTCCTGGGTCATTCCAACCCTAATATTCTATGACTGGACCTTGGTGTGCACTGTGCGATAGCTCAGGCAGTCCCTGGGTGCACCTGCGCTTATCTACATCCCAAAAGGTTCAACATGATCTAGTTTGGCATCTGCCTTTAGTTGAAGGCACGTGCACTTTTCCCAACAAAGAGTATGCCATGCATGTGGGGATGTCCTGGCACTGAAACCCCTGGCCTAAATTCCACACACACTCATGGCAGCTTCCTTCTAACGTTCCAAACCTCTACATACCCTGAAACAAAAGGTACATAAAAAGGAAAAACCTACCAGAGCCAGTCATCCCCAATGTCACTGGGCCAAGAATCAAAGCAGGAAGCGGTCAGGTGTAGGTCAGAAGCAATTTTAAGGTCCCAGATCTTGTCATCAAAGCTAAATGCAGAAGCCGTGAAGCCCTGGAATCTGGATATTTCAGTTCTTGCTTCTGTCCCGAGATATCGGGCCTCAAACATGCCACACTATAGCACTTAGAACAACTATTACTTGTGGAAGTTTCCACTCTATTATTTAGTCCCTGTCAGACTAGATGACCTTTGGCCCTATCCAGCCTTGAACTGTGATCGTTTCTGGGCTCCCCTTGCTCAGGGTGCTGCACACGGATTCACGTCACTCAGGCAGGCTGCCTTTCCAGGCCAAGGGATGGAGCAACAGCCTGAGCTGTTTTTAAAAACTCCTTGAAACATCAGTGAAACAGTTTGCTCTGTAAACCATGTCTTATCCCGCATAGTCAGGGGTTTGTTTGGGGTTCTGGCTTTGCAACTCATGAAAAGTGCTGCTATAACTGATAGGACATCTCATTGCCACTATCCCTCCTTAAGGGCAGGGCCTCACACATCGCTGTATGTCTGATTCCACAGCACTGGGAGCTTTTGTAAATAGTGTGCAGAGGGTGAAAACCAAACCAAGGTATAGGAGTAGGATAAAACTCTTAGGGCTACAGGTGCTGGTGCTCCTGAGGAGTGCTAGGTACCATATTTCTGAACGGGGGTTGAGTTTATGAAAGTATTCAAGGAACAAGGTAGCCTGAGGAATACTGTAGTAAGGATCATAATCTGACCCATGACATGAATAAAATCCATGCAGCTCTGCCAGTGTTGGTGCAGTCTGATGTGCCAAGGTAGGAAGGAGCAGGCCAGGTTTTGTATTTCCAGGCAATAGCTCTGTAACATCTGCAAAGGAATGTGTCCATTTGTATTGCAAAGTCTAGACTTCATTCTCTGGGTAGACTGTAAGCCCAGTGTAACCTCACCGAAGCATGTTTACTTACTGTGGATTTACACGGGTGGAGCTGAGCGCAGAAGGTGCTGCTGTCTGGCTTGAGTGCAGAGTTTGCATGAGGGGATTACAAAGGGTGAGCTGCAGGCGGAAGCGCTAGTAACAGTGCCGTTCAGCCTGGGGAAGGGCAGGCTCGAAATGCCCAGAGAACAGCCCCCTGCGTAGACAGGCTACTTCATTTTCTTTTCTTCTCTATAAACTCTCCTTCCCAGGAGAAGGGTGAGTTGTGGGCTCACTGCCCACTCCTCACCCAGCACGGCTTCTGACAGCTCAACACCAGCCTGGTTTCTGGCGTTTATGGTTAATGTTGTTTTTCCCACTGTGTGTTAAAAGTGACCATTTCATCTCAGCCCTTCCCGGTGTCTCATCCTTGCGCTGTGGCTTCCTGATACAAACTTGATTTCTGTACTGAACAGTGTACAGTGATGGGAACAAGAATGAGTGTCAAAGCAAACAAATGCATGGAATAAAAAGCCAGTGTACTTCAGTATGTCCCAGGCTTGGCCTGTCATCTGGATGGTGTGTTGTGTCTGAAGAATTTATACTAGAAGTTGTTGAGCTAACAGAAAATGGCTGATCAGTTAAAGTGTCTTTGAAGTGAGCTGTGTTTCTGACTCTAGCTGTGCTGGTTCTGACCAGAGCCCCTGACTTTCCAGCCAGGGTGGCGCGCCTTGTCTGTGTGTACATTCCCAGCCATGGGAGCATGGCCCTGAGCACTGTATTTTTACAGAAGTGCTGTTTTTCATCAGCTGACACAGATCCAGGCTCCACCACCACCTGCACCTCAAGCCATTCTTTCCCCCACAAGTAGTCTTGGCTCTGCCTCCCCATGAACCCTCCCACTGGGCTTACCCACTGTCCTCCCTCCAGTCAAGTCAGGAGTCAAGTCAGGAGTGGGGGGGGGGGGCACCCTCTTTCTGTCCAGAGTAGGGTTCCCCCACCAAAACCCTCTCCTGCCAACTGTTCTGCTTTGTATTTTAAAAAAATTTTCCCCTCCCCAAGTCACCATTCAGAAAACAGTACTTGTCCAGTCATGAAAGGAAACAGCCATGCAATCAGAAAGGAGAGCTGGACTTCAGCCCCTTAGGGTCCCACGCATCCTTTTGTTGGATGGCTCAGCTGTTACTGCCACATACTATGTTGACAAGCCATGGATGATGATCTAGCAAACATGTCAGGTCTGGTTGTGGCACAGTCACACCATGGCAGCCAGAGAGCACAGACAGACATGCACACCACAGGGTCAAACCCTGCTTGGTAGGTGAGAGGCCTGTGCTCAGGGGCTGAAGGAGCAAATACTCGGCTTTGCACCTGTTGTTTATGCTGCAGGGACAAACAACCCTGGAGCAAAGGAGGCTACAAGTCAGCCCTTCTGTAAATCTACCCACACCACATGGGTAACCAGCCCCTCCAGGCCAGCTGTGCAGTCAGTTCCACTGAGAAAAGGAGAAATCAGAAAAAACTTCATTTGTAAAAGGAGACAGATAAGGCCAGGCCCAAGGCCTCCCATGCTTACCATCCTGCCTTATTAGCCAGTGTCTTATCTAACCTCAGCTGTGATGGTACGGTGCTAAAGGAGCTATTCATTAGAGCCATGGTTCAGGAAATGCTTGGGAGTCTGTCCACCGTTTTTCCCAAGCAAGAGGCCTCGGCATCATCTGGCAAACAAGCACAAAAGATACAGAACTCTGTAATTGAATCTGTTTCCTATAAAGAGGTGTCTGGCCCTAGGTACATGGGCATCATGGTATATTATTAACAACTCATCTTAATGCACCTGATGATATGGTGTCACAACTGCTGTCCACAGGGGCTATTTATGACACCATGTAGGGTGCCCAGTGGCAGGATGCTGTAACAGTTGTCAGGTTCCTTAAGTTGACAGGGCCTCCAGGAGTTTCATGTACAGTGCCTTCACCCTCTCACAGGTCTGTAGTAACAGTTCCCCTAGCATCTGCGAGACACCAGCTCCACTTTTATGTAACTTGGAAGGGGGTCTCATAAAGCCTGAGGTGGGAGCTTACATCACATTACCTTAAGCCTGGTTTCTGGTAATGTTCTAGAGGGACTTAAAATGTTGGAGCAGGAAGTGCTGGGCTGCAGGACCATTCCCCCAGCACTTTTCAACCACACTAAATTTACTCAAACAAAAGGAAAGGCTGGTGTGATGGGGTGTTTACCCCACACCAGCCTCTGAAGGGGTTACGGTAGCTACATAAGCCAAGTAAGCACTTGGGCTGCATCTAGAGGAGGAGCCAGGGAACAATGAGAGCTAATTAAATGATGACGCTCACTCGGACTGGGCTGGTATAAAGCCAGGTAGCAGAGGGCAGAAAGGGGCTACGGAGAGGAGTTTGCAGTCACTCCCTCTGAGGTTATGGAGAGCATGGAGCTGTCCCAGAGGGCAGGCATACCCAGAGGAAGGTGGAGAAGGAGCTTGCTAGAGGCAACGTAGGAGGCAGTCCAGGACAACAGTAGCAAGGTGTGGGACAGCGCAGACCTTAGCCACTGGTTGTAAGGTCCCTGGGCTGGAACCAGGCGTAAAAGGTGGGCTCAGGTTCCCCTGCCAGCCACTGAGGAAGTGGCACCATTGATGGGCAGTGGATTGGAAGATTGCCTAGTACAGAGACCTTGGTACACAAACCTCCTTGGGAGGGGAAGATTACAGTGACCTGCCCAAAGGTCCAAGCCATGAAGAGGGATCTGGTGTGTCCCAAGACAGGCATAGTGAGCACCCGCAGGAAGGGCATCAGACTGGCAGAGCTAATCCCCAGCCAGCAGCACATGGAGCTGGGCCACAGCTACCACCCTGTGCTAGAGCCACAAAGGGGCTTAGTTTCAGCATTGCAACGCTTACCCTGCAGGTGCCCTGCTGCCTCATGGAATCTGCAGCCCTGAGTCAGATGCCCGGGTTCCTTGTACAAGACATGGAGCGAAACAGGTACCTAAGACTGGGACTCTCAGAGGGCAGCACACTGAGCCAGCCATGAGGTAATGCCAAGGTGAAGTGTTTGGTCTAAGCTCTGCCCTCAAAGGGAACTGGGCTCTGCTGGGAGAGGTGCCTATCTCCACTCAGGAATCTCAGCCATGAGCGCTCCTGAAGTCAGGGACCTGTGCCAGGGCAGTTCTTTCTTGCCAAAAAAAAAAAGGGGAGGTGCTAGTGTCCCCATTGCCTCTTCTACCACTAGTGGTGGGGGTCTAGCACTTCCCCAGGACATGGGTGACTGAGGCTCCCATTCCCCCTTGACCTGAGAGCAAATGGAATTTGATCCCATCTTCCATGTCACTGGTGTGCATTTGGTGGAAGGGCTCAGTCTCTCCTGTTGCAGTTCTTTCTTCCCCACTATATACCTATTATAGTCAGCAGAACATGGCCTTGAACTCGCTCTCCTGCATCCCAGGTGATGCCCTGACCACTAGCTTTAGTGATTTTCTCTCACCCAGGCCCAGTGAATAGTTCAGTCTGTTATGCAAAGTGGAACAGCTTCAAGAGGTGAGAGGGAGACATGCCCCAGAATGCCCCACAGCCCAATGGTTAGGGTACTCAGCTGGCTTCACATCCCTGCTCCTCAGGTAGAGGAGGGAACTGAACATGGCCCTTCCCCAGCCCAGGCATGGGCTCTACAACCTTGAGTATGCACTGTGTGTTATGGGGAGGGGGTGCACTGGCACCACCCGTGCCTATGTTTTGTGCAGGCCCCAATTGGGTAGGCATGCTCTAAGGTAACCTCTGAGCCTGCTTACCATATGACTACTGGGGGGGGAAGCTGATAGTCCTGGAAGCCACCAGGAGTGAGGCAATGTTTGATATCAAAGTATCCCACCACAGTAGCATTTAACTTCAAAAAGGGGAGCCACACAAAAAGAATCTAGGCCAATTCTATGCTACTCTCCTTGTGTCGGCAAGGGCCGTGTCCTCGCTTGTAGCGATACAGAGTGCAGTACACCATGGGTAGGTATCCTCCTGTAACTCACCACTACTCAGTGCAGAGTGGTTTGAGAAGTATTTGCAATGCCTCATGGGGCCAAAATAAGCTGCACAGGGGTGATTGGGAGCATGGGTTCAATTGCCTGTAATGCAATATTCTCCAGCCCATAATTTCATCTGCTTCCCATAATAGTTCACATCTCTTCAAAATCTCCACAAACCCACACATCCCTCCTCACTGGCTATCAGCTCTGACAGAAGCATGGAACCTGTACAGCTGTGCACTACTGTTATGAGCACAGGAAGGGCACCTGGTCCTGCAGTATTTGTAGAGATGCAAGAGGAGCTATGGGAAATGTGATTCCTTGGAGGCTAGATTGCTGTGGGCTATAAAAAGAAACACTTCAAGCTTGTTGGTGTTCTTAGAGCAGCTGGAGATGGTGAAGCACTAGTTCTGGGCGCAAGAAACAAGCACTGACTGGTGGGATCGCCTTGTAACACAGGTTTGGGATGCTGAGTAGTAGCTACTGAACTTTAAGATGTGCGAGGCCACATTCCTGGATCTCTGTGCTGAACCTGCTCCGCCCTCCCATGCAGGGACATCAAGATGAGATCTGCACTGACTGTTAAGCAGCAAGTGGTGATTGCACTGTGGAAACCTGCTATGTTAGATTGATTCCCAACTGACCAGTAGCAATTTGGAGTCAGAAATCCTCCACAGGGGCAGCTCTTGTGTAAGTGCTGAGGGCTATTAATCACCTCCTGCTATGCAGGATTGTGACTCTCGGCACTATGAGCAGCCAGATAAAAGGGCTATAAGAGCTCAAAGTGGAGATGTACAGCTCAGGGAGGCTGTGAAAGACCATTTGAATAGTGAGCCAGAGTAGTGTGTGTTGCTGCAGTATGCTCTACGTGAACTTTCTCTTTTCCAGCCCAGAATGAATCTTGTAGGAAGTGCTCTGTGTGTGTGTAGGAAATAGAGCATTGTCAATGTACTATTAATGTCTGAATATTGTTATAGGTTCTGTGACAAAATGAAGTACCAGGAAATCGGTGGGTGTCAGACCTGCTCAGCACCAGCCAGCATATATTGTGAACTAATAAAAATCAATTATGTTTCGCAAAGTGAAATTTTATTCTATGACAGAACAAGGCAAATGATAAAACATTTAGAACTTAGTTTATTAAGAAAACTGAACTTATGAAGGGGAAAGAGCAGTCATTTCTATTTCAGATGCACATACACCAACCCGGCTTCCACAAGTCAGTGCATGGACAGCTCTGATTGTCTTTCATGTTCCCTGGGGGCAGGAAGTGATAGTGCAGCAATTGCTCATGACACATGAAATGCTGGGAGGGGGGGTCACAACATTTGAGTTCTCCATGGGTTGCAGAGGGACGTGAGCATGGGATTCTTGGACCTGCCTGTCTACCAGAGTCTTCAGCATCTGTTTGCAGCCTGAGAAGCCCCGCTACGTCCTTGTGCATTCCCCTTTCTTTCTCCAGGCTGGCTGCAAGGGTGATCCTCCAGGCCCTGGTCTCATTCTCTGTTCCAGCACAGGTTTGCACGATCTCCTGGAACTTTCTCCCTTTCTCCTTACTCCTTTCTCCCACTCATCTGGGTTAGAAGCTTGGCAGGTGTGGAGAGGGAGACCCTCCACGCCACAATAGCATCAGCTGCAGCTACAACACACAGAAGTACTGTTGTCAGTGTATTCACAACAGAAATAAATTAAAACAAAACACCTTAGGATACTGAACTAACTCCCCTTGATCTGCAAACGTTATAAGCACTGCATCCTCACTTCTCCTTGGGATTGATACAGCATGGCATCACTCACAGCACCTGCCCTGCTGAGTACATTTATATAGAGCAATGAAACTCCATACTGGCACCAGTTTCCACAGATAGGAGTAAGTGTAGCCGCTCTCACTTCTGTAGGTGACAGAGGCAGAGAGCACAGCTACTGCTGGTATTCTGCTGCCCCCTGGACCCATATGCTGTTAGCTCATGTACTCCAATGGTGCCTGCTGAATTAGTTGCTGAGTGGCATGAGAGACTGTCCTACCACAGCAGAAGATATCAGGTTGGCCTCCCCAGAAACCTTTGGCAGAGAATTGCAGAGCACCTCCATGAAAGTGTCATTGAGTCTCTACAGAGGATTCACAGGACATCCCGATGCATGTAAACTGCTCCACATGGCCCCCTCTGCATAACTCCAGAGGGGAATGACAAGCAGAGAGCAACTCTACCTCTCTTGGTTGTACCACTACCTCTTCTAGCACAAGTGAAAGAGTAATTCAACAGATATGTCCTGCTACTTTGCGGGCTCTACCCTTGTAATTTCAAAGCAAACTGCACATTTACCAGAGGTTCCTTCCCCTGCATCAGGCTCACCTGTTGGGACTGGCAGGAGTGCACTGGAGTCAAACAGATCCTGGCTCACTGCACAGCTGGATCCCCGGTCACCTGTCCCCCATACTCCTCCGCCTCTTCCTTGTCCACTCCTTCCTCTTTGCTGTTCATGGTGAGGGCGTGTGCCTCCTCTGAAGTATCCATGGGGCTCCTGCAGGTGGTGGTGGGGTCTTCTCTGAGATTGGCATGCAGCTCAGCACTAGATGGATTGTTGGCCTCTTCAGCCTTCTGGTACCCCTGCTGCAGCTCCTTGGCTTTCACACAGCACTGCTGCCAGTCCCTCTTGTAGCCCTTCTCCCACATGCCCATAGCCATTTGCTCACAGAGGTCAACATTTCTATGGCTGGACTGGAGCTGTGCCTGCACAGCCTCTTCTCCCCACAGCCCCAGGAGATCCAACACCTCCTATGTACTCCAGGCAGGAGCGTGTCTGGAGCATATAGCTGGCATGGTCAGCTGGGCAGTTACACACAACAGTGGAGAGCTGCTTGGTGTGCTCACCAAGCCAGGCAACCAGGAAAAGGAATTTAAAGAAGTTGTGAGGCTTTAAAGGGGAGGGACAGCTTCCTGTCCACCTGACCCCTGGGCAGCAGAGTACACACTGGTGACCAGAGCTGTCAGTGTGGGACATCACCTGGAGGCCAGTAACAGTCAAAGTAAGTAACAGTGTCAACACTGACCCTCTGTCGACTTAACTACATCGAACTTGACTCTACGCCACTCAGGGAAGTGGTGTTATTAAATCGGTGTAGTGGAGCAGTTTCACCAGCAAGAGTGAAATTTAAGCATAGACACTTCCACAGCTAGGTTGATGTAAGCTGCCTTGCATTGACCTAATGGTCTGTGTAGACCAGACCCAAGTTAAACAGAAATTAAAAGGAACACAGTCACAAAGGTGAAATGCTTCAAGCTGTATGGATACTTTTAAAAACTATGATAACAGAGGCTCAAACTAAAGGTATTCCCCAAATAAAAACAGTGAGAGGACCAAAAAAAAGCCATCACTGCTAAACAGAGTATAAGAGATGGTCAGAGACAAAAAGTTGTCGTAAAAATTGGAAGTCAAATCCTACAGAAGAAAATAAAAAGGAGCATAAACTCTGGAAAGTCAGCTGTAAACATAATTACGGCAAGCTAAAAAAGAATTTGAAGAGCAACTAGCAAAAGACAAAAACTTTTTTTTGTTTGTTTTTTTTTAAAGTACCTCAGAAGCAGGACGCCTGCTAAACAACCAATTGGGCCACTGGACAGTCAAGAAGTTAAAGGAGCACTCATGGAAGATCAGGCCATTGTGGAGAAGCTAAATGAATTCTTAGAATTAGTCTTCACTGCAGAGGATGTGAGGGAGATTCCCACACCTAAGCCATGCTTTTCAGGTGAAAAAGTTGAGGAACTATCCCAGACTGAAGTGTCAGTAGAGAAGGTTTTGGAAGAAAGTGATAAACAGTAATAACTCACTAGGACCGGATGGAATTCACCCGAAGGGTCTGGAGAAAACTCGTATGAAACTGCAGTAGATCTACTAACTGTTGTATGTAACCTATTGCTTAAATCAGCTTCTGTACCAGATACCTGGCAGACAGCTAACCTAACTCTTATGTTTTTAAAAAGGCTCCACAGGCAATCCTGGCACTTACAGGTCAGTAGGGCTAACTTCAATACTAGGCAAACTGGTTGAAAGCTATAGTAAAGAACAGAATTATCAGACACGTAGATGAATGCTATATGTTGCGGAAGAGTCAACACGACTTTTGTCAAAGGAAATCATGCCACGCCAATCTATTAGAATTCTTTGAGGGTATCAACATGCACCTGGACAAGGGTGTTCCAGTAGACAGTGTACTTGGACTTACGGAAAGCCTTGAACAAGGTCCGTTACCAAAGGCTTTTAGGCAAAGCAAGCAGTCATGGGATAAGAGGGAAGGTCCTCTCATGCATCAGTAATAAATTACCTGTTATCACTCAAGATAGACCTTGGAGTCATCGAGGATAGCTCTCTGAAAACATCTGCTCAATATGCAGTGGTAGCAGTAAAAAAAAAAAAAAGCTAACAATGTTGGTAACCATTAGTAAAGGGATAGAAAATAAGACAGTAAACATCATGCCACTATATAAATCCATGATATGTCCACACCTTGAATACTGCAGGCAGTTCTGGTCGCCCTATCTCAAAAAAGATGTATTAGAATTATAAAAGGTAAAGAGAAGGGCAACAAAAATGACTAAGGGTATGGAACGGCTTCCATGCAAGGAGATATTAAAAAGACTGGGACTGTTCAGCTTAGAAAAGAGATGACTATGGGGAGAAATAGGATAGAGGCCTATAAAATCACAAATGGTGAAGAAAAAGTTATTTACCGCTTGTATAACACAAGAACCTGAGGTAATCTGATGACATTAATAGGTTTAAAACAAACATAAGGAAGTACTTCTTCCCACAATGCTGTGGAACCCATTGCCAGGGGATGTCATGAAGGGCAAAAGCATAACTGGGTTCAAAAAAAAGCATAAGTTCATGGAGGACAGGCCCATAACTGCCCTATTCTGGATGCTGGACTAGATGGACCGTTGGTCTGACGCAGTTTGGCCATTCTTATGAGATAAGTGGGGAAACACTTTGTTTAAGGATCCAGATGGGCTTAGGTATGTGTTAGCTAGGGGAAGCCGAGTTGAGTTTTGAGGATCTAGATTTTGGACTTTGGCACCTAAAGTGGCAGTTAGGTGGCTAAATGCCTTGGTGGATCTGGCCCTAGATGTTTGGGGCCTGCTGTTTATACTGTAGGCCCTGGCTTTACAAAGAGTGCAGCACTCACCACAGCTCCCAGAGTTTGAGAGACCAGCCCCACAGCAGTGAACTCAGAATCAGCAGGCCCTAGCCTCAAGGGAATTTCAGCATGCTTAGTTCTTCCAGAAAACATTTTAAACTGAGAAAGACACAACAAGGTAGGATGATAGCACTTCTCGTGTCAGGGGATACAGATACACCACTGCAGGGCATCTGAGTGCAGCAGAAATGCCAAGCAAAGGCTACAAACAAGTGAACTTTATGCTCTGGATGGTTCCCTGACCATACTGATCATCTCTCATCACCAGCTGCCATTACCAGCAAGTTTCCAGCCAATGGCAGTGAAGAGTGGTTAGCAGCAACTTCCGGCTCACTGGGCAAAGCAAACTTGGTCTCAGGCCAGTGCCTTACAGACAGCCACTTTGCTAAACCTCTTGGCTGAGGCTTCCTAGAATGGGCTTGGACACTGAGCTACCCTCCCCAGGTGAAAGAGGGATCCCTTAGCTCTGAGGGGGAAGCATAGGGGCCGCTCACTGCCAGACACCTTTGCAAGCATGAAATTTGCTTCATTTAACAAACTCGCTCTGTAAAGTTTCACCACCATTTATATGAGACGCAGTAATTTACATGTAAACACAGACGCCTGGGTGGTAAGGCACTTGGTGTGAGACCAGGCAAGGACACAAATCACCACTCAGATGGGCTCCAGCAGCCAGGCATTTCTGGGCTGTTTTTCCTTCAATCTTCTTGCCTAAGGAGCAGCTGATTCACAATGCACCCCAGGCACAGATGCAGCCTTACTGCAGACAAGTCCATTCCTCAGTGTGAGACTTTGTCAGCAGGACACCGCTCCTGGAAAGCTAAAACACGGACAGAAAGATCTGCCATTTCCCCAAACACATGGATGGCACAAGCGATGCTGAGACCGATCCCCTGGAGATACTAATGCTGCTGGGATTTCTCTGTTCAAAAATAGGCAGGTAAAAGGCACAGGACTTGGCTGTGAAGTGACCAGGTTTAGTGCTGGTTTCCTGCATTTAGAAACTATACTCCAATAAACCCAGAAGCACTGGCTCTGGGCCAGACAGGCTGGATAACCAAGTGAGGCTACCTCTGGAGCTGTGTATCCATTTTCTCAAGCAGGCAGTCTCTTTCCATGCACGGAATTGCACACGTGGCCTGGGGCATTATGGAAACAGCAGGAGGTTTTGTATCTTCTGCTGAAATACTGGGGATTTATTGGTCACTGCTGGAGGCAGGCTACAGGGGATGAGGATGCAATGGGCTGCCCTGGGACAGGAAGTACAGCTATTCCCATTCCTTAGGAAGCACTAAAAGAATGACATTGAAGAATACAGCAACTGGGGGGCATGGGGGGGGGGGCAGATTCTAAGGTGGGAAACATGCAGCCACTGAAGTGAGCTGCAGAGCAACAAGCAATCACAGGAAAGGATCTGGTGGGGTGGGGCTGAGGTGTGCCTAGAAGTACTCAGTGCCAGAAGGCAAGGAGCAAGCCAGCTGTGGATGCAGCAAGGGCACTTGTGCTCTCCTAAATCCAGCACAACAGGAACCACGACCTTTGTGAGTTGTGTGAGCCAAGCAAGGGGAAGTCTGGCCTGGGCTCCAGCACAATAATGGATCCTTCCCAATAAACCCCTGGGCACAATCATCCTAGTAGGGGGCCTGTTAACCCTCGAGCCTGTAGCATTAGGTCAGTTCTAGTGACAGCCCCAGTGCACAGCACATGGAGACGGGGAAGGAAGGAGGCAGTGACACGCTGTAGCCTTGCAGGAGGCCTTGTCTGAACAGACCTGAACTCCGTGTGCCAGGGTGAGCAGAGCTGCTTTCGCTGGGCAGGCAGGCACACAGGTGGCTCATTTATTACAGCTAGCCCAGTTCTCAGCCTGCACTACTCTCTACCACCACCACCATCTTAAACCAACTGCCATATGAACAGCAGTTACCTAGCGGTACCTGCCAACACTTCAGAGAGCCCAAGGGCACTGCACATACTTGGAAAATCTCCGTGGACGCCAAGAGCTCCAGCATGGCACTAAATGTGGCACCAATTCAGCAGGGTCAGAAAAATGGACCCGCAGATTTTTCCAAAGCCCACTGGCAGCTCCCCAGTGACCCAGACATTCACATTTATACAAGCACCATTTAAAATGAGACTATCATGTCTCCTCCTAGATTTAAAAAGATTTAAGAACTGCAGTTGTCCTCTGCCCTAGCTTGTGCAGAGAAGAGGCAGTGCAGGCAACAACTTAAAACATCATCTGGTTGCTGATGATTGCACCATCCCCAGCTGAACAGCTGCTGCACCCAGTCCATCATGTGCTCTTTTTGCCATTGAGCAGGCAAACATTCTGGTCCTTTTCATCCAATTTCAGGTGTGTCCGGCTGAATTGCTTAATCAGGGTCCCCGGTATCAACGCCACCATGGCTATGGCCAGTAGCTTAAGCAACGTGCCCCAGGAGAAAATGGCATCCAGGGAGGTGATCTGCGAGAGAATGGCACCCATCTGCACACAAATGAAGTTATAGGGGATCAGACCTGGAAGAGTCAGAGGGAGAAGCCTGTTACTAGACAACCATCCCTAGTGCCCTGGTCCATCTTCAGGATGGCTCCATTAGACACCCACAGATCCATACTGCTCAGAGATGGCATGCAGGGTACAGCATAACACACTGGTCAAAGGTCACATCTTCTCTGCAGCCAAGCGTGCTGACAAAGCGGAGAGCTGCACATGGTGGAATACAGCTCAGTGCCCCTGGAAGGGTCACTTTCGTTTGCTAGCACTACAGGGGACTAACCATTGTGAAGAAGGAGACAGGGACATAAGCAATGCCCCCTCTCTGCCCCTCCATCCTGGGGAAGCCTTTCTGGACAGGCTGCGCCCAGCCTCATCTAACACAGGTGGGGTCCTGTCACCGTGAATGCTCCACTCCCAGCTCCTGACACAGCCAAGTGGCCAACCTGGCTGCAGCAGTGCAGTGGGCAATCTGCATCATATATGCTGTACAGCACCTGGCAAGAGGACAGCACACATGGGGCTGGGGCCAGGGGTGAGTTTCTGCAGGGCCATTGTGTGGGTTTGTGCGAACAGGGGAGATTGTAGAAAACACTTGGATTGGACAGTTGAGCCACAATGCCATCTCCCAACACTCATTAAAAACCAATGGGCATCGGGACACCTGCCGACAGGAATAGCCATTTCACCCTGGGAAGAGGTAACAGTGTAAAGGCACGGACAGTAGCGAATCAGGAAACTAACACAGCCAAGTGACTGCTGCTGTGGGATCCTTAATGCTGAAATTCCTCAAGTGTAGCATGGTACGTTCTCAGGCCTGCTGGGTTCTAACAACAGCAAAGAGTAGGTTGGCTTTGATCCCTTCCTGAACACAGAGCCTGCTCGCCCCCAGCCCCAGCTCCTTACCGATAAGGACAGAGAAGAAGAACTGAGAAACTGGGATGTTCAGGATCGGAGATGCCAGGTTCAGAAACCAGTTTGGGGTCATGGGGAAAAGTCTCAGAAACAACAAGAAGAAAAATAAGCAGCTCCTGTTCTCCTCCACCTGCCATTGGACAAGAGAAACCAGATCAGCACTGCCACTGCCCATTACTGGCCAACTACTGCAGAGCCAAGACACCCAGTCTGACACAAGCAGAGGGTCAGGGCATCATTTCAATAAGCCATAAAGTAACATCAGCCCAGAATCAAAGCAAACCAGAGTAGCTTAGTACCATGGTACCCACATGCACCAGGATCAGCTGCACCCAGTGAAAGTACACGCTAAGCTGGGGCATGAAAGACCAATGGAAAAGGGGGCCATCACTGACAGACAGACATGATCTAAACAAACACTTACACAAGGGACAGCTGCACTCCCTGCATCTTACCCTGCTTTCCAGCAGCGCCATTCCACTAGTGAAAACTGGTTCCAAGGTCACTATGATGGGCAGTCCTTACAATTAAAAAGGCAGCCGGGTCACAGTGTGGAAGGGAAGGGTGAACATGCAACCTTAGCCCTGTCCCTTGAGCATCTCCTTAACAGTGTAAGTGCACCTTTTGCTGTGTCCAGGCACCAGCACTGGGAGAAAGCAGTTGGGTGTGATCAGCCAGACATTCTCCACACCTTCGGGGCTTGCTCCTGCCAACACTTACCTGACTGACTCCACTCCCGCTAGGAAACGCTCTGCCTGACAGCAGTGTTTTCAGGCTTGGGCCCTTAGTAACACGGCTGTCTGGAGCGTTCCCAGTGCTGTACATGGGCACTGATCAATTCTAACAGCACAATACAGCCTAAGGGAGGCATTGCACTTAGTGGCCAGACTTTGGAGGGGTTAAAAAGGACAAAAAAGGCCACAGCAAACCCCTCCTTCCTGTACCAGGCATCTGCTGCCCCATGCCCCTTGGAGCCTATCAACCCCCTTAGGCACTCGTCAGCTTGGCCAGCCACTACCCCATTCTCTGCTGACTCTTGGTGCTGCAGGCTAAGGAGGCACTGCCATTCCTGTGCAGACCCCTCAGGGCACAGTTCAAAGTAGCATTGGTCTCTCACCCCCCGGCCGGCACTCAGCCTCCAAGCTGCATTCTCCACAGCATTATGCTGCACTTAAAACCAGTCTAAAGCTCCTGTGCAGCAAATGTCTTCAATCAACCTACAGCAGCCTCTGCTCTGTTTAACAGACACAAGGCTAAGAGGGTTGGCTTAAAGCAGCTTCCAACCCTTGTAATGCCTTAGATCATTTTAAGGGTTTGTATCAATTTAAACTGCAAAACAAGAGCAGCCTCCCCATACGCTCCCAGAGAGACCTAGCGGGGGATGGCAGGTGGGTTGGACAGCAGGCATGGACAGGCGGGGCACCAAGTCAGGTGGTCCCTGGGCCAGAAGTGATTTTTAAATGTGAATACGGGAACTGAATCTATGACAAGTTTCTGTTCGCAGAATTCAGCCGTTCTTGCTCCAGAGCTCAGAGTACCCCACCCTTCCGAAGACTCCACTGCATTTTACTCTTGTCAGCTGTACTGCTCAAGCAGGGTTACGGCAGAACGAACTAGTATCTTCCTGGGCAAAGTTACTTCCCAAGTTCCAGCTAGTTACACCTGCCTTCAAAGAGGTTGCTAAGGAATCTCTGAAGGCCCAGTTTGGCCTGCTGGTGATGATCCATGAGAAAGCAGAGCCCAGCTTGACTCTCAGAACCCAGGGCGCGTTTACATTTGAAATGAGCAGAGAGAGACTGACACACAAACACGGAACCCCCTGGGGCCACTCTTCCAATTCCTTTTCAAAGCAAAGTGGGCTGACGTTAGAGGGCACTACCATGCAGGAGGCGTATCAGTCACATCCAAGGGATAACTGCTGTGGTTAGTTCTCCCTCTGAAAAGCCCATGCAGCTTACTTTCTGGGTCCACTGGACTGATTCCAAAGCCAAAAGGACAACAGCAGCCATGGTGGTAAGACACAGGGAACTAAAGAACAATAAATGCAGGCCCTGGGCTAAGAAGGAGCTGTAGGATCAAGGCTCAGCTCTGCTCCAGTCAGCCTGGGGGTTTGTCCCCATGCCCTGAGCAGAGGGGTTAGCAGCAGGGATCTCTTTACCTTTCTTTGCAGCATGGCCACTTTATCAGGAAACCAGTAGACTACAAACTGTTTCCCAAAGGCCCTGGAGAGCAGGTAACAGCAGGTGGCACCCACAGAAGTCAAAGCAGAGCACAGCAAGAGCCCGATCCATGGTCCAAACAGAGCCCCACCGAGGATATTCTGGTAGAACAAAAGCAGGGAGTGAGACCTTACGAATAAGAGACTGGACAAAAGTGTTCAGCAATGTGTACACAATCACAGTCAGCCCAACCCTCCTGTGGCCACATGGGTGGCTTGATGGGGACCCGGCCATCTCCTTTGCTCCCAAAGCTTCACTGCCTGTCCTGGACTTTCTTTATTAAAGCTCCAGAGAGAGGATCTCCCATCCAGACAAGGCAGAGAGTTTGAGGGCAGTGTCAGTCATTCCAAAGAGAGCTCTGTCACCTTTGCACAAGATGCCAGGCACATCTGGGGCAGGGAACCACCTAGCTCACTTATGGCCTCCGAGTGCCACCATAACACAAATGGTTAAAACCCACGGCTCATTCTAGAAGTTACACCAGTGCAGTCTCAGTCCTTGAGTCAGGGAGCTCAGATGCCTTATGGAGGAGACTCACTCAGTTCCTCCCTTGGCCCTTGAATTCCAGGGTTTGAAAGGCGCCTGGCTCAGGTAACCTAAAGCATTTGCACAGTGCAGCCAGCATCTTAGCAGAGGTTGTCTCATGGACGCCTCCCTTCCCATTTGTGATCACACAATAGGCCCAGGCCAACTACCACCTCTGCTGACATGGAATGGTAATAGTATGGGAATATTCAGGACTTATCTAAAGCTATTCAAGGTGGCAGAAACCAGGGTGAACCAGAACCATGTACATCAAGTAAAGTGTTTGAGCACCGCACAACAGTCTGATTGAAAACCAGCTCTACCCAAACTCAACCAGGCACACAGTAAGTGGATTACTAACAGATCGCTTCATGTAATCATTGGGTGGGATCCTACAGAGACTGGACTCAGCCCAAGGCTGTTCAATATTAATATTTTATCAACAATTTAGAGATGAATATAGAGTCACTGTAGATATTGTATATGGAAAAACTGGTTGTTTAGTAAATAATGAGGAGGGCAGGGGGGGTCATACAGAGCCAACAGGATCACTTGGTAAATTGGGTGCAATCAGAAACCATACCTTTGAATATGGCCAAACGTAAGGTCACATCTATAAACAAAGAATGTCAGCCACATGGCAAGTGAGACCATAGCCTGAAAACAGTGACTCTGAATAGGACTTAGAGGTCATTAAACTGAACATGAGATTCTGTGCAAAGCTTTGCCCCTTGGAGGTATAACCGGGGGGATAGAAAGGAGCAGGGATGAGCTTCTCCCTGTAGTGTTGCCACTAAACCTTGATGGTTCGCCCCCCCAGTGTTTTGTATCTACTGCTGGCTAGTAGGTCTAGTCCCCAGGCTAGGGCTGTGCAATGCATTTCTCAGACTCCCAGGGAGGAATCCTGTTCACCTGGAAGCAAGATAGGCCAGGACAGGGGGTTAAATGGTGACCCCAGTAAACGAGAGAGCCCAATGAATGGGCTAAGACCCAACGTCAAATCCCAGCATTGGAATGTCTGGTGAAGGAAAAGGAACAGAGTGCTAGAGAGCTGAGTGGGTGCATACCAGAAAGCTGGAGCCAGGGATGGCGAAGGACTGCTTGTAGAGGTAGGCAGCACAGAACAGCAGCAGCACATAGCTCTGGTGCTCTTGCTTATAATACTGTAGAAACTCTGCAAGCTCTCGCAGCTCCTCCAAGTCTGATGGGAACTTGAGTGACCTGAGAAGCAAGAGGGAGACCCAACTAAAATGAAAAATCCTTGACACGTCAAGTGCCTCTCAGACATATCCTGCACACATTAAAAAACGGACAGCCAAGGTCAAATATCTTCATCACATTTTACAAATGGGGAAACTGAGGCAGGTTAAGTTACTTCAGGTCAGAGAAACTCTGTGGCAAACTGTCTAGTGACCTAAGTTCCCTCTAAGCTGCATGGCCACTCAGCAGGCTATAAAGATCCATGCAGGTGTGCAGCCACAGGGGCCTGGAGAGGTGAGAGGTAGGAGATGGACAGGGAGGGGAGCAAGTTGGGGTTCGCAGGGCTGGGGGAGGGGAGAGGGATCCCAGCCCCAGCCCCAAAGCTGCCACAGCGAGAGAGGGGGGGGGGGAGTCCTCTCTCCCCACTGCAGCCTCGGGGCAGCCTGCACCTCAAACCCCTCATCCCTGGCCCCACCCCCAATTGAAGCCCTCACTCCAATCCTCTGCCCCAACCCTGAGCCCCCACACTCACCACCTGCCCCAGCCCTAAGCCCCCTCCTGTACCCCAAATCCCTCATTGCCAGCCCCACCCTAGAGCCTGCACCCCCAGCCAGAGCCCTCATGCCCCTGTACCTCATGCCCAACCCTCCGCCCTAGCCCTGAGCCCTTTCCAAACCCCAGAGCCTGCACCCCAACCCTGATCCCCCTCCCACTCTCTGAACCCTTTGGCCCCACCTCTGCCACAATCACCTCCATATTGGTGCACATAAAATTAACTCCACAGATGGATATAAAAAATTCGAGGGGAACATTGCTAGTGACTCAAGGACATTCTCATTTGAACTCTAGAGTTCTTATGAAATCCACCAGCAGGCTTTACACCAACATAGGCCTTTTCTAAATGTGAACAGCAATGCTATATTGCAGAGCAAGCTCCTGCTTTACCTATGCAGTGCAGTCACTTGGCTTGACAAACATTTCCATGACTGACCTTTGGTATTGCTCAGTGGACCCAGCCAGCCTGCACAGAACAAGCTGAAAGAGTCAGAACAAGAGAGCTTTCCCTACCAGGTCTTCAGCAAACTGAAAATTAACAGTACTGTTTGCATCCAGCCTGGAGCAATCATCGCCTACCCTGAAGCAGGATCGAAAACAGCATCCAGGGCATCACTAGATGGGACTGGAGCCAGTGCACAGATCACCATGCTGCGTGCAAGCAGCCGACACTCCTCACAGAGGAGGTGTTGGAGGCACCAGTGCCAGGATCTCTTGATCACCATGGCACTATCTCAGGTTGCTGCTGGCCCGACTCATACCACTGGCTGCACTCTGGATCCGGTGTTTGGGCTGAGTATGGAGCTAAGACAACTGGAGATTTTACCCATGGCAGGGACCGTCTGTTGCCTCCAGCGATTTGAGGTTGGGGCTAGGCACTTTGATGGCCCTTCCTCAGAGATTAATTGGACCTGGTCATTTCTTGTGGAAGAATATTGTTCACACCATTCTGCTAGCTGAATAGTACTGTATGATGATATTTTACCTTCCACTACTGGTTAAGTGCTGTGTGCATCTTCCTTATTGGTTTCCACCTCACAGGTCATCATGGTTTACATCTTTCCTCTGGCAACTAATGGAGAAAGCTCAAGTGGCAGAAATCTCATACTGAATTGGACAAATTGCTTCATAACACATCTTGAAATCTCATGCTGCGGGTGTGCAAAAGTTTTTTTGCTTCCACTACTGTATCCATTAAGAGTATGTTTACACAACCCACCAGATCGGCAGGCAGCAATCAATCCAGCGGGGGTCGATTTATCGTGTCTAGACTAGACACGATAAATCGACTCCTGAGTGCTTTCCCATCAACTCCTGTACTACACCGCTGGGAGAGGAGCAGGCAGAGTTCACAGGGAGTGGCAGTAGTAAGTAGGTTTAAGTACATTAACTTCAGCTATGTTATTCATGTAGCTGAAGGTGCCTAACTTAGATTGATCCCCCCAGTGTAGACCAGGTCTAAGTCTCAATCAGATGATTTATGCTGATGAATGAATGAACAGGAAACAGCTGTTATTCAGTAAGCAACAAAATTCCAACACACCAAGCAGATTCTGACGGAACCACCTGCTTCTGTGGCTGCAGTGATTTCTGGAGAGTTCCAACGGAGACAATTCACTGTTTGATGTTACAGACTCAAACTTTAAGGTCAGAAGCAAAGCCCGGAGCTGGAGCACGGACCAGCAGGTTTATGCCTGGAGCTGGAGCGGAGCAATTCAAATATCTGATTGCTCCAAATCACTGGTCAGATGGGACCATTATGATCTTCTAGTCTGACCTCCTGCACAACGCAGGCCACAGTCTCACCCACCCACTCCTGTAACAAACCCATACCCATGTCTGAGTTATTGAAGTCCTCAACTTGTGCTTTAAAGACTTCAAGGTGCAGAGAATCCTCCAACAAGCAACATGTGCCCCATGATCCAGAGGGAGGCAAAAAAAACCCAGGGCCTCTGCCAATCAGCCCTGGAGGAAAATTCCTTCCCAACCCCAAATAAGGCGATCAGAAAAACCCTGAGCATGTGGACAAGACTCACCAGCCAGACACCCAAGAAAGGGTAGGATCTGAGTTATTACAAAGAATTCTATCTGGTGTCCCATCACAGGCCATTGGGCATATTTATCGCTAATAGTCAAAGATCAATTAATTGCCAAAATTAGGCTATCCCATCATACCATCCCCTTCTATAAACTTATCAAGCTTAGTCTTGAAGTCAGATATGTCTTTTGCCTCCACTGCTCCCCTTGGAAGGCTGTTCCAGAACTTCACTCCTCTGATGGTTAGAAACCTTTGTCTAATTTCAAGTCTAAACTTCCTGATGGCCAGTTTATATCCATTTGTTCTTGCGTCCACATTGGTACTGAGCTTAAATAACTCCTCTCTCTCCCTGGTATTTATTCCTCTGAAAACCAAAAAGGAAAGCCTATTATCATTCCACAAATAAGCATTGTCAGAGCTTACAGTTCACTAATGAAACTACCAATTTTATACCCAGAGTAGCCACAAGAATTAGACCTCTTTCTCCAGGCGTCAACAATTAGGCAAGAGCTTGACACTGTGCATACTCATACCTAATAAAGTTAAAGCAAAATAATTGCATAATTAAATCGTCACTTCAATCCATAGTAACAACTAGAAGGAGAACTTAAATAAACAAACTCCTCCCTCTTCCATAACAGCAAGTTTCCAAATGAATTTGTGTAACTTTTGACTAGTTAGGACTACATTTAGTAAAAGCAACTCAAATTCTCCAATCAGTAGCCTTTCTGTGTTACGAACAACCAATCGTCTTACATATGTAGAAGATCTCTCTTAAAACATTCAGATTCGACATGGGTTTCCATTCTTTGATCATTATAGTAGCCCTCTTCGTGTACCTGTTGGTTGAATATCTGTCTTAAACAAGGAGACCAGACCTGCACACAAATCCAGATGGGTCTCACCAGTGCCTTGTATAAGTTAACACTTCCTTATCTCTACTGGAATACTTGACTGAATGCATCCCAAACGCATAGCCTTTTTTATGCGCATATCACATCGGCGGCTCATAGTCATCATTCCTGTGATCAACTCAATATTCTGATTCCTTCCTCCCTCTTCTGTTGCTTCCAAGTGATACGTCCTCAGTTTATAAACAAAAATTTTTGTTATAAATCCTAATGCATGACAATGCACTTTTCAACTATTAAGATTCATCTATTACTATTACTCCCAGTTTACAAGGTATCCAGATCTTCCATAGGATATCCCAGTCTTTCTCTGTACTGGCAATAACCTCCAGCTTCGTGTCACCGCAAACTATTAGTGCTTCCCCTTTTTTGCCAAGGTCACGTAAATAAAAAGATTCAATAAGATGGTCCCAAAACCGGATCCCTGAGCAACTCCACATATAACCTCCTTCCAGCTTGACAGTTCACCTTTCAGTATCACCCGCCTGAGCTCCCCTTCAACTAGTTCCTTATCCACCTTTCAGTTTTCAATATTGATCCCATCTTTTCCAATTTAGCTAATAATTCCCCATGTGGAACCGTATCAATGCCTACTGAAACTCGAAGTAAATTAGATCCACTGCGTTTCCTTCTCTAAAAAATCGTTACCTCTCAAAAGAAGGAGAAAATCAGGTTGGTTTGGCACAATCTACTTTTTGAAAAACCATGTTGTATTTTTTCCCATATTCCACTGACCTCAATGTCTTTAAACTACTTTTTTCTCCCAAAATTTTTTCAAGACCTTGCTTACTACAGATGTCAAACTAACAGGCCTATAGTTAACGATCACTTTTTTTTTTTTCCTTTCTTAAAAATAGGAACTATTAGCAATTCTCCAGTCATAACTACAACCCCTGAATTTACAGATTCACTAAATTCTTGTTAATGGCTTGCAATTTCATGTGCCAGTTCCTTAATATCTCTTGGATGAAGATTACCTGGACCCCCCGATTTAGTCCCATTTACTCTGTGAGTTTGGCTTTCTCGCTGGATGTGGTAAACTACTCCATAATCCTCTTTCCCATTTGTCATCCTACCATTATCCCTAACGCCTCATTAAAGACTGAGCAAAGTATTTTGTTAGATATTGGGCCATGCCTAAATTATCTTAAACCTCCACTCCATCCTCAGTGTAGCGGTCCACTTCTCTTTCTTGTTTCTTCTTATTTATATGGCTCTAAAACCTTTAACTATTGGTTTTAATTCCTTTTCAAGGTCAACTCTACATGCTTTTGGCCTTCTCACTTATCCTTACATATCTGACCTCAATAGATAACTTTCCTGCTGATCCCTCCCATCTTCCACTCCTGGAGGCTTCTGCTTTTTCTAATCACCTCTCTGAGAATGCTACTCATCCAGCTTGGTCTACATGTTAAGACAGCCAAACTCGTTCAGTCACAAGGCTGTGGATCACTGTCGTTCTAAATCAATCTACTCTGGACTAGCAACCGACTGACCGGGGAAGACCAGCAAGTGACCCCTTGTCCGTTGTTGTCTAAAACACCCATAAAGCAACACAGTTAAAAGATAGTGCATCTACTACTCACAGTATCAAAGTGCATATAGGAACAAATTATTGTCAAACCACACAAAGTCTGCAGTGTTATCATATTTGTTCCTTGGGGAAACTCGTTACAGAGAAAGATAAAATGAGCTTAACAGATAGACACACCCATTCTTAGATACAATGGCCTGAATCGTCTCAGAGCCTCATGTTGACCTGGCTGATATAAGTAGATTAATTGGGGGGGGGGGGGGGGGGTTAATATTTCATTTAACATCTTTGTAAAAACAAAAATAAACCTGATTTGAAAAAACTTGAATGTTTAACAAATTCAAAAATCAATAATTTCGTTGAAATATATTTGTTTGCTGTTGAAAGAAAAATACCCGAATACAAACTGCTGCTTCTTAGTTAAATAAACAATTTAATATGCATCGGTGAATGTTCCTCCTCCCTCCTAATACAGCATGGCAAGAAAATCCTCCAAATATTAATGATTAACCTGTTGAACTGGAAATAGTTCACCTCCCAATGACTTCATAAATATCTGCTTCAATTACCTTTGGTAAATGAAATAACCAATCATTCATTTTCTAATATAGCTGTAAAACTAATCTGAAAAGTTTTCAAAATAAATCACTTTTTTTAAATGTATAGTGGGTACCTTCTAAAAATGAAACCTACATCTGTCTCTGAGTTGTGACGAATATGTATTAAGGTTAGAACAACCAACAAGAATGCACTTTTATGTAGAAATCCATGATTAAATTGAGTCTTCCTAACCAGTGATTTAAAACAAATTGATTTAAATCAAATTCACCCTGCTCAGAGGAGTTTTCACTGCGTGCACGCACATGTTTTTCACTTGCCATGCTCCACATCAGCATTCTACCCTTAACAGTCAGACACCTCTTCACACCTTATTAGCAAAACAACATTAAGCTAAAAAGAGTAACTGGTCAGTACAAGTCATCTGGTTTCATGAGCAGGTCTTCAACAGGGTCAGATCCTCAACTGGTATGAATTGTCCTTGCTCCACTGACCTCAGTTGAGCTATGACAATTTGCACCACTGAGGTACTGCCCCAAAGAGCACAGGGGTCTGGAGAACACACTCAGGTAACACATAGCAAATGGTATGTTAGAATCCACAGTTAAATGATGCAGTGAGAGCTTGGACCTGTGGGTAGGGTAGGCTGTTGCTTGCTTTTACTTGTTTTCTGGGTGGTAATTCCTGGTTTTGGGACAACAATGGGCTCAAATCTGGCCAAACCTTTGTTAGGCAGAGCTAAAAATCGAAAGGAATCCCAACTAGAGATGAATGGCACGTGTTTAGGCTTTGGTGCTTGCTGTAAAAACAGGTAGTTTGACTGAGAGTTACATGGCCTTGGACCTGCCTACTTGAGCAGTCACTCTCCCAGGACCATAGTGCCACAGTGCAGAGAAGCAGAAGGCCCTTTGTTTCAGAGGAGACACGAGCAGGGTATTCTCTATGAGGGTCCTCTGCTTTGGAATTTACTCTTCCTAGGTGTCATATGGTCCAAATGTGTTCCCTTCAGTGCACATTTCACAGCCCATCTTTTTACAGGAGCTTTTGGAAAGGGGTACACTACCTGAGGGCTGCTATTTCAGAAGCACGATATTTTCTTTATACAGTGCTGCTGTAAGGGCTAGGCCTGGTCTACACTTAAAAGGTCAACACAGCTAAGTAGGCAACATGTGGAAAAAAAAAAAAAACAAAAAAAATCAAACCCTTGAATGCCATAGTTATGCCAACCCAGCCCCCAATGCAAACACATCTATATCAATAGAAGACTACTGCCATCATCAGGGATGTAGCAGTCTTAGGCCACGTCTAGACTACGTGCCGTATTGGCGTGTTAAAATCGATTGCTCGGGGATCGATATATCGCGTCTAATCTAGACGGGATATACTGATCCCTGAGCGCGCTTATATCGATTCCGGAACTCCACCAACCCCAACGGAGTTCCGGAATCGACATGGCGAGCCGCGGACATCGATCCCGCCGGTGAGGACGGGTGAGTAAATCGATTTTAGAATATTCGACTTCAGCTACGTTATTCACGTAGCTGAAATTGCGTATCTAACATCGATTTTACCCCGTAGTGTAGACCAGCCCTCACACCGACAGAAAAACCTGCAGGTGTAGGTTGCATCTATGCTATGGGGTTATGACGGCATAGTTACAGCAACCTAGCTATGCAGGTAGAGTCTCTGTAGTACAGACATACCAGTAGTCAGCTATTGCTGGTGCAAAATGGAATTTACAGGAGCACTTGCCTTTTTGCTATTTGTTGTTTTAAAGAAATATCAAGAACACCTACAGCTTTGGAGAGGGACCTCTCTTGCTACAATATAAATCAAAGGGATAAAAAACAAAACGTCTTCCAAATCCTAGCAGTCAGGATAGGTGAAGGATCCTAGGAGGATATGTCAAGCCAAAGATGACCAGCACCAATGTCATTAGTTTCAAAGCTCCTCAAAGATCTGATTTCACACTGATTTGCTATGGCTAAACATAGCTCAGAACATGCAACACCACATTTCTATGGATTTCACACCCTGCAAAGAACATCACATGGTGGGGATATTTTTAGGCTACCACCCTATATTTGCAGGCCAACAAAAATCCAATATTTCATTCATTCATCCTGAACATCACCCTCAGTCAAAATCAGATAGAGAAAACTCTTGTGACTCTGGAATCATTTAAAATCTTTTC
Source organism: Chelonoidis abingdonii (assembly GCF_003597395.2). NCBI lineage: Eukaryota > Metazoa > Chordata > Testudines > Testudinidae > Chelonoidis > Chelonoidis abingdonii. The sequence continues at coordinate 51,423,513 of NC_133776.1, forward strand.
ACACAGGGAAAAAGGGCATTCATCTGAGAGCTGCCATTTCCCATTGCAAAATATGCACATACATTAGATCGCAACAGTCATTCTCCTCCGGGCTTTTCTCCAGGACACCCCAAGGCATCACAGCATTCCTTCAGCAAAGCACATTTCCCACCATGCCGCCATCCTGCAAATTCTGTCTGCGAGGCAGGGGTGAAAGTAACGTACTTTCAGGGGGATGGGGGGTTGGAGGCCTCATCTGGAAGAGGTGTGGCCTCTCAAGATTTAAAGGCCCTGGGGAACCAGCTGTGGCTGGGAGACTCAGAGCCTTTAAATCAGCCAGGGGCTCCCAGTTGCAGAGGTGGCTGGGAGGCTCAGGGGTGGCTGGGAGCCCCCCGGGGCTCAGGGGCAAACTAAAAGGCCTGGGGCTCTGGCAGCCAGGGGGAAACCGAGCTTTGCAGGGCTGGGGCAGGGATTTAAAGGGCCCAGAGCTCCTGCTGCTGAGGGAAGCCTGGAGCCCTTTAAATCCTGGCCCAAGCCCGGCCACTAGAGCCATGGCCGGGATTCAAAGGGCTCTGGCCTGCCTGCAGCAGCAGGAGCTTTGAGCCCTTTAAATCCTCACCCCAGCCCGGCGGCCGGAGCTGTGGCCAGGTTCAAAGGGCTCTGGGCTGCCCGCAGCCACGGGCAGCCCAGAGCCCTTTCAATCCCCACCGTGGAAGTCAATGCGGTCCAGCACGGCTTACTGGCTCTTGCCGGTATGCCGGACCGGACCGGCTTACTTTCACCTCTGACGGTATGTATGTGTATGTGTATGAATGTGTCACAAACAATGCAGCTGCAGACTGCCACTGACCAGCAGCAACCCCAGCAACCCGCCCCTGTGGGCTGCTGCCTGCAGAGAGCCAGCAGGTGCCACTGCGCTGGCTCTGCCAGGGAGTAAGTAACCAAGGCAAAAACCACAGCCAGCCAGGGAGGGAGCGGGGGGAGGGGAAGTCAGGGTGAATGAAGGACAACTAGAATAGCCTTCATGAAATATACAAGATATTTAGAGAAAGTTTTGTCAATTTCAGCCTCTGCACTCAGGACAAAACAAAAAGATCTGAGATTGCACCCGATGTCCTAAGGACATTTCAGGTGTTTAAATCAATACAGAAAGAGGGTGGATTGGAATGAAAACTACCTTTTCTTTCAAAGGAGGCACAATAATTTTCCTGAATATCCAGTTTTCCCCTCCAATCCCTTTGTGGTTTTGTCTATGGGGGCTATTTGCTTTCCCTGTAAATCTTTAGTTGCTTTAGCAAAATTGCTTTGCCCAAAATAAACCCTAATCATCATGACACATCTTTCCACCATGTTCTCCATGTTTTTTGTGTGTTTTTTTTAAACAGTAACATTTCAAAGAGGCTCTCCAAGCAGTTTGGACATCACAACCATGATCCTCTGCTGGGGAGGGAATGGGATAGATTTGAACTTGGAAATGGTTCCTGATTTTGATTGTGTTTAGGAGATCCCCTCATCCCGGGGGCAAAAAAGAACTGCCCCTGCCATAGTCGCAAACACCTAACAACAACTGAGAGTGAAATTAACAAGGATGCCAGAAATGGCTCCTAACTCTGGGCACTGAACTGCACAGGGAACAGCTGAGTTTAAACTGTTCTTTTGCAGGCAGCAGTAGCAGGCATCTCAGCCAGTCTCCCTACTGTAAGCTAGGACCTAGAGGAAAACCTCTGGTGGGGCGTGGGGGGGGGAAATGGGGAGGAATGCAAAGCCTTGTCTGCAGCCTGGCTGAAGGAGAGGGAGGGAGCAGAGAAGAGAAACCAATGTGACATTGAGTTTTTCACTTCCACCTGCTTTTATTAGCTCAGGATTTAAGCTGTGCAGCCAAATGCTTGTATTTGTAGTGTATATTAGTACTGGAGAGATCCCCTCATCCCCTGGTGCAAGAAAGGACTGCCCCTGCCATGGTCAAACACACCTTCCCCTCGACCCCCTCCCCCCAGCTACTGTGAATGAAAGTAACAAGCATGCCAGAAGCCACTCCTAACCCCCGGGGGCTGAACCATCAGGGAACAGCTGAATTTAAACTATTCTTAAGCAGGCTTCTCCCGTCCTCCCTCAGTCTCCTTTTGTTACCGGGCCTCCCTACAGGCTGGTACCCACTTACTTTCACCTCTACTGCAGGGTGACAGACAGATGAAAGGAGAGTCGAAGCCTTTCTTCGAAAGCGGGTCCAGGATGCTAGCACAGTGGGCTGCAGGTGCAGTAAAGCCCTGGGTGGCCCGGCCTGTTGGCCAACGTGCTCCCAGATCTCCAGCACCCCGCCTGCAGGCCCAGACTTTTGCTCCACACCCTGGGCACTGGCAGCACCACGGGCCTGGGGAGCCAGTCCCCGCGATGCTCGCGCCCAGTTCCGGTGACCCAGGGGTCCCGGCTCACAGCTAGAGCTGCGCCGTCAGACGCACCCCAGGCCTGGCCCGGGGGGAGATGTGAGCGGCTCCCGCAGCAGTGAGGAGCCGCTTTCCCGGGCCAGAGGAGACAGGACAGGAACCGAGTCGAGTCGGGTCGGGCCGGGCCAGGCCGGGCGGAGGTGGGGGGGTGGCTGGGCCCGGGCTGTCACCCACCTGCCGGCCCCGAGCGGGCCCCCCGGGCTCAGCCGCGCCGACAGCAGGTAGAGGCCGCAAGAAGCGGCCCCGAGCAGCATCAGGAAACCGCCGAGCGGCCGCATCCCGCCGCAGGAGCCAGGAGCGCAGGTACCGGCGGGCGGGCGATCACGTGACCGACCTGCGGCTGGCCCGACGGAGCCACGTGACATGAGCCGGCCGCTGCTGCCGCTACTAACATGCGCGCCCTGCTGAGGCCTCGCTCGCTGGCGTGAGAGCGATTGGCTCCCGAGGCCCGAGGCCCCGCCCCGGGTATCCGCGGGGGTTCCGGGCCAGCGGGGCGGGGGTTCGTAGATCTCCGGGCTTGGCTCATCGTGAGCCTGTGCGGCAGCAGCCGCCGGGAGCGTGGGCGGGATTTTTGCTTCGGAGTGTCCTGCGCTGCGCTGCGCTGCGCCTCACTGAACTCGGCAAGGCGGGAGTGAGACTCGCGCTCCGCTTGGCGCGGTCACTGGGAACTCCGGCCCAGACCCGCGCAGGCTTGCAGGGCCTCCCCGCCCAGCTGGCTATCCGCCTCATAAGCGTATCTTATGTTGAACTTAAATAGACCACATAGACAAAGGGTGAAAGAAAGAAAAGATTCTTATTCTCGTTTTATGTTTGCCATAATAATTTGTCATAGGCATGTGCCTGTGCTGCAGTTGTACCCCCAAACACTGCTACCCCCCAAGCTGTCAGAGAAACATTTCCTTTTTTCCCGACATATATGGAATTATTGCCCTGGGATGAACAATAGTTAGTCCTGTACTTACTATAGGTTTAAGGCTGAACATCTTTTGGGGGCTAGTAGAGAGAGCTTTAGTCCCAGATTCCCAGTGGTACACACACTTGCATCTCTCCCTAAAAGATCCTGGAATACTGGCCATTAAAATTACATTTCTATATAGGGAAAAGCTATTTTATATCATTTTAGATGTCTACAACTGTATCAGTTATGATTTTTCTCTCCTGTGGAAGCCTTTAGAGTTGGATTCACACTGCCAAGGAAGCCTGCCTTTGCAGGCAGCAATATATAAAAAATAATTCCCAGAAAGTATTTAAAACAGTTTTACTGTACAATTGGTGTCTTGAACAAAGTACATGATGATGTGGTGCTGTATGAAGGTTTTATTGGCATGAGTCATGCAGAGTTCCTGCCAGTAAAACCATTATATAAAGGATAGATAGATGTGTCCATGGCATTATATATAGGAGACATTGGTAGTGATCGTTATATCAAGGTTATCTAGCACTTTCCATTGTAAGCCTCTATTATCAATTGCTTATAATTATTTATCAGTGGCTGAAATTTTCCGTAATGGGCAGGACTGGATTACCCAATAGGCAGACTAAGCACGAGCTTAGGGCACCAGCAAAGGAGGGGGCACCAAAAAAAAAAAAGATTTTTTTTTTATATTTGATATTTTTTAAAAAAGCATCGAAGTAGTGATCATGAGAAAAATCAGAACTTTATTAGACATCCTTACACTCCACTACACACTCTTCCCCCATTTTTCTGTTGTCTTTTTATTACTTATCCCCACCTAAACCAGGGGGGCATCCTACTAACATAGATCAAAATAATGTGAGGAAATCAGATCCTGTCATGTATTGCAATAAATTTGTTTTATTATTGATATATTCTTCTGAGTTATATGTACTAGATTCATTTTTTTCTTTCTTATATATATATAATATATATATAAGAAAGAAAAAAATGAATCTAGTACATATAACTCAGAAGAATATATCAATAATAAAACATATATATTATATATATATATATATATAATATATATATATATACATTAAAACACTGTATGTTGTGTAATTTGTTGGGGGGGTTTTAAGTTCAGATAACTGAGATAAGAGTCAGGATGAAACGTAACCAACTGAGTGGAACACAGAAACGTAAACTGGCGGAAGAAAAGAAACAAAAAAATAATGAAATTTTCCAAAATCTTCCAAAGCTGACATTTTTCAAAGCGAATCCATCAGAAGCAATATCTTCTCTCAGTAGCACAGACATTGTTCCAAAACCTGTAGGTGTTTCAGAGACTGACCCTTCTTCTGTTGGTGAAACAAACACCATTCCAGAACATGTGGATGGGTCAGAGACTGTAACTGATCATCCTACTCCTGGTGGTAAAACAGACATTGTTCTAGAAGGTGTGGGTGTGTCAGAGACTGAACCTGCTCATGCTGTAAATAATAGGAGAAAAGATCCTGGTATGTGGGTTGGTTTCAGTACCGATGATGCAGCTTACTAGATAGATCGTGGACCAAATGACTGTTAACACCACACTGGGCCATTTGTGAAATCACGTTGGACTTTTATCAATGGCAAACAAACAAGATATTGTCCACAAAAAACATTTTTTGGCATGAAAGCGAATGGTGAGAAACGTACTCAAGAATGGGTACTGTATTCACCATCAGCAGGGTCTGTGTACTGTTTTGTTTGCAAACTTTTTGCATATAAACCTTCAACATCTCGGTTTTCTACAGTTCCATTTAGTGACTGGAAGAATACTATTTTAATCGAACAACATGAATATAGCACTACTCACAAGCGGGAGGCTCTGGCTCTCTGGTGCCTCTGGAAGGCAGCTCCTCCCTGACAAGCTGCTGCAGTGACCCAAGCCTGCCAAAGCCAATGAGTGGACTTGGGGCCAGGGCCACAGGGGTGGGGTGGGGAGGGCTCACGGAAGGGCTGTGCACCCTCCAGGGGAGTTCAGGGGGGAGGGCGGGGGAAATCTGGTCTGGGGAGCAGCCTCTGGCATGGCTAGCCTCTGGGGAGGCTGGCTTCTGGGGTCTATAAAGGCTTTTTGGGATTTGCCCCTCAATGAACCGATGTGAAGGGGAGGCATGGAAGAGGGGGAATTTCAATGTGACTTAGCCAAAGAATTAAGCCTCTAAGAGGAAAGTGCTGCAACTCTGGGAGCAAGGGGGAGACTACAGAGTAAGTGAATAGGATGATGGGCTGAGCAGTTGCAGGAAGGGGTGTCAGACCATGAGGCAAGCTAATCTCCAGATGGGTCAGTAGAAGGCACCAGAGCCATAAGAGCATACCTCACTACAGCTGGGTTTTGGTCTCAGGCTGAATTTGTATGCAAAGCTTTAGTAAAAGTTCAATTTATTAAAAATTTCTGAGAACAAGGCAAGTGAAAAACAGGTAGATTTGCTAATATAAAATGTCCCATCTGTTTTTTTGAAGAGTCTCTCAGGGTTTGAGCTATGGTTTGAAATTTGACACTGTCTTGTGGTCAGAGATTTGACTAAGTTATGAGCCACAGAATTTGGTTCTGGCCTCTTTCTAAACATTACTCACAATATATGTTTATGGTAAAGTTGTCCTTCTACATGAGGGTGTTTCAGCTTGTGATTCTAAGGTTCCTTGCCTGATATCACTGTTTTAAAGAAACTTTTTCTTTAAGCAAACAGGTATACAGTCCTAACTACCAAAATCACAAACTTGAAAACTTGCTTTATGTAAAAAGGAATGTTTCACTTCTAAGTTGTTACTATCAGAATGAAAGTGACGATTACTACATATAATGCCAATTATTTAGCTTTAACTTTTATTAGGTATGCGTATGCACATGTAGCAGATCATTGCTTTCACTGGAAAGAAAAGTCCTATTCTGATGGCTACTCAGAATGGTAGTTTCATCATGAAATAACCATACCTATTGTAAGAAGTTAATCAGCCAAAAATACTGTCTGAAAACGACACCTCCACTATGCTCAATTGGCCTGTGGCAAAGCTTTATTTACCATCAAAAGACATCTTTTTAAAAAATTAATAATTTCAAATCATTGTTTTATAACCAATCGTTTCCTAGTCAAAATGAAAATGGTTAGTTTATAAGCTGAGAACAGTAGTCTCCTGTAATATCCTTGCTGTTCCTCAATAGCTTATGTTTGGGAAGCACTCAGCTCCTTGGATGGAAGACACTCTGAGTCAAAAACTTTTTTTTTTAATACTACACCACCATAAATGCATTTGAGAGTCTCTACATGGGCAGCAGGACACCTGGGGAGCATGAGGAATTGCACTATAGTTTGACATCCATAGAAGACAGGATGTGAAGACAGTTGAAAATGAGTCCTTTTTTTCCCCCTGCCATTTCGCCATAATATGTGAAATGTGTGCTGTTGTCAATATAACTTGTCGTACAGCTGAGTCTTCCTTGACTCAAGTTTGCATGTTTTGACATGGAATAGGTTTGAAGATTATTTCAGTGTTTTCCAGCAGTACAAGGTCATATCTACACAGCTGTGGTCTGCATAAAGAGAGTAAATAAACAAAAGAAGCCACTGATATAAAAACAAGCTACCCTCTTTTTTTCATTCACATGTCCTCTTATAGCACTTTAGGGATTTGTATAGAATGAGTTGTCTGCAGTATGCTTAGGAGGAAAAGAGAGGCTGGTAGGTGAGGTGGGGTAGCTTCCTCAAATGCTGTGGATCACAGGACTATTTAAACCAGATTTTCTGAGACATTCTGCACTTGAAAAGTCTCTTGCCTCCCTTAATGATAAAGGAAAGTGATACGGCAGACTGACCCCCATCTGCATTGACTTCATCCTCTGGGGAAGTCTTCTCTAAGGAGAAAGTGGCTATCTCCTAGGTGACAGCTGGGGTGAGAGGCTCATGAAAACCAGATATATCAAAGGCCTGGATACTTGGGATACAAAGGACCTGGGACTTGAAAAGCAGGGAGTGAGGAGATCTGAGAAACAGAAATGAAGAGGTGTCACAGGCTGTCTGACGGGGTTGGAGAGACAAGACCTGGCTTACTAGAAATAGAATAAATCTTCCTTTTTTTATTCTGTAGCTAAACCCAAAGTACCTGATATAGCAGAATTTATGAGAAATCTAAATATGCAGTTCATTTCTTTTATTTTACTACCATTTTCTCTTTATTGTTAATAAATCTTGTTTTTAACACAAGTAGATGATCCATGGCCTGTTGCTCAAGAAATTTCACACAGACTGTCCCAAAGACAAGAAAACTGTTCAGCCTCTATGTGCTGAATGTTTGTATTGCATCAAATTTATTTTCAGTATCGTATTGAGCCTTAGGCAACATCCTTGTAACTGCATAAAGGGCCTGTACTGCTTTCCAAGGCCCTTATTTAAATCTCCTTTTAATCAATGTGAATTTTGTCTGAGTAAAAATTGCACATTGAGATCCCAAATTACACATTTTAGAGACAATCAACCAAATTCTGTCTTCAAGCATAGATACAAAGTTCTCAGTGACAACACTGGGAATTGTATGCATGGATTTGAGAGCAGAATTTGACCCCAAAATATATGTACGGTAATTCGACTATGTGGTCTAAAAGTAATTCTTCTGGCCTCAATCAGGCCAGTAATCCACATGAAATATTTAAAACCATCTAATTTGCAAGTATGGAGATTGTTAGTAATCATACACTTACCTTTCTGGATATGTAATTGACCTTAACCTCATTTGAAGAATCCTGAGTTTGTGCTTTGGGCCTATTACAGACCCCGTGGAAAATGCCAAGGAAATTCTCGCAATTTTTTCAAAATCCTGGTCAAATCCAGCTATCAAACTAGCTTGGTTGAATTGTTGAAAAGTTGCAACTTCACTAAACAGAAAGCAGACAATTTAGAATATACTCACTAAAAAGCAAGTCACATTTTGACTAGATTCCATGTAATATTCACAATAGTGGTAATGGAGGAGTGCCAGGCTCTTGAATTCCTGCTGATATTTCTGAGAGTGGGCTATGAATTTAGATTCCCAGATCCAAACTTGTTCTTATGATTTTGGTACCCGGTCCCCACCAAACCCTCAAGGCACCTACTTTCCTGGTCTCATTCAGAGGTGGGCAAAACTCTCATGAGAAGGGTGTGATTTTTATCATTCAAGAGGATGGATATTTTGGGAAATCACTTGATTTCTGAAACCACAGACTGAAATCTAGTTAGAACAGCTCACAAGATTTTGGTGTTTTTGAATCTGACCCCAAAATAGAATCTGAGCTCTGACTCTGCCTTCAACCTGAACTCAAAGTCATAGATTAAATCCAATCATGGTTCAAACACTGCCTTTTCTATGGACTTATACGTTCATTTAGGCAGCCATGTGTGCTGTATAACATATGCTAAATATAAAATTCTATGTAAAAAGGATGTTATATTTCTGACTTAGATCTGCAAATCAGAACATTCTGAGCTCGGCATGTTAAAGTACCTTAATTTGGTTTCTTATAGCGGTTCCTAGGCAATTGCAGCACATACCTACATAGTATAGTGCAGAGTTGACAGAAGCCAATGGAGAGCAATACAGAATATCATGGCATAGCATTAAAGTCAACAGAGCTTCATAAGGGATGGATGTGACCCAATGACTTTGGGCAACATGATCCATTTTATACGTAGACATCACAGGAATTTGCTTAGACCTTTCAGTCCAACAGTAATAAATATGCATATGTGACTGTTCTTCATGAAGGTCTCTGTATATATGGATGGATATTTAAAGATACAGATCCTGAATAAGTAATATACAATGTAGTATTTTAACTAACTTTGCCCTTATCAAAAGTTTTTAAAAAATGTAGATGCTGCTTTGTTATTCTACCACCAGTGGATTATGGTGGCTAATTCCATTACAAATGTAAACATGGAGATGTAGTTGGAAATGTGCAATATTTCCAGAGTCTAGCATTCAATTTGATGTGCTTTATTAGCATATTTAGGAGCTATGAGAAGGTCAGCAAGATGAAACCCTGTGTTTATGTGAAAGGTATTTACAATTTCACCTGAATATCTGTCTTTGTTCCTTCATGCATGCTGAGTGGCATCTTATTAAATGCTTAGACATGCATGGAGTACATACCATTAAAACAGTAGAGAATTTTAGATACGCAAGTAAATCCAGCATAAGCAGCATATGACTCAGAGCTGAAGGACTATGCAACTAGAACTGCCATGACAAGTCATTGCAGAGTCAATAAAAAACTAGTCATGCAGGAGATGTCTGGCTGTAGTAAGATTAGATTAGTCTCACAAATTTGCATTATCACATAAGTCACCATTTCACCCTTGAGAATAATGGAGTTTTTCTGGAGATTATACTCTCAAGGCCAGATGCTCAACTGGTGTAAACTGGTGCAGTTCCACTGGAATCACATAGTTAGATTAATTTACACCTGCTTACATGGGATTTATCCCTTGAGGTGCAAGCAACCCCAATGCCTGTGTGCTTGCCTCCTGCCAGCACCAGGGCTTGATTGGCCTAAATTACTTGCCGAGAGTTTTGGATCTTGAACCCAATAGGACTTACTGATTGATTTTGGATTCTGCTGTGTTCCCAGCTTGATCTTTTAGTTTAATTATGAGGGAGCCTCTTCTAATATTTTTGTTCCAGGTAATAATATCCACCAAGTAATGATAAACTGCAAGGCGGAGAGAGAGAGCACAGTGAGATTCAACTTCTTTCCTATCCTGACAAAGTGCTTTGGGCGGGAAACTGAGCTGCAGATGGAGCACATTTTTCTCTCATTTATCTGACCTTTGTGTCTTGCTTGTGTTGCTTCTTTTCACTCTCAATTTTTAGTCTCCCTGCTTCTTGTCATCTCCTAGCCCCTTCTCATTTGCTTCATTTCTTTGCCCCTTGACATGCTCACTCATCTCCATTTCTCACTGGGCATTTCTTTGCAGTGTATCTTTTCCTTTCCATTGTCACTCTACTCCCGTTACTCTCTCCTAGCAGGCTCTCACTTGACCTTTCCATGTGGTTCTTTTCATATGGGATTCTTTCCCTGCCGCATGATGTAGATTTCCTCAGTTCTCCCGCACTTCCTTTACTGCTCTTGAAGTGCCCACCTTGTCTACTTGGACTCTCCCAGCTAGCCACTTCCTTCCTTTCAGCCCATCTCCTCTGCTGTTGCACTGCCCAGCCGAGCATGCTGTCTCTAGCTGCTCTACACTTTGCTCTAGGAATCATTCTGAGGCAGTTCTGTCTATGGCTTGTGCTATACAGGAGGTCAGACTAAATGATCACAACGGTCCCTTCCAGGATTGGAATTTATGAACTCTTCCACCGTTCTGCTGTCTGGTCTCATATCTTTTTCTCTCCCTTTTCTTTTTGATTCACTTCAGGATCTTTCACCACCTTCTGGGGTGGGTACAGTCATAGTGCATTAGTACGTATACTGAATTCAATCACCTGTGACAACCTGATCAATTGTCCTTGAAGCCAAAATGGCCAAGAGTTTCTCTGCTATTGAGCCAAAAATGACCAATGAAACCTTGCAAAAGGGCCATCTTGGCATTCTGTGTGTTGATGGCAAATGTAAAACTGGAGCATGGATCATCTGAACATTGTTTGAAACAGCTAACATCCGCCTCCTCATCCCGCAGTTAAAAAGCCTGAACTGAGATCTTTGCTTTATGTGAAATGCCCGGGCCAGGAAGCTGTGAAAAGAAAGGTCAGAACTTGATGGATTGTGCCAGCAAAGTGTGGCTGTTGTACTTTTACCTAACGCCTGCCAGGCATTGCAGGATTAGTGGGAGATTAATTGAGTGATTTATCAGCATGTGATTCCATACCCACTGTGAGCATCTTCCCATCAACATAGTGTATGGTTCCACCAACACCAATGATGTGGCTGCAGATATTTTTTATAAGCAACTGCAGATAGTCCTAAATGAAACCCCAAGAAAAGATGATTCTGGGCACCTTTAATGTCCTGGTAGAAGAGGATAATGACCCCTGGGCAAATTCACTTGGGAAGTTGGGTATTAGTATTTGTACAGCACCAGGCACAATGATGTCCTTGTCCATGACTGGGGATTCTAAGTGCTATAGTAAGCCAAATAATAAATAATTACAGGAATGAGCAGCAATGGCTGGAATTTGCAGCTGCCAGTGACATGATCACTGACTCACTTTTCCATCACCAGAAGATTTACAACCAGACATGGTACAGCCCAAATGGTTTCCCTAGGACTCTTATTGATCGTGACTTCGTTAACAAACATTGGCAGTCATGAATGTAGGAGTTTGCAGAGGCATCTTGACATTGGGTCATCAGCTTTAGCTGGCAAAAATGCACCTCCAACTTTGACATCAGCCAGTTAGTTAATGGGCCAAAATTAGTCCAATTCAATCAAAACCTCTTATTACAACCAAGCTATCAAAAAAGAGCTAGATACACTCATGGAGGATAGGTCCATTAGTGGCTATTAACCAGGATGGGCTGGGATGGTGTCCCTAGCCTCTGTTTGCCGGGAGCTGGGAATGGGTGACAGGGGATGGATCACTTGATGATTACTTGTTCTGTTCATTCTCTCTAGGGCACCTGGCATTGCCCACTGTCAGAAGACAGGATACTGGGCTAGATGGACCTTTGGTCTGATCCACTATGGCTGTTCTTATGTTCTATCATCCATTCTGAACTGCATAAGGCCATTGAAGTGTTAGAGATTTAAGTCACCTGTTCAGGAATGGTATTGTTTTAAGTAGTCAGTGCAGACTGCTGCCAGCTCAATGCTGGGGCTTATCCCTTCAGATGTCATCCAAGGATCACTGAGGACATGCTCACTTCAGTTGCAGCTAAGAAAAAAGCAAGACTACAATTTGAATCTTTAAAGATGTTTGTCAAGAGCAAAAGCAAAAGCTGACAGGATTCAGCTTTGGAACATCATCAAGTCACTGTGTAAGAACAATAAGGAATCCTTGTGTAGAACAGTGCAGACAGTGTAGAACAGGCTGCCATCAGGCACGATCTCCACACCCTCTTTTCACTTTTGCAGTGTTTGTGGGGGAAGGTGGCACCGGCTTGTCCAGTAAAGAATCAAGATGGCAGCATTAGCCACTATGCAAGATCTGTTGCATCGATGGGGAGATAATTTCAATATGTTCCTCAGTTGTCTGCTGCCTGCAGTCCCTCTTCCATTTGAAGAGGGGCAGGAAGATCCAGTTAAGCACCTTTCTTCAATCAAGATGAGATCTGGATCACAGTCATAAGAACGGCTGTACTGAATAAGACCAATGGTCCATCTAGCCCAGTATCATGTCTTCTGACAGTGGCCAATGCCACATGTGTCAGAGGGAATGACCAGAACAGGCAATCATCAAGTGATCCATTCCCTGTCAATCACTCCCATCTGATGGCAATTAGAGGCTTAGGGACACCAGAGCATGGGATTGCATCCCTGACCATCTTGGCTAACAGGAATTGATGGACCTATCCTCAATAAACTTATCTCATTCTTTTTTTAATCTAGTTACAGTTTTGGCCTTCATAGCATCCCCTGGCAACAAGTCCCACAGGTTGACTGTCTATTGTCCATAAGCTGTAGTCTGGGAAGGCACCAGAGGTTTGTAACATCACCCCTGAGTTGTTGAAGACGGGTCAGAGAATTGTTGTACCATGCTGCATAGACTCCTCGAGATCCTCTGGCATGCTAATATCATCCCTGATGATTTGAAGAAGGTGGTTATTCTGCCTCTGCTCAAAAAGGGCAATAAGGCAGAATGTAGCAACTGCAGAGGTATTATGCTGTCCCCCAAGGGGAGTCTTTAATTCCATGTTAATGTCTTGAATCAATAATGCATTTCATGGCAAAGGCCAGGATACTCGGTGTTGCTCTAGACCTGGTCATTCCACTATCAACCAGATCTTTACCTTGCAGCAGCTTTTGGAGAAAATGGCTGAATTTAATAAGCTGTGTGCATTAGTTTTTATCGACTTCTGTCAGGCCTTTGATTCTGTGCATCAGGTAAACTTCTGGGATCTGATGACATGACTCAGCATCCCTGGGAAGATAGTGTCATTGAAAGAAGAGTTCTATAATGGAATGGAAAGCTGCGTTCAAGTCCATGGCAGATACATGGTATGGTTTCCTATCTCCATGGGAGTTCTACAAAGCTGCTTCCTGTCACCATTGTTGTTCAGTATTGGTACTGATTGATGGATAAACTTGAGGATGTGCCTTTAGGTGTTATGCTGAACACCACTCTGCTTCGAGATCTTGAATATGCCAATGACATTGCTAGCTCAGTGTGGTGAATTGCTGCAGCTGATGGCTGATCTGGTTGGGCAGGAAGCAACAGGCATTGGTCTGGCTATTAATCTGGATTAAACCAACTCCCTGACCACTACCATCAAGCAGTGTTCAGCTCCAGATTACACCCAGCTCAATATTAACCTGTTTGGACAGGACTTCAAGCAGGTGGTCACTGTCCAATACTTGGGAAGCATCACAAACTGTGCCAGAGAGCCATGTTTTGAGCCATTCAACAGCCTCAGTGAAGACGTTGGGACATCAGTCTTGCTAGGAAGCTGGAGATCTATAGAACCATGGTTTTTCCAACTCTATTGTACGGCAGTGAAACATAGGCACCGAGGAAGGCTGAAAAATGGTGGTAACATTTTCATTTATTGTCATCTTCGTCAGCTGCCCCGTATTAAATGGCAGGAATAGATCAGCAGTGAGGATATTCATAGGTGAACCCAGCAAATGCTTCTATCAGCGCTGTTTTGGTTTATGGCTTCCTTGGTATGGACATATTATTAGGATGGAAGACCAATGAATTATAAAGCATGTTTACCAATTAATGCTGCTTATCTGGCTGGGGATCATATGAGCACCAAAATTTTCAGTGGCGCAATAAGATCGGTTGGATGTTCAGTCTTTGTCTATTGTTGTCAAAATGCCTGAAGGACCTAGTCAGAGAGTGATCCAGTTGATGCTCATCTACAAGGAGGCTACATCCTTTTGGGATTTGCCATGAGGACGATGACAGATCTTTCACCTTCCTGTTTAGATTATTCTCTTCCTTTTCTCTCCAATCATTTCCAGGTTTTTCACCCTTCTGCTCAGTCCTTTCCTCTCTGTTCCTTGATTTCTTCTCAGCCACTCACTCTTACTCTGTTTCCCAGAATACCCTTTCCTCAGTCCTATCACTCCTACCCAGTGAAGCCTCTCTCCTTTGTGCCAGCTTCTTCTCAACTCATTTATCCTTGTTCTTGCCTGCTCCAGTCTCTCTCCTCCCACTATCCCTTCTGTCCATCCCTGTGCGTGTGCTTCCTTCTGCCCAGGTCAGTCCCCTTTGTATCTCCAGTTTTTTCCCAGTTCCTGCCTGTGTACCCCACACTTTCTCTCTCTTGTTTTTGAGGTTACCAGGTGTTTTTTCCTTGTTCTTTATGGAAACAAACTTGATTTTTTTTATCTGTTTAAAGTGTGAGTCTACTCTGAAATGTGTCTCCATAAAAAGGCATCTTTTCACTCTGCAGACTTGCTGTTGTGCAAGTTTGCTGTCTGACTGGCTTACTTTAGGGGATAAAATAGATTTTTGCTACTTTTTACTGCCATTAAAACTAAGAGCCCCCCTAACTCTAGGACAGAGAGCATGATTCTCTTCCAGCTCACAGATCATATCATATATCATAACACATAGCTAAGCAGATGCTGCAGAACCACCTCCTGCCCCCAGTCACATCAGAGCAACTCTGAAGACAATGAGAATGGTGCAGATTTAGCTGAGCTCAGAGTCCGGCTGGCAGAACCTTTCCCGGTGATGAGGCAAGAGAATGAAAGACTCTCCGATCCCTGGCAGGACTGGCAGCTGGACAAAACATCTTGGTATTCTTACACTGGGCATATTTGCTCCAGAAGTCAATGAGGTTTATATTGACCCTTTAAGAGCTGCACTGCCCCAGGGGAACGGACCCTGCCTCTGTGAGCTCCTTGGCAGAGTGAGGGAGGATGCCTATCCTTATGGGATGGAGCCTGCTCATATTCAACCCACTCCTTTCCCATGGTTTGGGGCAGGAGCAGAGGAGAGAACATCAATTGCACTTGGCCTTTGTTTGGGTTGTGCCAGCTCTGAGTGGAAGCTCCTTTTGTCCTCTCCCCACATACTTCACACTCACATAATTTGACTTGCCAATAAACATGAGGCACCACCATGTCATTGTACAAAATTTTTTTGTAGTGGTTACCAAAGTTTTTTTCTCTCCTGCTGGTAATAGCTCACCTTAATTGATCACTCTCGTCAGAGTGTGTATGGTAACACCCATTGTTTCATATTCTCTGTGTGTATACATATATATATCTTCCTATTGTATTTTCCACTGCATGCATCCAATGAAGTGGGCTGTAGCTCACGAAAGCTTATGCTCAAATAAATTTGTTAGTCTCTAAGGTGCCAGAAGTACTCCTGTTCTTTTTGTGGATACAGACTAACACGGCTGCAACTCTGAAACCTGTCATTATGAGAGGTATTATTGCAAATGGAAAAATGTTTTATCCATCAGCTACAAGGCATGCTTCTAATATGCTGGGATACACAATGACAGCTGACTGTTCTGAATTGGATGTCAGTGCTGTTGCTGACAGAGAGAGTCCTCAATGCAAAGTTGAAGGAATGTTAATCACTCACGGCAGAATGGTTCTTTGTCCGATGTATCAAAAAAAACTTTAGTCACTGGAGGATTCTTTAGTGTTAAATAGCTTTTCCACTTATCAGCATAATAACCTGTGGACCACAGTGTGAAAATTCAGCATTAGATGACTGTACAAGACCAAATGACTGAAAAGAAATCAAGTTAGTGCTTGATTTATACCAAATTGCTTTTCAGCCACAAGGTGAATATTGCAGTTAGTTACTGATAAAACACAGCATAGACAATATCCCTAATACTCTGTAAACTCATGTGAGTAAGCTAAGCCCATGTGTTAGTGCTTCCAGGAATTAGGCCTAAATATGGCTGGTTTCTGTCCATCCCATATATTAAGAGCCATCCTTTTTTGTTTCTTGTCAAGACACGTGTTGCTTAGTATAACAATAATCTCCCTTACTTTGGAAATTTATTTCTGGGAGCTCAGTAGAGCCAAGGCTTCCAAACGTGGGAGCCTAAAGTTACACTCCTAAATCTATATTTGGACAAGTAAAACAAGTGATCTGATTTTCAAAAGTGCAGAGCATTCAGCAGCTCCTGCTGAAGTCAGTAAGGGTTTAAGATGCTGAACACCTCTTGGAAGTACTTAGGAGGAGCATGTGCTTATCCCCCATACAGCTCCCCAAAGGCATGTGAATTCTGCTCTGACCCCCAGGAAAAATCTACAAGTTCTTGATTTGGCTCTTTGATCTCCTGTGAGTGCTGATCTGTGCAGTAACTGTGATGTGAATGTACAAAGACTAAATGAAGCCACTAAATCCATTTTCTCTTGTAACGTAAGCTAGGATTTATACCTACCTTTCCAGATGTGAAATGGTGTCATCTCACGCACCCGCTCCCAGAAGGAAGCAAAGACTATATGTGTTAAGGGACTTTGCAAACAGCTCTGTCCCATGAGTCTCTTTGGCAACATGTACCAGAATGTTTGTTATAGGTTACATGGAGTAACATAGGGTACAGTGTGACAGGCAGCAGTATGAGTCCCTTGGATTGTTAAAGACCACCTCCAAAACACAACTCTTTTATCCACATTGGACACTGCATCATCCTTACCCAGGATGGGGCATGCCATGGGCTGGAAAGCCTCACAGCTGGCACATTTGCTGTTCCTGTAATCTCTGTATGTATCACAGGGGTATGCAGTGATGTTGCACCTCTCTTTCAAGGATGACAAGAACAGGAAAACAGACCTCTGATGGTCACATTTAAAATACTGTGATCCTTGTTGACACAAAGAGAAAGGATATTTCATTAGAAATCCATGTACAGCATGCAAAATGTTAGTGCAACAGCAAAACAGAATGCACCCTGTTGCTGTGACAGTATCATAACACCAGAGATGTTCACAGGGTCATGTTAAATCCTGTCCAGCAACTTGACGTCCTGTAAAGCAAGAAACTCTGAGCCAGCACAGCTTGTGCAACTCGCACTATAAACCAGATGCAAGGATACACTGAGTGCTCCACACTGCTTCTGGGCTGGACACAGATAATCCCCCACTGCTTCTGAGCCAGAGTCATTGATTGTCCTGCACTGGTTCTGGGCCAGAGACACTGATTGTCCCCCATTGGTTCTGGGCTGTCAACCGGGACATATCTGTTCCTACCAATGAACAAGAGCTTAGAATCTAAGCAGTTCTTCAAGTAATCTAACTGCAATGGACTTCCATGAGACCATGCCCAGAGTATGGGTATGTTTAAAAACACTGTAAAATGGCACCTTCATACTCACCATACACTGTCTGCTCCATGTGTACCTTCAAGTCATACCTGTCTAAGACCTATAAGAAGACTAGCCTATGGTTAGCATTGCAGAGCCACTGCTGGTATGCACAACTATGGATTCTACTCTCCCTCATGAATTAGCCACCAGTTCTCAGCTGGGGTTGCCACTTAGGTGGTGCATTCCTTTTGCATAAGCTCTTGCTATTCTTGGTAAAAGCTCTTTTAGAAGCAACCGGTTCCATGGACTGTGCTGAAATACACAGCAGTGTATTAAACCTGCCGCAAAATGCCCCTCTCTCCAATTTGGCATGCTGGTGACTGCAGAGAAACTGTAAGGAAGTTTTGTAAAAGACCTACAAACAGCAGCAGAGGGACTGAGGATGTGTGAGAAGAGCCAGGGCAAAGCTAAATTCCTGTGTGTGCTATCTTTGAATAATGCCATAGAGCATTACAGAAAAGGGCAGTGATGGCTACACTAAGCAGCATAAGAGATCTGCACCTCTGAAGCAAACAAACTTCATCCCACCATGAAAAGTCCTTTAAAAAATTGACTGCATGTTTCCATGGATCATGGATCCTTAATAAGGTTGTTGCCCGATGTATAATAGTTCAGGGATTGGCATCTTCCCCCAGCACACATGCTGCATTTTTTCCTCTCAGTGGGTGATTCTAGATGTCCTCACTGCCAGGCGCTAAAGCGTCAAATTGCTGTCTCACAATTTAGACATGTGGTTATATGAATGTGATCGCAATGCCTAACCAGGGCAAGTGGAAATTTACACTGCAAAAACATTGCTATTGGTCTCAAATGTAAGGGTTTGCTGCAAATTTCAGTGTTTTCTGTAAAATTTAAATTTTTGTTTAAAATACAGAACTTTATATTTTTTTAGTGCCTGACCAAACACACAGTAGGAGCCAGTACCTCTCTGAAGAGCTTCTACAATAGAAGAGACTAGACAAAGGGCGGGAAGGGAACCAGAGGCACACAAAGGGGAAGTGACTTGCTCACATTCACATCCTAGATCAGTGGCAGGAACAGAACATAGGTTTCCTGAGCGCCATGCTGTCTCTCATTGCCAAGACATGCATCATTGCCTCAGTGTTGTCTTCTCCATTACACAGTTCTCTGCACTGGTTCTGGGGACTCATTGCTGCTAACACTTGTGCTTTCACACTGGATTTGAGTGAATTTGCTTTTTTGTTTTTTAAATAATAAAATCTCACATCTTCTAAACGTTTCTATAAGTTCTGGGAGTAAACTTGCTCACTGAATTTATGCATGCAAATTTGTGGAACTAGGTGAATTTGCTCCACAGCAAAATTTGATGCCATTAGCTCACTTGGAAGAGAACAGAAAATCCAGGATGAAACAGCAAAGCGTTATGGGTCAGATCCTCCTCTGGTGCAAATCAGCGTGGCTCTCTGGACTTCAGCGTAGCAACCCCCAATATACAGCAGCTGGGGATCTGACTTTTTAGGTTGTTTTTCAAAAAGTTGTGGGTTTTTTTGTTTTTTTTTTTACTGTCAGCGAGTGTTTCCCCCACACTTCTTTGGGTGATTTGTTGAAAATATTTTGTCCTAGTTTTCCCAAAGCAAAGTGTATTTCATTACCAGAAAATATTGTTTGTGGGCAGCCGGGCTGGTCGGTTCCTCCATTAGCATAGAAGTCTATGTGTCCTAAAGCTTCTCTGTAGCCTAGTCCTAATCAAAGAAAATAGCATTTTTAGAAAGAATCTTAAAGTGCCGGGAAAAGGAATTTCAGATGAAGAATTAGGAACAAATAACAACATGGATTCCTTTAGCATTGGCAGTCTCAGCTGTGCAAGAGATTTCGTTTCCTTAATCTATTTATGCATCATTGAACTAAAAGGCAATGACCCCGTTGCCATATTCTAGATAATGACATTAAATGCCCACAATAAGACCATGTGTGTGACATGTGCATGATGCGTATCTGGACCCATCACCTTCTGCAGAGAAACTGTGAGAGGGAAAAAGGTAAGTTAAATCTCTGTGGATTTGTGGCCTTTTTAGGGAAGGAGTTTGCCAGGCCTTCAAGAAGGCAAATTGATTGTCCAGACAGTGGTAAGCCTGGTCTGTCTTCATGCCTTATCCAAGGGTAGATCTTGGACTCACAAAGCACCTTCTAGAAACTGCTGACATCCTTCCTCCATGCAGGAGGAGAAGATCCATGAGTGGATGGTCCCCTCCATGCACAGATATGGGCCAGGGCTTGATCTCATGCAAGAGGTGGATTCTGAACAGGATCCTGAAATGAGTATGAGCTAGTGGAACTGTGCGAGAACAGGATGCTGCTGCTTTGTAAAGGTGAGACACAGCCATTAGCGTATGCTGCTGGAATCTGGCAGGTGGTTCCTGAGTGCTGTGGAGGAGAGTGATGCAGTAGTCTAGGTCACAGAAGTCAAATGTATGGGTGAGGAGGAACTGAGGGGGGAAATTACCAAATGGTGATGGGGTGACTACAGTGGGAAGAAAAGTTCAGAGTCCAGGATGATGCCCAGGATACAGACTCACCTGGTGAAAGTATTCCTGGCCCAAGGAGAATAATAAAAGGCAGGCAGCATAATGCAAAGCTGTGTAATGCCTCCCAGCTGAGGACCACAGGGCAGGTTACAAGCAGCCAGGGAGTTTTATGTTATTAACACTATGTCCAAGGGAATGAAATGGTTCAGCTTTTCAAGTTGGTGTGATTGGCTTTTGCTATTTTAATTCCTGGCTCCAGTTCCTTAGTGACCTGTACCACCGCGAGCAGCAGCACTCCCCCAACCGGGAACAGCTGATTCTGAGGTGCTACTGCACATGAGGGTGCTCTCCCTTTGCCAGCTCACAACTGAAATCCTTGCACTTAGTGGAACACAAGGACTTTTCTGCCCTCCCTCTCCAGGGGCAAAAACGCCTCTCCCCCGGCCAGCAAAGCAAGCTATATCCCCTGGAGGTCTATAGCAGCACACATTTACCTTGTGCAGACCTGGCAACTTCCAGTGTACCCTCGGGGGCTGTGCAGCTTGGTGCCACCTTTTGCTATGGGCTTTGCCCATGTGGCACCAGTCACAGTCCCCTGGGTTTGGCTGTTGAGACATGTCCTGTTAACAGGGTGGCACCAGGCCCCAGCATGCCAAGCGCGTGCTTGGGGCGGCATGCCACGGGGGGCGCTCTGCTGGTTGCCGGGAGGGCGACAGGCAGGGCTCCGGTGGACTGGCGACGGGCAGAGCACCCCCCGTGGCATGCCACCGTGCTTGGGGTGGCGAAATGTCTAGAGCCGCCCCTGCCTGTTAAACCAGTAATGCAGCAGAAATAACTGTGGGGTGAATAGGACCCATTTTCTGAGCTATGCAGAATGGGACCCCTCCACCCCTGACAGCCTGGGCGTAACCCTGTGATCTGAGTTAGATCACTGCCCCATACAGGCACAGAGCTCCAGCCAATGAGAGAGGAGCCCAGGCATTGCCTCACAGTAGTCTTCTCATTCCTGCAGTCCAGTTTAGTTCCTGGGTTTCCATCTAATGAAACACAGAGAAGGAAGAAATTAAATATTACCATCAATATCAGAATGAATGACGTCAACAAACTGGGCATCTGTAGGATCTAACCTTTCCTCAGGGGGTTTCCCATTAAATAAGGGGCCTGCTGGGTCAAGACCTGAAATGCAAAATGATTATTATGGCATGATTGTAATGTGGTGCTATTTAAATGATTCTCTATATCCCTGTGGATGGGTGGTTTCCACCCCACTCTGGATACAGGACACTTACACATTGGGTTAGCATCTAAGAACATGCACACTGTTACAGAGTTTTCCTTCCCTCCTAGTGAAGTACATAATATTAGCCTCAGTCTGAGGGTACGTCGAGACTACCCGCCGTGTTGGCGGGTAGCGATCGATTTTTCGGGGATCAATATATCGCGTCTCATCTAGATGTGATATATCGATCCCCAAACGTGCTCCTGTCGACTCCGGAACTCCACTGGAGTGAGCGGCGATAGCGGAGTCAACACGGGGAGCTGCAGATGTCGATCCCGCGCTGTGAGGACCCAAGGTAAATCGATCTAAGATACTTCGACTTCAGCTATGCTATTCACGTAGCTGAAGTTGTGTATCTTAGATCAATACCCCCCACTCCAGTGTAGACCAGTCCTGAGCCTTTTCCTTAGCATAGGTTCCTAGGGCTCTTCTTAAAGACCTCACTGTCCCTACTCGGAGTTCCTTCTTCCTCAGAGAGGCCCCAAGGCAGCTTATATTCCTGGCATGTGGCTAACGGGGCTCACCATAAGGGCTAGTTAGCAGAAATTATACTGTGTCTCCGTATAGGGTTCTTGTGCCTAACACCTTTGCATAAGGCCTAACAGTGATGTAGTGCTCCATGTGTTCAGAATACAGGACTGGCACTCACTAATTAACTAACTGACCTACACAGCACTCCTGGGAGCTCGCTACAGAAAGTATTATTCAGTGTTTGGGTAAACTGAGGCAGAGAGCTGAAGTGATTTGCCCAAGACAGGAGCAGGGATTGAGAAAGGGGCTTACCTGTTATTCTCCCAAGTTTGCCATTATACATCTGTCCCACAAATCCAGAGATATGCGCTCCAAGACTAATTCCTATCATATAAACAGAGTCAAGTGATGCTCCATCGGCCTGCAATTTAAAAATGTCCATGATCATAGGTTACAGAAATGTTAAGCACATAAGAAACATCAAGAGCAGGAAAAGGCCATCCAGCTGGTTCCAGGGATAATGTAAATAGCCCATCCTAATTTTACCTGCGAGTACTTCTCTTATCCCAACACAAATGGAGGTATCTTTTGAGACATAATACCCAATGCAAATTCCACTGAAATGACCCCCCTTCCATGCTCAACACCCTTTGGTGATGTGAATCTGAAAGCTAAACATTTCCGGGCCATGACTGTGTTTCCCTGGGACAGCAATTATGCACGGAACAATGTCTAGTGCGTGTGGCTGCTATGCCAATACCAATAATTAATAATAAACCCCAATTGCCAGCTTGTGGTTTCAGAAATGTATTTTCTAATTCAAAGATCCTAATGCAAGTTGCTGCAGCCTGTGGCCTCTGACAGCTGTTAACTAATCTGTGCAATATGTCACAGGTGCTCACATTAGTCTGGTCCACCATAAAAATGTCCTGCCCTGTCCACTTTTGACACACGTTCTTCAATCACACCAGTGTTCCCAGTCATCAGTTAGCCAAGTGAAATCAATAAGACTGAAACAATCGTATAATATTTGGTCAAAATAAGAATGTAGAATAACATTTAATACCTTAAACAAAGTAAAATAATATTTTCGTTCATTTTTTTTCACTTTATCTGTTAGGACCCTGATGTTTCATTAGGAAAGATTGCTCCGAGTTCAGAAAGTGATAATCATTATAGGGATAATGAGAGGCTGTTGGGTGTGCATAAGCTTGAATGAGTTACAGTGTCATAGTTACCAGGATGAAGCTATCTCCTATTTGCAGGGGGAGTGTAGCTTAGTGGAACACCTTCTCATCCCCATCTGTACTTTTAATTGTCCAACTTTAGGCACCTAATTTTTGGGAATTCAAGTTTAGGGAACAGTGTGGAGGTGCCTCCAAACTCCAACTGGTGCATGCCAGCTTCCTGTTAGATATCCAGCTGCCTAGTTTGTGCGTTCAAATTAGAGTGACCAGATGTCCCGATTTTATAGTGACAGTCCAGATTTTTGAGTCTTTTTCTTATATAGGCTCCTATTAACCCCAACCCCCTGTCTTGATTTTTTCACACTTGCTCTCTGGTCACCCTAGTTCAAATGTGCACCTGCAAATCTGATTTCTGGGGCATTTGAAATGTACGTGCCTCAGATTAGAGGCTTTTAAAAAAAATTGGTACTCCAAGTTTAAAGTGAACGAAGCTGTAAAATGTTAACATGCAAAGCCAAAGTAAAGATTTTGGCACTATATGCATTTGAGTTTACAGTAATTAATGCATCTCTTTAAAGAACAATTTGCTTTCCCTAAGATTCTGCTGTAAATACTTCTTTTACTCCATTAACACTGTCATATATATTAGAAACATGTATCTTACCAACATTTGGTCTATAAGTGTTTTCAAGAATTCAGCAACTTTCTTAGTATTGCTAGAAGCTCTGTGATAGAGCAGAGTTGTAGCCCCACGGTTCCAATCTACAATGATTATGTTGATGTCTTCCACAGAGAGCAAGAGATGTACTGCTTTTTGTATCCAGGTGGGGGGAGACCCTGTGGGTCTGTACCCATGCACAATGAGGATAGTTTTCTTGGTCACATTCAGATACCTGGAACCAGCTGAACTGAGTGTTTCAGCACAGTTCTGGTTTTGTCTTGTGTACAACATTAGTTTCACTTTCAAGTCTGTGCCAGTCAAAGCACTGCTTATACTGAGACCTGTAAATGCAGGACATTCTTCTTCTGTACCTGAAAACAGGAGATGGCAGGTCATTATTAGTCAGATTAGAGATAATAAACTTCTCTGCCTTTTTCCCCCCATCAGCCCAAGCAAGACCTCATTGCCAGTTCCATCCCTTCGGGTCACTCATTTCCCTCCTTTTCCCCTCATCATCTGTACTACTGGGGCCATCAGGGGAACTCAGCTTTAGCTGCAGCATTAGGATGAGAGCCTCGGCCTGGAGCCAGCATCACAGCTCTCTCAGACGTCTGGCCATCATCTTTCCACTTTCTCTAGCTCTTTGTAAATACCTGTTCTGTTCATACAGAAGACCCCAGAAGACCCTGGCATAGGCCACTGTCAGAAGACAGGATACTGGGCCAGATGGACCATTACTCTGACCCTTTGTGGTCATTTTTATATTCTTATATGTTCTGTACTCTGTGCCCATCACCATTGTAGCACCTGAGCACCTCCCCATCTAGAATGGACATATCAGAGCCCTCGTAAACCATGCTCTCTATATATCAGTACATGGTCATGCCACCCAGTGAGCACACTTCAGCACTTCTGTCTGACAGCAATATTAATTGCTTCCTTTGTCATGCCTGGACCTGCTGATGAAGAGATCGTGAGCCAAATTCAGTTGAGGTGCGAGTGGGCACAACTCTAGTTACCGAATGATGACCCTGAGGCATTTATGACCACCTTTGGGAGGGAGCCCAAGACAGTCAGTAGCCCCTTGAGCACTGGACGTTGATATTGGTGTCATGTTTGAGGGGGAAGGCACAGTCAGCCTACTGGACCAAGAGCACACCAAGAACTACAAGCAAGTGAGAGTTGTTATTCTAAACTATTTAGCTACTAATGAAGAGATGCATCACCAGTGATGTAGGTCAAAAATGTACTCTAAAGCACTAGCCCTTGCGTAGTAGCCCAATGCCTGAAGGAACACTATAGGCGGTGGGTCCGCTCTGAGCAGTGGTCTGGGGCCCAGGTTGCCAAGTTAATTCTAACTCAACAATTTATATGGCTACTATCAGTGAGAGGTCGAGAATGGATGACGCAGCCTTGGATCTCTGTCAGACACTGTGTGACTGATGGAAAATTTCTTAGTGGTCAAAGGATCCCTAGACACAGAATTTTCCAGACCCTAAACAGCCCATAGGACTGACCAAAGGGAGGCACAGGACACAGATACTAAGCCTCTAACTGCAGCTCACAAGAGGCCACATTTAGGCCCAGGAAGGCCAGGCCACCTGTTCATCATGGAGAGGCCCAAGAGCACGAGGTGTGGTTAGGGTGGGGCCTCACCTGAATGTGCATCCTATAGCCCAGTTGGCTGAAACAGGATCCTAAGATGGAGGGTCTTGCACCATCCCAGAACCAAATCCACCTCTGACAAAGAAAGATGCCTCCAAAGCCAGCCCAGTGACCTGAAACTCCTGTAGACAGCAGGGACATCTAAGGGAAGAATGCCCCCTGTGGAGTGTGAATGTGCCCAGGGCTGGACCATGGAGATGTGCACCTGTAAGAAAGCTCCCCA
This sequence comes from Chelonoidis abingdonii, assembly GCF_003597395.2. Lineage (NCBI taxonomy): Eukaryota > Metazoa > Chordata > Testudines > Testudinidae > Chelonoidis > Chelonoidis abingdonii. Next base: position 51,449,273 of record NC_133776.1, read on the forward strand.
CAGATTGACAATGTTGGTATTTGTACAAGGAAAGAGAGTGTAAGGACTTCTAGGCTTTGGGTGGAGCCAGAGAAGTAGTTCCTGCCTCCCTGGCTGGGGAAAATGGCACCCCAAGAGAGCCAAACTGCACACAGTGCATACATGGTGCTGGAAAAGCCTGCCCCAGCCAGTGGTTACAACTGACTGTGGGCATGCACACAGGAACCATACCTGTGGCTCTGGCTGGAGAACAGTCCTACTTAATAATACTGGGATGAGATTGGCCTTTTTTTCAGCAATTCATGAATGAGCTGACCAGCCAGAGGATTATGGACTGGGATCGATCCCTTTGCATGGAAGACGTGGGCCAAGCAGGACTTGAGGGCCCAGCAGATCTGGGAGAGGAGACCTCGAGAACAACCCAACCAAGGCCAGAATCGGAGAAGGGGAAGGTATCCACCCAGGACCTAGGGTTCCTACTGCAGGCAGGAAACTTTGTTCAGGCACAGAGGGATGACCCCACATAGAGCTGCTCCCAGAAGCAACTGACCTCTGTAAATGGAGAAGTGATGGAACCTGGGTGCCTGGACCATTACCCCCATTTTGTGCTCAAGAAGGAGCACCTGTATGGCATTGAGAAAGACCAATGGTTTGGGGAGATGAGGACACAACTACCAGTGCCACACAAATACTGCCAACCAGAGATGCAACTCGCACATGACATCCATTGTGCTGGGCATTAGGAGTGGGAGAGGACACTGTCATGGGTAATGGCCAACTTCTATCCTGGCCTCCATAAGGAAGTAAGGAAATACTGCTCCTACTGCCATCCTGCCAACTGTCTATTGACAGCAGTATCCCAAAGGCTCCCCTTGTTCCTTTGCCACTGATGGAGACGCCCTTTGAGAAAATAGGGATGGACATAGTCAGGTCCCTAGAGAAGTGTGCCTCCAGGTACCAGTACATCTTGATAGTGATTGACCGTGTGACCTGGTATCTGGAGGCTCTTCCCCTTCACACAGCAAAGGCAACTGTGATTGCACCAGAACTTATGAAATTTTTTTCATGTGTGGAGTGCCCTCATGAGATATTAACCAACCCAGGGAGCAGCTGCACCTCACAGACTATGCAAGAGCTGTGCTCTCTTTTGAAGAGCAAATCCTTGAGAACTTCTATGTACCATTCACAGACAGATGGTCTCATAGAGAGATTTAACAAAACTCTAAAAGAAATGCTAAAGTGCTTTATCAAATCTGACTCTAGCACTGGGACCAGTTGCTTCCACTACTCTTATTCCCTATAATGGAGGTCTCACAGGCCTCTAAGCAAGGCCGGCGCTTCCATTTAGGTGACCTAGGCGGTCGCCTAGGGTGCCAGGATTTGGGAGGGTGGCATTTTGCCTCCCTTGGCAGCAATTCGGTGGTGGGGAGGTCCTTCCGCACTCTGGGTCGTCGTCGGCAATTCTGCAGCGGGTCCTTCACTCGCTCCGGGACCTGCCGCCGAAGTGCCCCGAAGACCGGGAGCGCGGAAGGACCCCCCCCGCCCCACCGCTGAATTGCCACCAACGACCGGGAGCGCAGAAGGACCCCCGCCTAGGGCGCCAAAAACCCTGGCGCCGCTCCTGCCTCTATGGGTTTCTCCCCCTCTGAACTATTGTATGGCCATGTCCCTAAAGGGATCTTAGATTTGCTACATGAAGGCTGGGAGGAACAGGACGCAAATACTGTCAATGTGACTCAATATATTATTCACCTAAGGGAATACCTTAAGCAGCTGGGTTTATTTGCTAGTGAAAATATACAGAAGGCACAACAGAGAGAAGAACAAGGTTATAACCGAGGGGCATGGCTGAGTACTTTCCCGCTGGGACACTGATTCCTATTATTGTTACTGTCAGCTAAGTCTAAATTAATGGCCTGTTGGCAGGATCCTTTTGAGGTAGCTAGACAAGTAAGACTGGTCAGTTATGAAATCCGGTTACCAGACAGAAGAAAAGAGATCAGAATCTACAATGTAAGTCTTCTCAAGCCCTGGAAAACTTGGGAAGCTTTGCTGATGACTCCTTTCCCTGTGAGACCCGAATTAAGCCCTCAAGTTCATATTTGCCAGGGGTCAATACCTGTGATAGTAGGTGTGGGACTTTCTCCTGGTCAGAGAGCACAATTCTCCCAAGGAACTGAGAACTCCATTCATGTGTTCTCCTCAATATCTGGAAAAACCCAGCTAGTGAAACACTACCTGGAAACAACACCTGGACAACAAGCTAGGGAGAACCCTAACCTACTGCAGAAAATGTGGCACATAGTCTGGGAAGAATTACAGGCAATCTTAAAAATGGGAGCATGATGCTAGCATCTGACTTGTGCCCAAGCTGCGGGCATTAGCTAAGAACTGACAACCAGACCAGGTCACTTGTACGTTAGTTTTGCTTAAAATAAGTATTAGTCTTATATGAATGTAGTTAGTGTTTAGACTCTGTGAAATGCTCGTAAGTTGCTGCACGCATTAATCTCACTTATAATACCTATATCCTGTGTTATAAGATATATTTAAATGTTTGCTATTACTGTAAACTGCCTGTCAGGAGAGAAGCATTCCCAAGTATGAAATACTAGTTTGCCACAGGTGTTATCTCCTGCCTAGCAAAAGAAGAGCCATAAACACCAGACAAAACATTGTGGCAATCAGAGGGCAAAAGACTTTGTTGATTGCTTCCCCCCTTTTGCCTCCCCACCACATTAAACTCTGTGGGACGAGAATGAAAATCCCTGACAAGAAGAAAACTGTCTTTTGGGCTATTTAAACTCTGAAGGGACAGAGATGCTAAACTGAAGCCAGAAATCTCAGGGTCTGTCTCCTGGGTCTGCCCTGAAAGACACTTTGAACTGGCGGGTCACAGCTCTGTCACTCAGAGGATTTAGATGGTAACTCATTGGTGTGTGTGCGTTTGTTTGCTTTAACCTGTAAATAACTCACTTACTTCTTTTTCCTAGTTAATAAACCTTTAGATAATTTACTACCGGATTAGCTACAGGCGTTCTCTTTAGTGTAGGATTGTACTAATTGATTTGGAGTAAGTGACTGGTCTCATGAATGGTCTCAGCCTGAATGTGGTGATTTTGGTGTAAGTGACCATTTATCACTAAGTCCAGTTTGTCACAAAATAGCCTGAAGAGGCTAAGGGGACTGTCTATGACTCCATGGAGAGATTGTTACTGTGATCCAGGAGTTCACATTTGTTACAGGCTTGGTGAAATCTAATGATACAACACACCACCAGTTTGTTTATTTTTTTGTTTCATTTTTTGCCAGTCTGCCCTGTGGTCATCACTCACAGTAATGAGCCACTTTAGACAGTGTGATGGGGGTAGTTGAATAGTCCAAAAGTGAGTGGAGGAGCACCATAATTCTGGTCTCCCAACCCAACAGTTTGATTAGTTTTTGCATTGTTTTCTGTAAAGTTAACTGCATTTTGAAATTCCATACTTGTCCAATGTCATGAGAGATAAGCCACCAGAGTAGCTGGGACCTGTGGGATAACTTAGTACAATCAAGCTCATGAAGGGATAGTGAAAAATCCCTTTCTCCCCCTTACCACCTTTTCGACCCCCTCTGGACACTGTCATTTCAAGACATTCCATTTGAACTGCATAGGATTGTGGCAAACTTTCAGCAGCTTATGAATAAAGTCCTCAGCCCACTATCAATATGCCACAGCCTACATGGATTATATCATTATCTACAGCTCCATGGGGAAAGAGCCCCTCCTACATATGAAGGCAGTATTAAGACCGTCGGGTTATGCTGTGAGACCAGCTTCCTATAGTGAAGTATATTAGCAATCATGGAGGTGACCTTTCTAGGATACCACATAGAGGATGGACTTGTGAAGCCAGTAATCGAAAAAGTGCAGGCTTTCAAAACATGCCCATCCCCCAAGACAAAAAGCACCTGAGGCACTTCCTGGGCCTTGCCAGATATTAGCAGAGATTTACCCTGAATTTCACTTTGATTGTGGCTCCCCTAACAGACCTTATAAAGGGTGCTAACCCCTGGATGATCGGATGGGATACGGACTGCAAGAAGGTTTTTAATACCTTGAAGACATGTCTTTGTCAGGCACCCATCCTTTTTAATCCCAACTTTTCCTGAGAATTCATACTCTAGGTGGAGGCTCAGATGGAGCCTAGATGCTGTGCTTTCAAGGACTTCGCAGGCAAGGAGCACACAGTTCTGGATTTAAGTAGAAAATTTTTCCCCAGGAAGAGGGCCTATTTGGTTATTGAAAAAGAGGCACTGGCAATTAAGTGAGCCATAGAGTCTTTCAGGTACTACCAGCTGGGGAATTCCTTCTCATTGCTCACAGATCATCCCCCTTTAAGTTGTGTGACAGATCCAGACCAGTGGTATACAGGAGTCTGGTAGAGGGCAAATCTACTGGTCACTGGATGAGTAGTTTTCTGTTCCCTGAGTGACCACAGCAGGATTCTGCACTAGACAGGACCGGCGCCAGGGTTTCTGATGCCCTAGGCGGACGGCCGTTTCACTGCCCCCCTCCAGTGGAGCTGCCGCAGTCGTGCCGGCGGGCAGTCCGCTGGTCTAAAGGCTCCGGTGGACCTGCCGCAGGCATGTCTGCGGTAGGTCCGCCGGAGCCTTGAGACCAGGGCACTGTCTGCCGGCACGACCGTGGCAGCTCCACTGGAGCTGCCACAGCAGCGGACCGTCTGCCGGCATGACTGCAGTAGGTCCCCCGGAGCCGCGTGCCGCCCCCCTGGCAAAATAGCGCCCCCCCAAAATTCTGGCGCCTTAGGCCATTACCTAGGTTGCCTAACTGGTAGCGCTGGCCCTGGCACTAGAGTAATCAGGAACCTGCTAGAACCAATTAAGGCAGACAGGCTGATTAGATCACCTGCAGCCAATCAAGGCAGGCTAATCAGGGCACCTGGGTTTAAAAAGGAGCTCACTCCAGTCAGGTGAGGGGGAGCCAAAGGAGAAGAAATGTGTGTGAGGAGCTGGGAGCAAGAGGCACAAGGAGCTGAGAGTGAAGGTGTACTGCTGGAGGACTAAGGAATACAAGCATTATCAGACATCAGGAGGAAGGTGAGGCTAAAGAAGGTGTTTGGAGGAGGCCATGGGGAAGTAGCCGAGGAAGTTGTAGCTGTCATGCAGCTGTTACAGGAGGCACTATAGACAGCTGCAATCCCCAGGGTCCTGGGCTGGAATCTGGAGTAGAGGGTGGGCCTGTGTTCTCCCCAAACCTCCCAACTCCTGATCAGACACAGGAGATGTTGACCCAGACTGTGAGGAAGATCACTGAGGTGAGCAAATCTGCCAGTAAGTGCAGGACCCACCAAGGTAGAGGAGGAACTTTATCACAGTAGGTTAAATACCTGATGGACTGGAACCCCTGTATAATGTGGTGGTAGCTCACACTCCAACCGTACAGATTCAGAGTATAACAGCATGCAGGGAAAGACCATGCCAATGCTGATTTTTTTTTTCCAAGGGAACTTGGAGAAGTGGACATTCTGAACCAGAAGCCTTTTTCCATCTTGAGGGGTGGGCTGTGTGATGGAGCATGCCTCCATCCCAATCAGTAGAAGCTAATGAGCTCCGCTGGGCTCAATCAGTACCAAACGGGCACACCTACAAGCAAAGCTTGTTCCAGCTGTGGGGAGCAAGCTTCAAAAGAAAGCTTGTCACAGGAAGTGGTGGCAACCAGGAAGAAAGTGGCTGTGTCTCAGAAGTAGCTGTACTCTTGAAGAGCGGACAAGAAAGGAAACAGCTGACAAGCTTCAGCCACCCACAAGGACTTTGCAGACCCAGGACAAGCTGATCACTGCAGGATAGGGTGTCAAACCATCATGTATAAATCAGACTTTTATAAGGAAACTCAGTGACTGAACATCCTGATCCCCTTAAGTAGGAGAACCCCACAGCTGTGAACTCAGAAAGGCTGGAGTAAAGTTCCCAAGCAGGGACAGGACTTTGAAAGTGAAAGAGACTTTGCAACAGCCAGGAGATCATGCTAACGTTCTAAAAATGCTGTGTAGTAGAGTGGTTTGAAGGTGTAGCTCAGGCAGCGGGTCAGGCTCTGAAGGCCACCCCTTCCCTAGGCCTCAGAGCCTGAACTCTAGCCCAAGGATAACTTCAGAGTGCTGTCTAAACCGCCATTGTTGGAGCACTAGCATGAACCCTGCCAGCCCAAGGCTGTCGACACGGACTGTCATGGGCTATTCAGACATACCCTTAGACTGTAAGTTCTTTGGGGGGAAAGGCACACTTTTCAGTGTAGCGCCTAACACAAGGGGGCGTCAGCCATGCCTGGGGTATCTAGCTGCTACTCCGATACAAATAAATACATACAATGGTATTTCTTCTTATAAACATCATCACAGTTGTAAGGGAGCAGGCAGGAACTGGGCCTGAGAGTTCCTACGACTCAGTGCAGAGCACTACACCTATTGCTTAACTTTATTTGTGCCTACGTGACCCATAGCCAGTGCTCAGACTTGCTCAGGCAAGCACTTTGCTGTGCACCGCCATCACCAGATCTAGATCTAAGACTCATCCGCCTCTGTGGCAGAGGATGTCTGTTAAAGATCAGATCCATGTTTGCTAATAAGTTGCACAGGAAACATTTAAAAAGCCTTGTAATAGCAACACTGAGACTACTAGAATGGTGCAAATATGATTAATACAGTCAGAGTAATGCTATAGCCTGGTGAGACTTTCAGGACCTTCTGAGAAATGTCGACATGTGAGAACTAGTCAGTGTCAATTATTTTGCTCTAAACGCTGACAAGCACAGTGAACACCTAACCACCTTGCTTTGGACATGGCTCTGAAACTTCAATACCATTTCTCCAATGTAGTTCATAGTTCATCAGAATTTAACTTTATATACAATGAGAAAAACCAATGATAAGGAGCGCTCTCACCTGCATACTGAACATGCCCACACCCACATTCTTGAAGAGTAATTACGTTTTTTTAAACCTCCCCAGGTGTCTCTCTTCATGCATACAGCCAAGAGGTGCAACAGTTTTTGTTTCAATATTGCTAGTGCACAACGAAATGTCTGCATTTTTAAAGGGAATTTCTGATGTGCCCTTATCTTTCCTTAAGGGCTTGTGTGCACAAACATTTAGTTGATGGCAAGCTGGCGTGTGTATCTACACACACGAGCCTGCCACGGATTTACTGTCCCCAGGGACGGTCCCTTCCAACACACATTAACAGTTTGTTATTGTATATTGATCTAGCTTTCTTTGAAACGGAGCTAGATCAAAGCACATTAACAAACAGTTAATGCCTGTCAGCAAGGTCCACTTGGACAGTTAGTCTTCAGCAGGCTAATGGTGGGCAGATTCACACCCCAGCTTGCCGTAAAAAAATTTGTTGGGTAGACAAACTTTAAGGCCATAATACTGTGTTAGTGTCAGTATTTTTATATTATACAGTACTGGGCTAGTGAGAGGCAGTATAGCCTAGTGGGTTGGGCATCAGACTAGCAGTCAGGAGACCTAGGTTCAATTACAGCTCTTCTGCTGATCTTGAATAGGTCATTGCTCTCCCTGGGCCTCAGTTTCCCCTTCTGTAAAAACAGGGGTAAAGTTCTTTGAGAGATCTAGTGATGAAAGGTGGTGTATAAGATTATTACTGCTAGTTTGTATTTATCAAACTCAACATGTGAAAGACATCAAGATCTCTGAGACTCCTGGGAAACCTTAAGATTGCTGAAATATCCATTAATATTAATAAGAACATTTAGATTTTTTTGAAAACACAAAACACAGGTGTTTTTCCTCCCAGAGCTTAGAGGTGCAATATTAGAGACCATTAACAACCCTCTGCTGTTTGTTTACAAGAGGCCCTCGGAGTATTTGGCTTATGGTTATAAAGACTTGTTCTTGAGCTGGATGAGAGGGCTGTCAAATGAAGTTGACTGGTTTGTAATAGTAAATGCCAAATCATACACTTACAAAATTAATAGACTTTTAAAACCTTCTTATTTATCATATGAATTATTGCTGCAAAAAGATAATCACAATTAACAATTGTAATTGCTAATGTATAGCACTTAACACAAGAAGTTTATACAAAGTGGCACTAAGATACAATTACTCATTCTGTTTTTACATGTTGAACTCTATACTCACTTGAAAATAATCTCGTGCATCTAACCAGTATATTTTACTTCAAAACCAAAACAATTACATATCAGCATTTATAATCTAAAGACTATATATGTTCATGCCACTATGACATCTGAAAATTGTTTTGTTTGCTGAGAAAATCAAAACAACTGTTAAATTTCTTACCTGCCCTCACCCTGCACATCAAATAGATGAAGAAGAAATACAGCTTCGGCATGTGGAATAAGTAAGTCAATCACCATGTAACATCCTCATTCAGAGAGAAGAGTACTGCAATTCAGGGCTTCCACAATTTCTTTACAATGTGTTTGCTCGCTTTCATATAACCACTAAACTGCCTACTCAGGTGATGTCAGTAGGTGTGGTGACAGGCAGGAAGTTAATATACAAGGAATAGCCCTTAAACTCTCAAATCTAGGCCTGTACTTCTTTAAAGGGTGAGGCAGTATCTAATCTTACAGGGTTATTTCTTTTAATTTGTTCTGATCTGGGGAATGACTAAGACAAGCCATGGCAGTTATGTAATGCATATTGAATAGCAGTTTGGTTCGCTGTGTTGAAATTAGGTAGATTATTGCAGGTCTCTTTTTCGCCTTTTGCAAGGAATGCCAAAAGACAACAAAGAGTGCAGTTGTTTCTGCAGGTCTGATACACACCCGGCAGGACCAGCCTTGGCTTCAAATGATCCTTCGCCCCCTATGAAGACATCCCCATGACTCCATTTCCCTATAGCATGCCTATCCCCACCTATCTCTCAGCGGCCTGAGACCAGCCTCCCCTGCTGTGAGGCTGTGTCCCTTCTAGTGGGCTGAACCTCCCGCGTACACACTTTGGAGCCAGGAAGAGTCCCAAAGCACAGAATTCTGAGCAAGGGAGGATACTTGCAGAATTCAGTCTATGCTGATGCGACACCCATGGAGCTGGCAGCCCTGTCTGCAGGGGTCAGTCCTGGGTCCGGTACTAGTCAATATTTTCATTAATGACTTCGATAACGGAGTGGACAATATGCTTATAAAATTGGCAGATGACACCAACCTGGGAGGAGGTGCCAGTGCTTTGGAGGACAGAATTTGAATTCAAAACAATGGCAAATTGGAGAGTGGATCTGAATTCAGCATAGATGATACCTTCCAGCCCTACATTCTTATGATTCCTGAAGCCCAGCTCTGATAAATGAAAGGGGAGGTAGCTCCCTTTTATGGACACCTAGCCAGTCAGTTAGCTATAAAATCCCTGTTAGTAGCTGTTCTCTACTTGCTTTACCTGTAAAGGGTTAAAGTCCATAGGTAAAAGGAAGGGAGTGGGCACCTTACCAAAAGAGCCAATGGGAGGGCTAGAGCATTTTAAAATTGGGAATAAACGTTCTCTTTGTCTGTCTGTCTATCCTCTGGAGAGAGGAGACAGAGCTGGGACTGTGCTGTAAGAAGCTTTTAGCCAGGTATGCAAAACCCTCAAATCATACCTAGAACTACTCATTTCAACCCCAGATATGTAAGCAGATCAGGAAACGTCTAGGAAGACACGATTAGGTTTATCTTTTATTTCATTATGGTCTGTGGACTCCTCTCTGCTAACCCCAGGTGCTTTTGTTTTGCTGAGGGCACAACTCAGTGAATCCTAGATGGGAAGCCCAAAACTGTAATCGAGGCAGGGGAGATCAGAGCCAAATGCGTGGAGATGGCGGTGGAGAACAAGAAAGCTAGTAGCAGTTGGTGAGGATACCAGAAGGGGCAACCCAAGATGACACCCCACCATCGGAGTCAGCCCAAGGCCCCACTTTGCAAGGAGGAGCCCTGCATACATCCAGGGAAACCCCAGATGCTCTCTCGTCCCACCACTCCACAGTCCAACCACCCGCTTCACCCCAGCCCACAATCAGTCTGGGCAATGCTTCAAATGTAATAAGCTGGGGCATGTGAAGGCTAACTGCCCAAAGAACACCAGCCAGCTGCAACTCATTACCCCGAGATCCCACATTCAGGCCCAGATGCCTTGCAAATACCCCCAAAGCAAAGGGAAACTGAGTGGATGGGACGAAGATTACTGTATGGAGAAAAACTGAAGCACAGGTGTCAGCTATCCACCAATCCCTGGTGGACCCCAAATTCATCAACCCAGAGGCCCAAGTGACAGTGGAACCCTTTAAGGCCAACTCTTTTAATTTGCCTACAGCCAAGTTGCCTGTCCAGTACAAGGGCTGTTCAGGAATATGGACTTTTGCAGTCTGACAATTATCCTATTCCCATGCTGCTGTGAGAAGACTTAGCCAACTATGTAAGACTAACAAAAAGGGTTAGTCTAAACAGGCCTCTACACCTAACTCCATTCCTGAGCTGCCTACAGGGACCCAGCCAGAGGTGGTGAAACCAAACCCCAGACCAAAGTCTATGGCAGCAGCTGTAGATCCAGTTCCTGGGACCCAACCAGAACCAGCCCAAGAATTGGAACTGGCAAAGCAGTCAGCACCAGGGCCCATGTTTGCAATCCCGCCAGAGTCAGGGGAGCCAGCACCAAAGGGCACCACAGAGCCTGCACCTGCAGCAGCTGCTAAACTGGCACAAAAAGCTCAACTGAAGCTTGAAATACAACCTAGAGCACCAGCGGAAAGTGATTCATAATCAGCGGAGACAACCCCATCCCCTGCATCACTTCCAGCGGGACCAAGTTCAAGTCCATAATCCAGTGAGGAACTAATGTCTCCAGCATCAAGGGAGCAGTTCCAGGCAAAGCAGGAAGCAGATGAAAGCCTCAAGGGAGCTTGGACGGTGGCATGGAGCAACCCACTGCCTCTCAGCTCTTCCAATAGGTCCAGGTTTGTTGTAGAAGGAGGACTCTTATACAAGGAAAACCCTTTCTGGTTGGCCCAAGGAGGACTGGCATCCTCAGAGACAGTTGGTAGTTCCAACTAAGCATAGAAAAAAGCTCTTGAGCTTAGACCACCTAGTGGCCATGCTGGGGTGAACAGGACCAAAGATTGTTTAGGGAAGTCATTTCACTGGGAGGGAATGGGGAAGGATGTTTCTCCTATGTCCAGTCTTATGAGGTATGCCAGAGGGTGGGAAAGCCCCAAGACCAGGTCAAGGCCCCTCTCTAGCCACTCCCCATAATTGAGGTTCCATTTCAGCATGTAGCTGTGGATATTCTGGGTCCTTTCCTTAAGAAGACACCCAGAGAAAAGCTGTACATACTGACTTTCATGGATTTTGCCACCCAATGGCAACAGCAGGGCTAAAAGTGTGAGCCAGGCATTGGCAGACATTTTTGCCAGGGTAGGTTGGCCCTCTAACATCCTTACGGATTTGGGAACTAACTTCCTGGCAGACACCATAAAACATATTTGGGAAGCTCATGGGGTAAACCACTTGGTTGCCACCCCTTAGCACTATCAAACAAATGGTCTAGTGGAGAAGATTAATGGGATTTGGAGGGCATGATATGTAAATTCATAAATGTGCACTCCGATGATTGGGACCTAGTGTTGCAGCAGTTGCTCTTTGCCTACAGGGCTGTACCGCATCCAACTTTGAGGTTTTCACCTTTTGAACTTGTTTATGGCCACGAAGTTAAGGGGCCAGTACAGTTGGTGAAGCAGCAATGGGAAGGGGTTACATCTTCTCCAGGAACTAACATTTTGGACTTTGTAACCAACCTGCAAAACACCCTCAAAGACTCTCTAGCCCTTGCTCAAGAAAACCTTCAGGATGCTCAACAGGAGCAAAAGACCTGGTATGATAAATATGCCAGAGAGCGTTCCTTCAAAGTAGGTGACCAAGTCATGGTCCTGAAAGTGCTCCAGGCCAATAAGATGGAAGCATGGTGGGAGGGGCCATTTATGGTCCAAGAGTTCCTGGGAGCTGTTAATTACCTCATAGCATTCCCAGACCCTACCTTAAAACCTAAAGTGTACCATGTTAATTATCTAAAGCCCTTTTATTCCCAAGAAATCAAGGCTCTCTAGTTTACAGCCTAGGAGAGAGAGACAACGCTGAGTGGCCTGAAGAAGTCTACTATGAAGGAAAAAGCAACAGTGATGTAGAAGAGGTGAACATTTCCATGACCCTTCGGTGTAAGCAGCAACAGCAAATCCAGGAGCAGTTTGCCCGCTTCATGCCAATGTTTTCAGCCACCCCAGAACGGACAGAACAGGCGTACTACTCCATTGACACAAGTGATGCTCACCCAATTGAAGCCCAACCCTACCGGATGGCTCCTCAAGACAAAACTGCAGTAGCAAGGAAGATCAAGGACATGTTACAGATGGGTGTAATCCACCTCTCTGAGAGTGCATGTGCCTCCCCAGTGGTTCTGGTTCCCAAACACAATGGGGAAATCCGCTTTTGAGTGAACTGTCATACGCTGCATGCTGTAACTTGCCCAGAGAACTATCCAATGCCACACACAGATGAGCTATGGGAGAAACTGGAACGTGCCCAGTTCATCTCCACCTTAGACTTAACTAATGGGTACTGGCAAGGGCTGCTAGATGACCCAGCCAAGAAAAGATCAGCATTCATCACCCATGTAGAGCTGTATTTATTTAATGTGCTCCCTTTTGAACTGTGAAATGCGCCTGCAACCTTCCAGAGGCTGGTAGATAACCTTCTGGCTGGATCTGGGAAATCTGCAGTAGCCTGCCTTGACAAGGTGGCTATATTCTCAGATTCATGGACAGAACACCTGGAACGCCTCCAAGCTGTCTTCTGGCGCATAAGGGAGGCAGGATTAACCATTAAGGCCAAAAAATGTCAACTAGGCCTAAACAGGGTAAAGTACCTTGGACACCAGGTGGGTCAAGGACCTATCATCCCCCTACAGGCTAAAGTAAATGCTATCCAGAATTGGCCTGTTCCTAAGTCAAAAAAACAGGTCCAATCCTTCTTGGGCTTGGTCGGGTATTACTGACAATTTGTACCACACTACAGGCAACTTGCCACCCACTGGCAGACCTAACCAGGACAAAACAGCCAGATGTTGTCAACTCCTCTGTGCTAACCCCAGGTGATTTTGTTTTGCTTGTAAGCTTTAAACTGGACCTCAAGAAAACCATTCTTGATGCTTAATTATTATATTTGCTCTTTTTAAATCTAGCAAGAACCTAAGTTCCAGATGTATTTTCTTTCTTTTTGTTTTTAATAAAATTTACCTTTTTTAAGAACAGGATTGGATTTTTGTGTCCTAAGAGGTTTGTGGACATGTTGTTTAATTAGCTGGTGGCAACAGCTAATTTCCTTTGTTTTTTTTTCTCAGCTCTGCTGTTTGTGTGTGTGTGAGAGAGAGAGAGAGAGAGAGAAAAGGGGGGGGGGGGCTTGAGGGTGCCCCACAGGAAGGAATTCCCAAGTTCTCCTTCCTGGGTTCTCCAAAGTGTGGTGTTTGTTTTTTTTTGTTTTTGTTTTTTCACTTGGGTGGTGGCAACATCTACCCATCCATGGTCAGAGAAAACCTGTAACCTTGGGAGTTTAATACCAGCCAGGAGCGGCCAGTATTAATTTTTAGAATCCTTGCGGGCTCTCACCTTCTGCAGGTTTAAAGACTCCAAGTTACAGAGAATCTGCCATTTACACTGGTTTAAACCTGTAAGTGACCTGTGCCCCATGCTGCAGAGGAAGGTGAAGTCCCCCCTTCCCGCCCTGCCCAGGTCATTGTCAGTCTGACCTGGGGGAAAATTCCTTCCTGCCCTCAAATACAGTGATCATTAGGGTACATTTACATTGCAATTATATCTGTAGCTGGCCTATGTCAGCTGACTTGGGCTCATGGGGTTCAAGCTGTGGGGCTGCAAAATTGTGATGTAGTCATTTGGGCTCAGTCTGAAGCCAGGCTCTGGGACTCTGCAAGAGGAGAAGGTCCCAGAGCCTCAGCTCCAGCCCAGATGCCTGCACTGCAATTTTACAGCCGAACAGCCTGAGCCCTGTGAGCCGTGGGATTTTAATTCCAGCATAGACATAACCTTAGAATCTGAGCACATGAATGAGACTCACCAGCCAGACACCTGGGAACTAATTCTCTGTAGTAATTTAGAGCCCTTCCAATCTAGCATCTCATCTTCAGCTGTTGGCAATATTTCATAGAAATGTAGGGCTGGAGAGGCCCTCAAGAGGTCATCCAGTCCAGCCCCTGTGTTGAGGCAGGACCAACTAAACCTAGATCATCCTCACAGGTGTCTGTCCAACCTGTTCTTAAACACCTCCAAGGATGGGAACTCCACAACCTCCCTTGGAAGCCTATTCCAGAGTTTAACTACCCTTAGAGGTAGAAAGTTTTTACTTATATCTACCCTAAATCTCCCTTTCTGCAGATTAAGACCATTGCTTTTTGTCCTACCTTTGGTGGCCATGGAGAACATTTGATCGCTGTTCATTTTATAACAGCCCTTAACGTAACTGAAGACGGTTATCAGGTTCCCCCCTCAGTCTTTGTTTCTCAAGACTAAACATCTCAGTTTTTTAACCTTTCCTCATAGGTCAGGTTTTCTAAATCTTTCATCCTTTTTGCTGCTCTCCTCTGGACTCTTTCCAATTTGTCCACGTCTTTCCTGAACTGTGGTGCTCAGATTTGAACACAGTTCTCCAGCTGAGGCCTCTCCAGTGCTGAGTAGCATGGGACAATTATCTCCCATGTCTTATATAGGACACTCCTGTTAACACACCTCAGACTGATATTAGCCTTTTTTTTCAACTGCATCACATTGTTGACTCATATTCAGTCTGTGATGCACTGTAACCACTAGATTCTTTGCAGCAGCACTACCATCTAGCCAGTTAACCCCATTTTGTAGTTGTGCATTTGACTTTTCCTTCCTAAATTAAGTATGTTGGACTTGTCTTTATTGAATTTCATCTTGTTGATTTCAGACCAGTTCTCTAATTTGTCAAAATCACTTTTCAGTTCTAACCCTGTCATCCAAAGTGTTTGCCACCCTTCCCAGTTTGGTGTCATCACATATTTTATAGGCATACTCGCCACTCCATTATCCAACTCATTAATTAAAATATCAGATAGAACCAGACCCAGAAGAGACTGATTACTTCAACTAGAGAAAGGCATCTCTACAAATCTAAAATCACAGGCAATAGCTGATGTAGAACAGCCATCTAGTAACCATTTTCCATATGTGCAACATGCAGATAATGCCTGAAAGAGGTAAGAAAACCAGTAACAAGAGATTTTCCCATTTCCCCATTAAATTCTATTTATTTCATTCACCTTGGCTGCACAGCTTAGAGCAAATGATCAACTAGCACGCATTAATCAGAATTTGAAACATTTCTGGTCATGGGACACCGAATGGAAGTTGAATTAAAGGTATTATGCAGAAGTGTGAAACTAATACCTAAATCTGTATATCATCTATGAATCTTATAGAATTTGTCAGTGTCAATAATAACCTACTTTTCAGACTTGGTTATTTAACAAGTAATGAGGAAGCCATGTTTGTTGACAGACAAGCACATGTATGCAAAATTTGACAAGTATCAGAATTTCAGTTAGGAAATACTGAAGAAACAATATTACTGTTTGCATGCAAAGCATAGCCTACATGAAGGAAATGATGATGTAAGTCACTCATAACAATTCAACCATAGCTCATGTTTTTATAATCCCTTCCTGGTCATCTTTGAGGCAGAGATGCTCCTCACATTCGAAACAGAGGTTGTCAGGGCTCCTCCATCCAAAATGTAACAACCAGGGAAAGAAATCTCTACATTAAGACTAAGATTAAAGCATCATAATTCTTTTCCCTTTTAAATTAAGTTAGAGAGCTAGAAAAAAATAATTGACTCATTGGAGATGAATAATCATGACAACTCATTTGCATTTGTGGTGGGACTGGTTAGCATTCTTCCAGACCTCATTGCCATGTACAGGAGGTAAACAGAAACTTACTGAATTGAGATATGAACATTTTCAGTCAGTCATGATGCGAGGTTATTCTGTGGTCTCAATTTGTATTATAGCTGATAGAACGTGCCAGCTGATCAGAATACTGGATGACTGGTTTCCTGATAAACCATGAGATTATTAATAAAAGTATTAGATTTTAAAATCTGTTATTAGAAGGAAAGCTATTTCTGAGGTCTTCCCAACAGTTCATTGTCTTGTATCTGTTTCTATGAAATACTTCTGGGAAGTGGGAGTCAGTCTGTGCTATTTTTCAGTGTTACCAGCAGGCCTCATTGTTCTTCTTTCGCTCCTTGCCATCCTTTCCTACGAATATTGCACCTCTTTTATATGAATGCAGTCAGCGCTTCGGAAGGAGCGTCCCTTTCCATGTGACTATGCCAGGGCAGCAGCATTCCAACTGAAGAAAGAAATCCAGTCTTATTGCAAGAATTCCAGTTAGCCAATACAGCCTATCATGACAGTGACACAAAGTGAGCTCTGCTGCCGCAGGAACAGTACTGTCATGGATAAGGGGTTTTCTGCTTTGCAGAAGCACATGACAAGCCTACAGAAGTGCAGCTCTTTAGTCACATCATGGGCAATAGTTATTCTAATATACAAGCAATTAAATTTTTGCATTTTTCTGTGTCAAATCCAGTATTTAGGAAGAAGCAGAAAGCCATTACCTCTTTTCCTATATTCTCAAATTGTGGAACAACTTGTCTCACAAAATTCTCTGTGGCAAACTCAGGACAATTAGCTACCAGGAGAGGGGTAGTAAGTGGTCCCGGAAGGCTTAGCCCTGGAGGAATAAGGTTCAGCTGGGACAGGGGTTATCAGGGAACTAATTAGGTTCAGCTGGCCCCAGTTGCTGGAGACGGAGACCTTTTAAATCCTCCTGGCAGTGGAAGCATGGCACGGGCGGGGGTCGGTGGAGAGGAAGAGAACGAGAAGAGAGAGAGAGAGAGAGACTGAGAGAGAGGAGAGAGAAAGAGGAGAGAGAGAGCGAGACGCAGTCAGTAGCTGCCAGCAAGTAGGGGCAGCTGAACTCTGGACTCTTCTTGCAGGCAGATTGCATTCTCCCCAGAAGGAGAGGAAACTAGAGCAAGGGGCTGCTGAGAAGGCGCCATCAGCCAGACCCTGCGAGATTGGGAAGGTTTTTTTTTCTTTTACTTTGCCCAAGCCTGTGTCTTGAGGCTAAGAGGACTGAGCTAACAAAAGGAGAGGCAGGTACTTGCCACACGTGGTTTAGAAGTGGGATGGTCTAGTGAGTGAGGCTCTGTTGGCAAGCCATCACCGGGCAAGGTAAAACCACCACAAAAAAAATATTATAATAATAATTTTTTTTTTTTTTGAAAAACAGGAGGATGTACTGAAGGCGTTGATGCAGGCCATCGCAGCCAAACAAGAGGCTAACCAGAGTGCAGGTGGCTGCCCAGCGGGAAAAAAAAGTCCGTACGGGTGCACAGACAGGAGCCAAACCAGCTTGCTGATGAGCCAGCAGCGCCCAAGATCGAGCAACCTGACCGAGGTAGTAAACCAGTTGAAGGCCCTGACCACGATGACGCACGGGGCCCAGGGGCGAGTCGCCGCTACGCGGGCAAGCAACTACTTGCAGAAGATGACAACAGATGACGATATAGAGGTGTATCTCCTTGCGTTCGAGAGGACGGCACACTGCGGGAGGCCTGGCCCAAGACCAATGGGCCGGTAGGTCTGCTGGCTCCATTCCTATGTGTGGGGGAGACCCAGAAAGCCTACTTCGACATGACCTGCAGAAGCAGCTATGGATTACTCTCGCTGAAGGCGGAAATCCTGGCGAGGGCAGGCGTGACGCCGGCCATAAGGGCCCAGCGCTTCCACGAGTGGAAGTACCGGGAGGACAAACCACCGAGGTCCCAGCTATTTGATTGATACACCTTGCTCGGAAGTGGCTCCGCCCCGAGGCCCATGGTCCGGAGAAGGTAGTAGAGATCCTGGTGTTAGACAGGTACATGAGAGGGTTGCCGCCGGACATACGGGGGTGGGTCTGCCCAAAATGATCCCTCCTCTTATGACGATCTAGTTGCTCTCGTGGAGAGCACTTATGTAGCCCAGAACTTTCTCAGACCACCGGGGGAGGAAGGCGCCAGTATCGGAGGCCAGCCTCTACGCCGAGGCCCCCGTTTGCCCTAGCTCCAGGCCGGAAAATGGAGGGGAGGCAGGAGGCAGAAGAGCCACCGGCAGTCCCGGAGAGACTGGAGGATTGAGGGAAGAAAGGCTCAGGGGATACATCCCAGCAGCCCGAAAAATAGGGGGCTGCCCAGGGTGGGGTACCTATGTTATGCCTGTGGTGAATTAGGGCATATTGCTGCCAATGCCCTAATCTTGGAGAGCCTATGCAGTGTGAACTGGGAGATATAGGGGGCCATGCGAGCTAATATGTCTAGTCGGGGTTGCGATGGTCCCTCATATATACACTAGGGCTGTTAAGCTGAACGGGTGTAGAGACCACAGCATTAATAGACTCAGGCAGTGCAGTTACACTGGTCTCTCAGGGAAGCTGGTCAGGCCAGGCCAACTATCCCAGGCCAAACGCTCGGGAATATCCTGTGTACATGGGGATATCAGCTACTACCCGACCTTCCCTGTACGCATCGAAGTTCTCGGAAACCCCACCGAGGTGACAGTGGGAGTCGTTCCGAAACTCCCTGACCCTGTCCTTATTGGACGAGACTTCCCGGGGTTTGATGGCCTACTCCCCGGGACGAGGGAGAGAGGAAGGGAGGACCCTGGGATCCAAAGGGTGCCCCAGATAGGGGACCCTCTCCCCGCTTTCCATGAGTTTAGCCAGGATGTGTTCTCTCCACCGGGAAGTCAGGAAGACTCGGAGGGAACGGAGGGCCGATAAAAGGAGGGGACGAGGATCCTGACCCGGTACCTGACGCCTACACTGGCAGGGGAAAGAAGGGACTCGGCTGACAGCGGGACTAGGGGTCAGCCGACTCCAACCCAATTGTTGACCGGGTCTCCCCGGGGCTGTCCCTGAGGGGGAGACGAGGTGGACTCCCCTGAAATGGGACAAATAGGGACCGCACGTGGAATTTTGGTCAGGATCAGGCCAATGATCCCATATACCACAACATTTTTTAAGGAAGTAGTCGAGGTGAATGGGGTCCCAGTGGAGAGGAGAGCTAAGGGCCCGGACCATATTACATGATTAAAAAAGATCTGATGTATAGAGTAGTCCGCGTCCAAGAGCAAGTCATCGAACAACTCTTGGTCCCCCGAAGCATCAAAGAGCGGTAATGGATCTGGCCACAGTCATCTGTTTGGGGCCCATCTAGGGATGGATAAGACCCTCAATCGGATCCTACAGAGGTTTTTTTTGCCTGGTATTATGCAGGCCGTCTTTAGGCGATATTGTTCCTCCTGTCCGGAAGTGCCAATTACATGGGCCCCGACCATACTTAGGGCCCTCTGGTACCTCTACAATTATTGAGGTTCCATTCGAGCGAATAGCTATGGACATAGTGGGGCCATTGGAAAAGTCAGCCCGGGGCCATCAGTACATCCTGGTGTACTAGATTATGCCACCTGATACCCCCGAGGCCATCCCCCTACGGAATACCATGTCCAAGTCCATAGCCAAAGAATTAGTCCAGATATTCTCCAGAGTAGGGATACCTAAGGGATCCTGATGGACCAAGGGACCCCCTTTGTTTCTAAGCTGATGAAGGACTTGTGTAACATGCTCCACATACGGACCCTCAGAACGTCGGTCTACCATTACCCCCCAGACCGATGGCCTCGTTGAACGCTTTAATAGGACGTTGAAAGAACATGTTACAGAAGGTGATCAGCTGCGATGGAAAAGACTGGGATGCCCTGCTACCTTATGTGCTATTTGCCGTCCGGGAAGTTCCTCAGGGCTTCCACTGGATTCTCCCCCTTCGAGCTGTTATATGGTCGCACACCAGGGGCATACTGGACCTAGCTAAAGAAGACTGGGAAGAGCAGCCGAACCCGGGAAACATTGTGGAACATGTGCTACAAAATGAGAGACCGAATCGCAGAGTCACCCCCCTTGTGTCGCGAACACATGGAGAAGGCCAAGGGGCTCAACGAACGTACTACAATCGTCAAGCAACGTCCCGAAGTTCCAGGTGGGGATCCGGGGTGATGGTGCTCATACCCACGGCGGAGAGCAAGCTCCTGGCCAGATGGCAGGGACCTCTATGAGGTAATCGAAGCCGTAGGAGAAGTTGACTATAAGGTCCGGCAGCCAGGTCGCCGGAAGCTGGAGCAGATCTACCATATAAAATCTGCTGAAACCCTGGCAGGATAGAGAAACCCTGGTAGCTGCGCTGGGGGCGCCACCCCTGAAAGGTGATCAACCCAACCTGGTGGGAATAATCCCCGGAGCTGACCTCCGGACACAACGATCCGAGGCGATCAGCCTGGTCAAATGCAACCAAGATGTGTTCTCGGAGAAGCCAGGCAGGACTACGGAGGTTCACGATCACATCTTCAACAGAGCCCGGGTGAAGGTGCACGTCAAGCCATACCGGATCCCGGAAGCCAAGAGAGAAGAAATTCGGAAAGAGGTCAGGAAGATGCTGGCCCTAGGAGTCATTGAAGAGTCTCACAGTCAATGGTCCAGTCCTGTGGTTTTAGTGCCTAAGCCAGACGGCAGTATGAGTTCTGCAATGACTTTCCGCAAGCTAAACGAGGTGTCCCGATTTGACGCCTATCCTTTACCAGGATCGATGAGCTGATTGACAGACTGGGAAAGGCCCGTTTTTTGTCTACCCTTGATCTTTACTAAGGGCTATTGGCAGATTCCCCTGGCTAAGGCCGACAAGGAGAAGACGGCCTTTGCAACCTGGAGGACTATATCAGTACACTGTTCTTCCTTTGGATTGCATGGGGCCCCCGCTACCTTCCAGTGGCTAATGGACAAACTGTTTACGGTCCCATAGGGAGTACCGTGCTGCCCTATCTTGATGACGTCATCATATACAGCCCCGACTGGGAGACGCACCTTGGAAAGGTAGAGGGAGTCCTAGATACCCTGAGAAAGGCAGGACTGACCGCAATCCCTCCAAGTGTTCGATCGGGTTAGCTGAGGCCAAATACCTTGGGTATATAGTGGGGGGGGGCGTGGTGAGGCCCCAACTCAACAAGCTAGACGCCATACAGAGGTGGCCCCACCCACTCCGGAAAAATAACAGGTCCGAGCATTCCTGGGACTCGTGGGGTACTATTAGGCAGTTCATTCCCCACTTCGCCACCAGGGCATGCCCATTAACGGACGCTGACCAGGGCCTCGGGGCCCAGACATAGTAAATGGTCTGCTGCGGCCGAAGCCGCTTTTGCAGATCGCGAACGGCCTCTGCACGGACCCCGTATAGTAGCCCCAGACTGGGGCAGAGTTTATCCTACAGACGGACGCCTCTGAAGTAGGCCTGGGGGCGGTACTTTCCCAATGGTCGGAGATGACGAAACACCCCATCCTCTTCCTCAGTAGAAAGCTCCTGCCTAGGGAACGGAAGTACGCCATCGTGGAAAAGGAATGCCTGGCAGTAAAATGGGCCATAGAAAGCCTCTGCTATTATCTACTGGGACGGAGATTTACCCTGGTCACGGACCATGCGCCCATTGCAGTGGATGCACCAAAACAAGGACAAGAATGTGCGAGTAACGAGATGGTTCCTATCGCTTCAACCCTTCCACTTCACGGTTCGGCACCAGTCCGGAACCCAACATGGCAATGCGGAGATGGTCCTGTCGAGGGTTCACCGCTTTCTGACCCAAGTAGCCCAACCCCGTAGTGTTTAGCGGGGCGGGGGGGGGGGGGAGAGATATGTGGCAAACTCAGGACAATTAGCTACCAGGAGAGGGGTAGTAAGTGGTCCCGGAAGGCTTAGCCCTGGAGGAATAAGGTTCAGTGTGGACAGGGGTTATCAGGGAACTAATTAGGTTCAGCTGGCCCCAATTGCTGAAAACTTTTTAAATCCTCTCCTGGCAGGAAGCAAAGGGAGGGGGAGGAAGAGAGAAGCAGAGTAGCTTTAGCAAGTAAGGGGCAGCTGAACTCTGAGACTCTTCCTGCAAGGCAGATTGCATTCTCCCCAGAAGGAGAGGAAACTAGAGCAAGGGGCTGGCTGAGAAGGGATCAGCCAGACCCTGCAAGATTGGGAAGGGTTTTTTTTCTTTTACTTTGCCCAAGCCTGTATCTCCAAGGCTAAGAAGGACTGAGCTAACAAAAGGAGAGGCAGGTATTTTGCCACACTCCTACTATAAGAATACTTATTCTTTATAACAAAAGCTATGCTAAAGGCATTTGTGAACATCACCACTGGATAATGAATATGAATATGGTCAGCCTAAACTCTCATCTTTCAACAAACCTACATCCTAATCCCATAAAGGCACTATGACAGTCTGTACCCTTGCATTTACCCCTTGCACACTGTTGTAATAATCTTTGTACAAGGTTTTCCTTGGGAGGTATCATTTGAAAACTCATAATTTGCTGATCATTATTGTCCTGGTAAAATATGTGTGGCAATGTTGTATGTACATTTATGAGATTCCACTGTATGGTGTTACTAAAACATGTTCCAAGTCTGGGGGGTGGGTGGCCAAATCAGTTCCTCAGAGACAAGGGCAAGCTGACAACTCAGCCAGGTATGAGGGGAGGGATAGCTCAGTGGTTTGAGCACTGGCCTGCTAAACCCAGGGTTGTGAGCCTGGGCAAAATCTGGGGCAAAATCAGTACTTGGTCCTGCTAGTGAAGGCAGGGGGCTGAACTCAATGACCTTTCAGGGTACCTTCCAGTTCTATGAGAGAGGCACATCTCCATATACTAAGCCCAAATGGGCCCTCACCTGTTAAGTGGCTATTCATTGGCAGGAAAAGGAATATGAGTGAAAAATCTAAATATTAGCAAGGAAACAGCATGGAGTTCTCATCTACACAGCCCTGCCTATCACCATGGTCCCAGATGAAGATGGTTCTCAAAGGAGGGAGTGGACTATAAAAAGGTGAGGTAGATCCACTCCCGCCCCCATCCTGATTTTTCATACTTGCTATCTGGTCACCTTAGATGAAGAACATGGAGCTGCAGCAGGTGCATATGTGGGCTGGGCTGGGCTGGGTCAGGCAGGACTCGGAATTAATGAGTTAGAATGTTGGGGTTTGGGGAGAAGCTGGAAGCTCTGTGCCATGGGGCAGAGTCCCTGACCATGTGCTGGGGACAGCTAGCAGCATGGCAGCACTCTCTCCCTCTCTCTCACACACACACACAGAGGAGAGCAGGCAGCATGGTAACTATCTCACACACAAACACTGTTGGGGGGAGTTCAAAAATTTTAAAATCCATCTCCTGCTTTGGGGGCCAATCTTGTGGTTAATGAGGGACCTGACTCCTGGCATGTGAACCTCTGGGGCTGGCCAGGCAGAGGATAGGAGCTAAGCAGAGAAAATCCAGAGCAGAGGCCTGCAAGAGGGAAAGAATCTTTGTGCCCAGAGTTGCTGAGCAATGTCTGTTCCTGAGTTTTTACCTTGTGTTCATTACAGTTGTTTGTATTTTTTCTGGATGATTTTGGCCTTCAGTCTGCTAAATTTTCAGTTGTCTTGGTCAGTGTCAAAGGTCAATGCACGCTTCTCAAGGGCTTAACCTTACCAAGGCAACTGAAAAAGCAATAAAGGCACTGAGAAAACGAGATAAAAAGTCTGTCAGAGTTTGTCAGTGTTGCCTGACACTGCCCTCTTCCTCATGAGAAGGGGCTAGTTGGAAGCTGCATAAGAAGGAGTTAATTGAATTAAAGCTGCCTTGCTGCTGGATCATTAACACAGCTGACTTAAAGGAAGTAGAGGCTGCTCTTTCCTAGGAGGGAGGGGAGGCTTTATAATAGGTTCAGCTGTTTGGGAGGAGCTTTGGGGGCAGGCATCCTGTAGAAGTGAGTTGGAAGCATGTACTGTGAGTAACTGCAGAGGTGGGAAATAGTGTGGTTGAGGTTGAGCAGAGTCCAGGTGTGGTGACTCAAGGGCCAAACTTTAAGCCTCTCCTGGAGTGTGATGCTCCATGCAAATTATTTAATGAACTGATTTGTGTATCAGCACAAACTTCTTATTTTAAAAGTGTGGTGGTAGCAGTGATGAAAGGACAGGTGTTGCCTTGGCAGGCCTGGTAGATGAAGTCCTCTGTCTGTAGGGCAAGCTTCCAACACCTGTGACCCCTGCCTGTGTGCCTAGGTAGGGTATGGGAGAGGACTTACCCTGTGGGTAACTGGGGTCCTGTAGTCTTCATGGCCCATGAAGTTCTTGGCCTCTCTGCTAATGGGAGAGTGGTGGTGAGTCTATGCTGCAGGAACTGGACTGGCCCTAGTGCACTCACTTCATCCATGGCCACTAAATAGCCAGTTGAGGAGAACACTTTGTAGTCACTCCTGAACTGGGCTAGTTTCAAAGTGGCATTATACTGGTGAAAAGCTTTATAGATCATTAGATGAGCCTTTCCTAACTTGACTGATTGACTTTACAACCTTAATAATGTCCTTTTAATGCAGCTTTTCAGTGTAACTTCTTGGCTTTTATTACAGTGAAAAGATTAAAAAACAAATTACATTATGTGCAACTGTAACTCCCTCTACACCTAGCATGCTGGTTTGGAGCTTCACCCATCAGCACAGATGTCTGTCCCTTGGACTACCAGGCTAACTATGCTGCCTGAGAGCAGGAGGCTGTTCTTATGTGAAACTATCCACTAGAGGAGGATGCATAAATTTACTGTTTCAGTGTGTTATGTAAGCATGAGTAGCCCATTTTACTGACTTTCTAGCTAAGAAGACATGGGCTGTCCTTTCTGAGAGGCAGTGTAGTTCACTGGAGGGAATTTGGGTTTGCCATATTCAAAGACCTGGGTTCTGTTCTCTGTTGGTTAATTCTCAATGGTATATGAGCTGTTCAGTAACATTTGGGAAGGATACTTGCTTACCACCAGTCAGTAAAAATTAGTGCTCCTGCCTCTCAGTGTGCTGTATGTTCCCCTAGGCTGTTTAAAAACTATTGTAATGAGGAAGCAGCAGGATCATCATCCCTTTTGTCTGGGTCCCTACTGGAATGTGAGCTGTGCATGACCTGACCAAGTGAGACACTGGAGCATATGCACAGGATGACCTATAATGTTGAGGGGGTTTTAGTATGGTGGCAGAAAACTGTTGTCAACTGTGGATGGGAAGTTATGATCTTCAACAGTGTAGAACTGTTCCAAATCTAAATAGATGTTCATGAGGACAGAAAAACGCATCTCTCCCTGCCAGACCTCTCAGTCCTGCTGCAAGACAGTTCTTGTTCACTTTTCATACAGAAGGTGTCGGGCACCCTTAAGACAGGGGTTGCTACTGCTCCCCCATAATCACCTTTTCCCATAGGGGTGCCAGCAGGGGTTGAACTTATGCTTTCCAGCTCTGATGCATAGACTTTCTTCCACTTCAGCTACAACATTGGTGGAAACAGTCTTTTTGCAATGTGAACCAGCCTGTAGCTGGGGACACACTTTACCAGTGGGATTTATAATTCTTTGAGATAGCACTCATACTGAGTTCTTTTCCTGCAAAGGGGGTGTGCTGTAGTATCTAAAGAAGCACAACCAAACACATTTTGGTACAACTGCACTAAAAAGGAGTGTGGCAAAATGTTGGAGATCTGCATCGGTCACAGTAGTGTATGGGTTTCTGTTCCTGAACTGACCTTGTGCAAGTTCTTACACCATCTGTAAATGAGTGGAGGATAGCTGCCTCACTTAAGGTAGAGGGTATGAGACCTTGCTTAAGAAGCACTGTGGAGTGCATAAACACTGATAGCAGTCAGTAGAAGAACTGGGACAAGAACTCATATCCTTCTGACTTCTACAGGATGTGTGTGTGTGGAGAAAGTATCCCTCTAAGATGTAACACCTTTTCCCTGAGATGTTGGCAGGAGTGCCAGAGCTGTCAAATACATCTGAGCAGGTCTGGGTGACTGTGTTTGAGACTATGGTATTCTTTGCAATTAAGGGGTGATATTGGTTAAGGTTTCAAGTGCCTGCAGCCTTGTGTGGGGTGGTCTGGAGGAAATTATGCCTACTTACAAAGACAAAACATCCCAAGAAAAATGAATTTCCTAGCTATGAAAACAAGAGAATATACTGCTTAGTGTGTGTGTGTAGAATGCTAAACCTGTATTACTAACTACTACTGATGAAACTCAAACATTAAGGTTCCCACAGCAATGTTAACTGTGCCACATTATACAGTATATTTAAATACTATTGTGCGCAATGGCTGCGGGAACTTTAACTGTGCATGTGCAGCCAGTACTCTCTTTTATTTTTATGTACAATATTAACAACTTATGACTTCTAAATGAGCTGTAACAACTGTGGAGTCATTGTGGACAGTTTGAGGGAAGCCGGCTTTAAAAGGAGTTTGAATTAAGAAAGGGTTAATACCGGAAGTATGACCCCTAAAGTGGAAGTCATAATACTATGACTATTATATAATCATATTATGACCTCATCTGAAATATTGCAATAAGTTCTGGCCAGCTCTTAGAAAGGATGTTGTAGACTAGAGAAGGTCAGGTCAAATGATTAGAGGCTGCACAGGCTACCACTCTGTAATGAGCCCAATATAGGTTGCCAGTGGAAGACCTTGGTCACCAAAAGTCACAAGCACCTATCAGATTAAGCTGAAGGATCACCTCTTAGCTTAATACATTTCATGGCTCAACCATGAACAGGAGGCATGATGGTACACATCACTAGTATGCTCTACTCAGTAATGGATTACTGCTAGATTAGCTGTATTACATTTTACAGAATAGACATATGATGCACATAGGCTCCACAGAAACTCTTGCTGCAGCTCTAGTTCATCATGCTAGTTGTGCAGTAGAGAAGCCCCATTACTTGAGCACCTCTCTAGTTACAGGAAAAAATTACAGAGAAGCAACAGCCTCTTCAGAAGTAAGATTGCAACCACATATTCAGAAAAGGCTATTTTATGTTTACCTTCGACCCTCCCCACGGAAGTATAATGAAAAGAACTCATGCTTTCAGATTTTTAGGTTTATTCCTAACTGAATAGTAGAAATTTTTCTAAAAATTGTCAAATTGACTTAAAAAGGCTAATTTTTGAAGCTTTGAGGTGGGTGGGATAATATCCATTATTGGACCAATGTCTGTTAGGGAGAGAGAGAGAAGCGTAAGAGCTTCCATACAGCTCTTCTGCAGGTAACTTTTGAAGTATTTAACACTTTCACCAGGGCCATCCTTAGCCATAGGCAGAATAGGCAGCTGCCTAGGGCACCACTAGGTCTGGGGGCACCGCTCTGCAAGAGCCTGAACAGATAGGAAGCAGTGGAGTGTGTAAGAGCAGGGCTGCTGGGTCCTAGAGAGAGTCGAATGCAGCACAGTCCGAGGGAGGGGATTGGCTGCTGGTGTCTCTGGGACGGGGTGGGGGAAGGAAATCACCTGTGAGTGTGACTCTTTCCCCTGGCGTGAGGTGAGGCAGGCTCGGTGGCTCTGGCAGTATCCTTTTGTTGTCCCCTCTTCTTCCATTCTTCTCCCCTCTGCCCCACAGAGCACCCCCCCCGTTTCTCCCTCCCCCCCAAGGAGCACTTCTCTCTTCCCCCTCCCCTCCATCAGGGCTGGGTTGGTGAGGTGCTGGGGGGGAGAGGAGACTGGCTGGCTGCCTGCTGAGGAATGAAAGTGAAAGTAACTCACTTCCTTGGCAGGCAGCCAGGATTGGAAGGGTCGCACAGGGCTGGGCTGGGGATAACCAGATGGCATGTGTGAAAAATCAGGATAGGGGGTTGGGGTAGGGTGAGCAGATGTCCCACTTTTATAGGGACAGTTCCAATTTTGGGGTCTTTTTCTTATATAGGCTCCTATTCCCCGCAACCCCTGTCCTGATTTTTCACACTTGCTGTATGGTCACCCTAGGTGGGGGTAATTGGTGACTATATAAGACAAAGCCCCAAATATCAGGACTGGCCATATAAAATCAGGACATCTGGATCTGATCACCCTAGCTGGAGAGCACTTCTCTCCCCCAGGCTCACAGTGATCCATGTCATCCGGGGGGAGCTGCACAGGGCAGGATGAGCTGCTGTGGCTCCATGAGTGCCCTGTCCTTGAGATCAGATGCTGTGCTAGCTTCACCGTGGTCTGTTGGGCTGCCGGTGGTGCCCATTAGCGTGTGATCGGACCTGAGGGTTTCCTGCTGCTGTTGCCACTTTGCACCCCAAGAGGTGGATTTTGGGGTCCTGCAGTTTTCCACCTATCTCCTCCTCTACTGCAGCTGTTGGACCAGCAGGCTGGGGGTTGAGCCAAGCACGAAACCAGTATTGTGTTGCTATTTAGATTGTCATTTGACAAATTTGGTCCCCAAAAATGCTTGCTAACAATCCTGAATACAATTTCAATATTTTTTTTAAAAAATCAATATCTTAGCCAAAAACAGAAAATTAAGTTGTTGACAATTATTTGTGACAAGTTTGGTACGGGGAAGGGCGTGGGCCAGTTTTCATCAGAGAAATAGAAAATGTTGACTGACTTTCCTATAGCCCTTTTACTGCTAAATAGAGGCCTCCAACAACTGTAATATGCTCATCTCCTTATTAGTGTATAGAGCAGGGGTCGGAAACCTACGGCACATGCGCCAAACGTGGCACACGAGCTGATTTTTGATGGCATGCGGCGGTGGGTTGAGCTGCTCAGTCTGCCGCTGCTCTGCGGTTCTGGCTGCTGCCCCATTGCCACCTGGGGTCCCGGTGGCCAGCCCCACTCAGCAGCCACTGCTGGTCTGGGTACCCCCAAGAACCCCCAGGTTGGCAGCAGGCTGAGCAGGCCGGCGGCTGATACCCGGACGGAGCCACTCAACCCACTGCCGGCCTGGGGTTCCATTCACTCAGCTGGTAGCTGGCTGAGCAGGACTAAATTCAATGAAATAGGAAAACAAGAGCAACTAATGACCAAGTGCAAGACCCTAGAGCCGTGGTCCCCCAGGTGCCAGATGAAAGACCGTGGCAGCAGACAAGCATCTGCCGAAATGCCGCTGAAATTCGGCAGTGACACCTCTGGATGATGGTGCTTGTTGGCAGTAAGTGGCGTGATCCAGAGGCGTCGCTGCCAAAATGCCACCGAATTTCGGCGGCATTTCGGCGGATACTCATCTGTTGGCCAGTACGCAGGCACACTGAGAGGCCCCCACAGGTGCCATGGCATTCACGGGCACCGCGTTGGGGACCCCTGACCTACAGAGCCTCCTGAAGCATGGCGATGGTTTTGATTTAAATGGACTTGAACTGTATGAAGAATTGAGTACAGTGTCATCAATGTTGCCACATGCAAAATCGATGATGGACTTTGTACAGTTTATTCATATCAGCAAACTCGTTGACATATATCCTAATGTGTACATTGCACTCGTATTCTACTGACAATTCCTATAACAGGAGCATCAGAAGAACAGAGTTTCTCAAAACTAAGGCTCATTAAAAACTATCTTTGCTCTACAAGGAGTCAGGAACACTTGACTAGTCTTGCTATTCTTGTCGTCAAACAAGACATCACTTTGGATTTGTCATACGATGACATTATTACTGCTTTTGCAGCCAAAAAAAGCCAGAAAGACTGTTTTTAATTAAAAACAAATCCTTGTTTCAATACCTCTTCATAGAAGTTTCCAATAAAATGTTGACATTAAAAACATTATATTATTTGCATCATTCTGGCAAATCAGAATTTTTTCTATAGTGCTGCTTGCTACTTCTTTAGTGCTAGTCCATCAGCATTACGGTGTGCTTAATTAAGTGAAATTGGTTTTAATAACATGCATGTGGCAAGTTTTCCAATACTGTAAACTTATGTTTGTGTTGCTAAGAGCAAGACAGGCACGGGGGCACCAGTTTAATAATCTCGCCTAAGGCACCATAAATCCTAAGGACAGCCCTGACTTTCACCCAGTGATGAGTTGCCAAAAACTTATCTTAACCAGTTCCCTATAAAAAGTTCTGATTTAAGGAGGGGGGGGGGGAAGACATACTTGTGGGGCTGAGGGCCCCTGGAGGGCCTGGGGCAAATTGCCCCATTTGCCATCCCCCTCTCCTTACCTTGCTGGCAGCTCAAAGGAGCAGGATGACTCAGGAGCTCAGCTGAGCTGCCCAGCTGCTGGCCATGCTGCAGTTCTGTGGGGTGGAGGGAGCAGGAAAGGGGCTGGAGGAGACATCCTCGTGGGGCCGGGGGAGCCCCTGCAGGGCTTGGGCCGCTTGCCCCCTCCCCTCTGGCCAGCCCTGGAGCTTGCAGCAGCCCCACCCCCACCCCCCCTCCTGTCGCCAGGTCACTCAAAAAGCTGCAGCAGGAAGACTCCGGAGCTCAGCTGAGCTGCCCAGCTGGTGCCAGAGACTGGCCATGCTGCAGCTGGGGGGAAGCCAGGGAGGGGCCCAGGGCACCTCAGCCTCCCCAGCTGGGAATCCTGGGAGCAACAGGATGGTCCAGCCCACTGACTGGAGTTCTTTGTCCACCTCCTGGCCCTTTAACAACTGTTTAACAACTGGTTCTCCACGGAGGTCTAATTTTAGCGACTGGTTCTTGGGACCCTGTGGGAACCTGCTCCAGCTCACCACTGCTTTCACCCTTCTTAAGATCCCATGAAATCAGTCACGAACTTGGACTTTACTGACTCCTCTTTGGTATGCTGTTTAATGCGGATGTGGAACCACCCTGGTAAGAGCTTTGTAAATATCGATAGATACACTAGGGGGACTCTTGACAGTAGCCCAGGCAACAGGCAATGTTCAAGGACCAGAAGGTAAAATGTTTGACGACCAGTATCTGAAAACTAGGTACGACTCTTTGCCACTGACATGGCTGGAACAAAGAGCTGTTGAGAAGCCTGTGTGCATGTCGGGGTGGGGTGGGGTGCGTGCGGGGGTGTGAGGCGAGGAGAAGATCAGGGTGGGGCGCTGGTGTGGGGGTGCTGTTCGGGGGGAGGGGCGTGTTTGTGGTGGACGGATTGTGGGCCTGCTCATAGCGGCAGCAAGGGAGAGCGGTGACCTGACTCGGCTAGTGGCTGGGCGCCAGGGTCGGGGACGCACTGGGTCCGGAACACCGCTCGCCACGCCCGCGGCCTGAAGCGCGCGCTCCCACAGCGAAGGTGACGCAGCGGCTGGCAGCGCTTTGTCCCCGCCTTCCCTTCTCTCCCCCAATCACAGCCGAAGAGACCGATAAGGAGGTCATTGCTGGGCGGGGCGACCTGGCGCAGGTAGAGGAGATTCGGAGGGCGGGCTAGGAGCGCGCCGCCGCTGGGCTCTGTCCGTGACGTCACGCAGTCGCGGAGATTAGACGCAGTTCCGCCTCCACTGGCTGAGGCCTATGTACAAATGGCTGGTGGAAGCGCTGCGCTCTCTCCTCTTCCCCAGCGCCCCCCGCCCGGACACGCCGCCCCGCACCCCGCGGAAGAGACGGTACCACAGGTCAGTGAGTCCCGCTGCCTGGTGGATCCTGCGGGGCTCGGCCGGCAGTTCTGCAGGCCCCCGTGCTCCCAGCACTGTGCACTGGACCCTGGCAGGGCAGGGGAGGGGCCGGGGGCTTGGTCTGGCTTGGGCCTGTTGCGTGCTCGAGCCCCAGCCTGAGCCGTCGGCATGGGAACGGACGCGGAGGCTGCTGTTGTACCGAGAGTCGGACACCAGCGCAGCGTCTGCTGCTGCAGCCCCCTGGAGCTGCCGCCTGCGCCCGGCCGGGTCTGCTCCCCACCGCCCCAGGACCCTGCCGGAGCAGGGAGCGGGTTTGCTGCGCCTTGGCGCGCAGTGCTGCAGCCTGGCACCCTCGCGTCTCTGGAGCCTGTCCGCCTTCGGCCTCAAACCCAGACCCTGCATAATCGAAATAGCAAAGCCTCTTGCTTCTGCAGGGCTTGGGATGCACTTACTCCAGCTTCTCTAGGGCTGTAACGTTCCTAAGGTGGCCCTGCCCAGATATACCGCAGCCGCTTCCCATCGACTTCACCAAAACCAGCAAACCGCCCAGCTTCTCGTGGGATTCCCCCACAACTCTTTGTGGTTGAATGTAATTTGCTTCCCACGATCACTGATTCATGAAATGTATTTGAAAATGTTGTTTAACAGACATTTGAACTTCCTCATGTTGAGCTAATATAGGTGACTTAATGATGACCTAAATAAGGTCCTAAATAGTTAATCTGCCATTGGTATGGGGAGAACTGTCTGATTGTCTTTCATGAAGGCAAACATGGCTTATGAATTTGAGGGTAGAGGTAGGTATATGCCTAGCATATTGAGTATGTCTGACTGTCTATATTTGCTCTGAAGGTGAAAGCAATTATTTTGTGAATTCCCAAAGTTGGAGAATACATTGTAAAAAATATGATATGCTCTACAAGGTTTAAAGTTTTTGAAACAAACATGAATCATAGTAGAAGGTTATTTTGGAATATTTGGCAATTAAATCAATTAAGTTCCTATTCAACTTGAAATCTAAATAGGAATACAGTATTTAGTTTAAGATTACCTTTAAGAACTTAAACAGGTGTTCCCTGTTGTCTCTTATGGTTTTACACTTATCTTGAAAAATGTTTTCACTCCCTTATTGCTGTGTGTAAGACCCAACAAATAAAAGTAGGAACTGACTGTATAGAGGAAACAATGATAGTTTTGTGTCTAGTCAGTATCAAAAACAAGTGATACAACTGAAAAGTGGTGTGTAGTGTTTTTGTACTTCAGTTATCATAATCTTGGATGTTAGGTGGTAAATCATCTGACAGATGTGACTTTTGAAATTGTTGGTGTCCCATTGACTAGAAGTGTTAAACTGTTAGCCTCAAAGTGTTTACTGGGAACTACATAATTTTTTGTGTTTTCTGCTGAGAATTTTTGGTTGTCTTCTTTCACCTTGTGTATATTTGCTCCTTGGTCATCTTTACCCTTGAAAATCATGGTTGTTTAAAATAACAGTCTTGTTCACTCTACTCCCACTCCTTCAGTGAACCATGAAGAA
The DNA here is from genome assembly GCF_003597395.2 of Chelonoidis abingdonii. Classification (NCBI taxonomy): domain Eukaryota; kingdom Metazoa; phylum Chordata; order Testudines; family Testudinidae; genus Chelonoidis; species Chelonoidis abingdonii. The sequence continues at coordinate 51,482,330 of NC_133776.1, forward strand.
AGCCTTAGGTGCATAACCTGTGCAGGAACCTAGACACTAACTCTGTAAAAAGTGACTGATGGGCAGTATGAGAAACTGAACCATTGAGAAGCAAAAGACTCTGGTCCATAGTATCCTATCTAGTGCTTTGTTCTGTTTGCTTTAAATATCTCAAAGGGGGGAGGTTTGAAATATCACTGTCACAAATCTTTTCCCCCTGATATTCAGTCTGAGCTTGATCTTTAATCCTATTAATTGCAGTTAGAGCCCCTTGTACTGCTCATTCTTCTTTCTTTTGTGTTGTTTCCCAGTGTCTGAAAGGTTTGATTATATCTGTCTGCTTAGGAGTCCTGTGCAACATTACTTATTTAGGAAGGAAGCTAAAAATTGTTTTTCTCTCTGCATGCTCCCCCCCACCCCCCGTAACTCTTATTGCTTTTCTCAAAATTTGTTTGTCCTTTTGGCATTTACCTCAGTATCAGAAAGCAGTATTCTGGCTGGAGTCAAGCCAGAGCACTGTAGAGAGGGACAGTTGCCTCCTGCTCTGTCCTGATGCACTTGACTATAAAATCCAAAGTTGTATTATTCTTTACTGCTGTATTGTATTGCAAACATGGGCCCAGTTTTCTGTCCATAACCCTTAGTTTTTCTGTTAATGTTACTGCTTCCTAATGTTCTCCCTCCAACTGAATCTGTGTTAATCCTTGTTTTTCTTTAGTTTTCCATGTTGAGCTTCATTTTCAGTCTTTCTCTGGGGAAGTAGTAAGACTGGTGTGTGTAATAGGAGAAGAAATTCCTGCATATCCACAATCCTGTGCTGGATTTTAAACTCCTGACTTTTGAGTTCATGAGGCTGTTCAGGCCCAAGGTTACAGCACCTCCAATTTTGAACTAAGCTTTTATACTTCATCTGTCACTTTAGTTTCTGAGTCATGTTCCTTCTTCCAAAAGTAGTAGTATGGAAGAAGCATCTGACTTCTGTTAGAAACAGAAGCTTTGGAGAAGGTTCTTAAGAAAAGTGTAACTCCAGGAACCTAGCTTTCCTATTTATTTTGAAATAAGTGATATTAACACTGTACTCAACTTCAGAGAACCAACTGGAACTGGGAATACTAGTTTCAGTATTCTGTTTATACTCACTTAAGAACTTGGCTTTCACAGGCCCTGCAGATACCTGTGTCATAGTCTAATTAGGAAGACTCAAGTTTTCTCAGATTGTAGTATGGCAATTTGTATTCAGGTCCATTGTGAGTAGGGCATTTCCCAGAATATTCAGACATTTGATAGAGCCAGTTGTAGCTCCAATTAGTATGCTGGTTAAGGAAAAAGGATCCACATGCATTCTTGAGTCCAGAATTTTCTAGTGTCCTCAGCAGCTTACCAAGTAAGCAAGAGGACTTGTGCAGAGACGTGGCTTTTGACATTCTACAGACTTAACACATTTGGAAGTACTGATTGATGTGGTCAAAGGATACTCTTTTAAAAAAGTACTGAAGCCTGAAGATGTGATTGTTAGAGCCCTGGCAAATCTGTGAATATCTGCTTTATATCCCTATGCATGGATGTGGATATCCATGGACCACTTTTGTGGATTGGATGTGGATACAAATTTTGTATCAATGGTGGTGATGGCATCAAGATGAAAATAACATGAGACCTCTTCCAAAGTTTGCCCCGTGATTGGTCATATTGGAAAACAAGCTTTCAGTTTTGGTAGTTGAGAGGCCCTTTATCTCTGGCAGGATGTGCAGAGCACCTTTAAAGAGATCACCATTTTATGTCTGTTCCAGGGGGTACTTAACAAGAAAAGAGCCTGGCCAGCTGGGGCATGAGCTTATCAGACATCAATAGGGGGCTTGATGGTTAGAACTGTTTGCTTATCAGCTGTATAATAGGCATGCATCTGGTAGTGTTTCCACACTTCTCTGTGAGCTTCAAGTTCTTAGTATTCAATGCACCAATAGAATAGATCGGCCAGGAAGGTATTACAAGGATCAGTGGTTTTTCTGTTGGAATGTGATGTTATCCTGACCTAGACTGAGCAGAGAATCCTCTTGCTGGAGAGGACATTGTGTATCAAAGGAAAATCATTGTGGAGATTGTTCAGGCTCCCTCTCCCTGATCTACAGACAGCTGAATACCTATATAGCGAGGCCTTGTCTATAGGAGAATTTAACTGGTTTAATGTAGTGTAAATTTAAACCAGTGCAAAAGGCTAAGGTGGCAATCCATTAATTCAAACCAGTATTATTTTGTTATATCTTGGGTTGTGTAGGAATTGATTTAGGTTATTTTGAAATAAAGCCACTTTAAACCAAATAAAGCATGCCTATATGGAGGTCTGCATTAGTCTAACCAAAGCAGGTTAAAGATCACACTTTAAATTGTAACTTTCTCACGTAGTCAAGGCCCTGAAGTTTTCGGAGTGAGCATCAAATTTTCCTTCTTACTTGAGGGAAGAACCTCATCCCTGTGGGTAATGAAGAGCTGATGCATGCACACTCGTAGAGATGGCCTAAGCAGCTTCTGTATGTTTTCCAGTTTGCTCAACCAGAAGATTCTACAAAGGTTGAAGTCTGTGGATGAAACGCTAATAATCCCAAAAGTAGTAGTGACAGAAATTCCAAAGTTTCATTAAGTTGCCAGTAAGAAGGCAGTCTGCCTGCTGTTTTGAGAAGCATTTATGATACAGTAACTCCTTACTTAATGTAGTTATGCTCCTGAAAAATGTGATTTTAAGCAAATCTAATTTCCCCATAAGAATTGATGTAAGGCAGGGGTAAGATTCCAGGGAAATTTTTTTTGTCAGACAGAAGGCATTATATACATTTTAAACAAGCAATTTAAAACTTATAACAATTTTAAAGATACAATTTAATACAATCATCATTGCTGAGTATGAAGTAATGGGAGGTGCCTCTGGCTTAACCCACACAGGCACAGCCCACTGGCACGGCAGACAAGGAGCATGAAGGTGCCATAGGCTAGGAGAAGCATGTTTCTCAGCAGTAGCTTCCTCTACTGTGCAAGCACCAGGGCTGGGGGGGGCTCAACCCTTGGCCTACCCACTCCAGCCTTTCCCCCAAGCCCCCACCCTTAACCCACCTCTTCCCCTCTCCACCTCCTACCCCTTTTCTCCACACACCTGTGTCCTCGCTCCTCCACCCTCCCTCCCCTGCCTGTGGCCATCAGCTGGTTTGTAGTGTTCAGGAGGGAGGAGGGGAAGAGCAAGCACTCAGTGTGCAGGTTCTCCCCTCTCCCTTGCCTCCTGCCCGTGGCAATCAGCTGGTTTGCGGTGTTGAGGAGGTGAGGGAGAGGGGAGCCTGCATGCAGAGTCCTCACTCCACCACCCCTCTGCTTCCTGAGCACCGCTGCGGGCGGGAGGAAGGGGGGATCAGAGGGAAGGTGCTGATCCATGGGTCTGCTGGTGGCCGAGAGGTGCTGGAGAAGTGGTATGTAGGGGAGCTGATAACAGGGCTACTAGCTGTGGACAAAGCTGGCAGCCAAACGACTAGTGGAGCGTTGCACAATTTTAAACGAGCACGTTCTATAATGGAGCAGGGGCATAAGATCGAAACAATGTTAAGCAAGAGGACATAAGTGGGGAGTTACTGTATGTTGACTATTAATCTTGCTGCATGGTTACTAAGAGGCAAAAGATGAAATCCTTCAAGGCAAATTTAGAATGTCATTGCTCTGTTGGCATCCAAAAACAGAATAACTACTAAAGCGACAGAGGTCTGTGCTGGTGGGTTTAAACTCCGAGGCTTGAAAGAGGAAGTAAGGGATTAGCTGCACGCAATTTGTTTTAAAAAAGCAATATAGCAAAACGGTCTCACTGTTTATAAACTGTGACAAGAAATCTGTTTAGGTTGCAAAGTCAAGCATTCAAAAATTAGGAAACGTCAACTTGCTAGAGGGGAGGGCACTTTACCAAAAGTCTCTCTTGGTAGTTGTCTTTTCTTCTGGAGAGAGACCCTGCATGGAGCCCCTTAGTTCTATAGCTAGTTTTTGTTCTTGATCAGTGCTTCGCTTCTTGTTTTTACATGGTACATGTGCACATCAGGAGCAGAATGTAGTATGCACAGCATAGGCAGTGCTGCTACAGTGGAAGAAGGGTGAAAAGCTATGAATTAGAGTTGGGCAATGGAGATTAAATGAGGGAGGGAGAAACACACTTAACCATTATTGTACTGTACATCTGGAGTGCAGTATTAATCTCTTTGCAATTAACAAATGAAAATTTGACTTCTTTTTTACAGCATTAAGTTGTATGTCCCAACCAACTGCCCTCCACACTGATTGGAAAAAAGGGTATGAAAAGGACAGGGCCTGAACTTACGTACGTATATGTAAGGGTTGTTCCACGAATATAAAGCCTGGCTTTATTGTACAGTTATTAAAGAAAATAAGATGTTGCAGTGATGAGCTTTGATGGGCACTGTCCTGTCAAAGCAGGAGGGACACTAATGTTGGCTTACTGGGGGTGCTGGCTTCTACATCTGGATTGTCTAAATTTAAAATCCTGATCCAGTTTTTTAAGCTTGCATTTCAAAGGCATTTTACTGCTTCCTCCGTCAAGCCAGTGATAAAGGTTAAATTGTGACAGTGAAAGATAGGTGATATCTAGTGTCTTTTTGGGGGGTACGGGGTGGGAAGTAAACTCAGGGTTCCTGCTTTCTGCTCTTTGCTCACTGGCTATTGTTACTCCTGTAACTATCAGAGGAGTGAAGTTCTGGAACAGCCTTCCAAGGGGAGCAGTGGGGACCAAAAAAACTGGTTTCAAAACTGGACAGGATGATATGATTGCCTACAATGACAGATAGCCAATTCATCTGTGATTGTTCTTACCAAATAACTTCAATGGCCAGAGCTAGGATATCGCATGGGTAGGTCTCTGAATTACTACAGAGAATTCTTTTCCAGGTGTCTGGCTGGTGGGTCTTGCCAATATACTCAGGGTCTAACTGATTGCCATATATGGGGTCAGGAAGGAATTTTTGCCCAACTCAGACTGGCAGAGACGCTGGGCTTTTTTACCTTCCTCTGTAGTAGCTTGCTGGCTTGAACTAGAGCAGGGGTTCTCAAACTTCATTGCACCGTGGCCCCTATTTGACGACAAAAAATACTACATGACTCCCAGGAGGGAGGACCGAAGCCTGAGTCTACTCAGGCTCCACTGTCCCAGGCACGGGGGCCAAAGGCCAAGCCCCACCGCTCTGGGGTTTGGGGGGCCAAAGCTCAAACCCAAGGGCTTCAGCCCCAGGTGGGGAACCTGTAACCTGAGCCCCATCACTCAAGGTTGAAACCCTTGGGCTTTGACCTTGGGTCGTGGGTCTCGAACTTTGGCTTCAGCTGTGGCCTTGGGCCACAGCAAGTCTAAAGCCAGCACTGGAAACCCCATTAAAATGGGGTCATGATCCACTTTGGGGTCCCAGTCCACAGTTTGAGAACCCCTGAACTTGAGTAAATGGTGGATTCTCTAATTTAAACTCTTAAATCAAAATTTGAGGGCTTTGGTAATAGACCCATAATCTCTGACTGAGTTACTGGAGTGGGTGGGTGAGGTTCTGCAGCCCATGATGTGCAGGAAGTCGGACTGGACTCATGATGGTCTCTTCTGGCCTTAAAGTCGGAATCTATGCTTGAAAATTTCTGACTTTCTTCTTCAGGCCTGGTCTATGCTACAAAGTTAGGTTGACTTAACTACATTGGTTGAAGCTGTGAAAAATGTGATTAAGCCAACCTAAGTCCCATTGTAGACACCGCTAGGTTGATGGAAGAATTTTCTGATTGACCTCGCTACTGCTTTTCAGAGAGGCGGACTTACTTCTGAGACAGAAGAACCTCTTCCGTTGCTGTAATGAGTGTCTACACTAGAAATGATATCACCTTTGCTCTTGTAGCATTGACAACTCTCAGAAGTTACACTCAAACTGTTGAAGGGAAAGGGACAGATAGTAGTGCTCAGTGATCAGAGTCTGATTTGGCACACAACTGATCCCTAATAATGGACAAAATCTCAAGATGACAATCACCCAACTGTTGAATACCCTGTGAAAACTAGAGGGAAAATTAACTTGAACAGAAGAGCTAATACTTGAATCCTCTTACCCTTAAGTTAAATATTTGACAACTGTGAACATTGTACAGTGAATATAGCATAGAAAAGCCCTTTTACTTGAGGGTATGGCTATACCACAACACAGCTGCAGCACAGCAGTGTAGACACAATAATGATAGAAGGGGTTTTGTCACTGTGGTGAATCCACTCACCTGAGAGGTGGTAGCTAGGTCGAGAGAATTCTTCTGTCGCCCTAGCGGTGTCTATATTCCTGCTTATGTGAGCTTAACTGTGTGTCTCAGAAGCAGGACCAGTGCTTGCATTTAGGCGGCTTAGGCAATCGCCTAGGGCACCAACATTATTAGGGGGTGGCATTTTGCCGGAGGGTGCGGCAGGTGGCTCCGGTGGAGCTGCCACAGTTATGCCTGTGGAGGGTCTGCTGGTCCGCGGCTCCGGTGGAGCTGCCGCAGTCGTGCCTGCGGATGGTTGGCTGCTCGTGCGGCTGCAGTGGACCTCCCGCAGGCACGACTGCGGCAGCTCCACCGGAGCCGCGGGAGCAGCCGACCGTCCGCAGGCAGGACTGCGGAGCTGAGGGACCAGCGCATGGGGTGGCGAAATGGCCGTGCGCCTAGGGCGCTCAAACCCCTAGCGCCGGTCCTGCTCAGAAGTGTGAATCTTCATACCCCTTAGTGATATTGCTAGGTCAGTCTAAGTTTTAGGTGTGGACCAGACCTTAACTGATGATGCTCTGTCTGCTGGGAAATGTACTGTCAGCTTTCATTAAAGGGGTGAACTGACTTTGCTCACTTGCTAAAATTGAGCTGTTAACACACAAGGATACTTTGGACCTCTGTCCTACTCCAGCTATGTATGACCTACCAGGCTATAGAAAATGCATTGAATAGAATGATACTTTAAAGTAGCAGACTTTGCTTAAAAATCCTCTGCTTTCACATATTCAATATTTATATTATGGACCAAAAAATATACTTATCTTCATTCATGTCTTATGCACAGTTACTGGATCTATATTGACTATTTGACAGTCCTGTCTACATGTGAGTTGGGATGGCCAAGTGTAAGGGCAGAGGCCTGGAACTTGAATGTTGGGTTCAAGACCTTGCTTCACCATGTGCTTCCTGCGAAACCTGGGCTGAGTCATTTACTTTCTCAGTTTCTTTCGGCGTCTTGTTCCCCATCTGAAAAATTGGGTTAATAGCACTTCCTTATCTAACTGTGGTTGTGATTAAAGAGTGTGAGGTGCTCAGATACAAGTCATATGTGGCCTATGACCGAATAGCCTACCCTCTTAAAGGCAGTAGTGCCTTGAGGTTAGCCCATTCCATCACATGGGGTGGCCTCTTTAGGATTTTGAAGTGACCAAGACAGGCACACACGTGGATGTATGCATCCAATGAAGTGGGTATTCACCCATGAAAGCTCATGCTCCAAAATGTCTGTTAGTCTATAAGGTGCCAAAGGATTCTTTGCTGCTTTTGCAGATCCAGACTGACATGGCTACCCCTCTGATACTTGACATGGATGTAGGAGATGTTGATAGAGAGGAAGCAGTACCAAGTACTTGAAAGGAAATCTGTTACTTTGTTTTTAAGGGTATAGGGCTTGGGAGCCTTGCAGAGAGAACAAGTCAAGGCTTCCTTCTTACACAGACAGTTGGGGATGAGCTGGGAGAAGAGGACCAGCAATAAATGCCTCTTCCTTCATAGCAGGGCAGACACCAGCAGGAGAAGACTGGCCCGCAGAACCCTCTGAGCCTGAGGACTAATTGGGGGAGGTGGAAGAGTTCAGCTGAGGGAGAAGCTGGCTAAGGCCCTACAACTGGCTAACTTCTATCCTAGCTCAAAGAAGGAGAGCTAGGGCTCCTGGGTTAATGAGAAGAAATAGTAACTGCCTGAACTACTCTGCTCTAGGAGGAGGGATGGGGTTCCTTTTTAAGGAAACTCAGAGGTGAAAGGTAACCCAGAAGGCTTGGGGAATAGGGACCAGCAGGCAGGTTTCAGAGACCCTGATTGCCAGAACCACTTTGGGGCTTTTTGTCAGGATTTGTTATCCCAAAAGGATAAAAAGGATTGAACTCAGCGAGCCACTTGGAGGCTGAGCTGCTTGAACCCTGGGAGAGCCAGAAAACACTGGGGAGGTGCCACACTCAGACAGCAGGGAGTGCTACAGGGCAGTCATACCCTGTCACAGGTCCTTGTAAGTAACTAGGAAAAATAGGTAGTGGAGGTGAATTAGTCCGTAGTTCAGGGATTGGCAACCTTTGGCACGTGGCCCGCCAGGGTAAGCCCTCTGGCAGGCTGGGCCAGTTTCTTTACCTGCTGCGTCTGCAGGTTCGGCCGATCGCAGCTCCTACTGGCCGCGGTTTGCTGCTCCAGGCCAATGGGAGCTGTGGGAAGCAGCTTGGGCCAAGGGATGTGCTGGCCACCCTTCCCACAGCCCCATTGGCCTGAAATGGTGTACAATGGCCACTGGGAGCTGCAATTGGCCGAGCCTGTGGATGCGGCAGGTAAAGAAACTGGCCCAGCCTGCCAGGGGGCTTACTGTGGTTGGCCGAGTGCCAAAGGTTGCTGAGCCCTGCCCTAGATGGAGCTTGGGAGGAGTGAAGAGGGGACAGTAGTGTATTAAAGTTGTTCATTTGATTACTTTGCCACCTTCTGATCTGATCCCCTTACTTGACAGGTTAATTTAAGAAGTTTAGGTCAAGTATGATGGCAGTACACTTATGATAAAGGATCAAAAATTTATAAGAACAAACAAGCTGAAGCCATACTTTTAACTTGGTCAGGCTATCTTCCCCTTTTCTTGTGGCTTTGGAGCTCTAACATGATACTCAGTTCAAGGGCGCATCTGACTTTTTCAGAAAGCGCTGAGTGCCCACCCTCTGAGAATCAGACTCCTTCAGAGTGTCTCAAGTAGAGTGTCAAAAAATTGCAGCACCCAAACAATGGATTAATAAAGATGGCAATTGAATGGTGGGGTTTAATCATTGCTGCTTGTTGCATCCTTAACTGCATGTTTATTGACTATTAACTCCTGGCTCACCATATTATCTTCAGACTTATCTGTAAAGCACATAGCAAACTAGCATTGCATAAGAAAGGAATAGGAAACACAGGAGAGATGTTTTACCCAGAATGGAACTAATGAGACAGCAAGTGATATCAGGACCTCACACTGACTGAGATAAGCTATTTCAGCAATAGTACAGCTTTGCTGGTACTACCATGTCACAAGACTTTTGTAGCCATAGCTATGTTGGTCACAAATCACACCCGTGACAGACACAGCTAGCAAAAGATTGTAATATAGGCCAGTGGTTCTCAGCTAGGGGTCCAGGGCTACAAGCAGGTTTCAGGGGGTCTGCCAAGCAGGACCAGCATTGGACTCACTGGGGCCCAGGGCAGAAAGCCTAAGCCATGCTGTGCAGGGTTGAAGACCTGGGCCCTGAGCCCTGCTGCCTGGGGTTGAAGCAGAAGCCTGAGCAACTTAGCTTCATGGGGGTCCTTGTGGCATGGGGCACCAGCCAGTCTCCCTGCTTGCAACCTTTAATGCCGGCCCTGGCTTTTATATGCAGAAAACAGTTGCTGTGGCACAGGTGAGCTGTGGAGTTTTTATGGCATGTTGAGGGGGGGCCTCAGAAAGAAAAAGGTTGAGAACCCCTGGTATAGACCTGAAATGGAAGTAGGGAGCCATTGAACATGAACTTTAAGATCTAACTTTGCATTCTTGAAGTCATGCAAAAGTTTTTGTAAAGAACCGGTTTTGTCATTTTGAAGCAGAGCATCTTGTGTATCTGTGACTGACTTTAGGAAACTGGTGCATGAAAACAGTTACTTCATGGGCATAGCAACAAGTATAACTTAAATGTTTGAGTTGGAGTGTAGTGGCTTCCCCCACTTATATTCTAATCAGCATTCTATTTAACTCATTTAATATAGATCATGAAGTGATTTTTAGAGTCTTAATCCTGTGTACAAACATCTGTTTAACCCTAATTGTATTAAGGCTGACAGAACTATTTCCGGTTTTTTTTTGTTTTTGTTTTTGTTTTTTGAGGAAGGAGACAAACTTTACCCATGCATGCATTGCATTCTGCAGCTAGTAATAAACTTAAATGAACTCTGTACAATTACATTACCTAAATGTGAGCATCTTTCTGCCTTTGCCAGTGTGTGTTACTGGATGCATATGGGGCATGTTCTATAAGGTGCCTATATGAAGTCATGTGTGTGAGTACATGGGGAACTCTTTGGGACCCTTCCTAGTATGTGCACAGATTACGTGGTGGTCAGTTCTGCAATGGCTACAGCCTTATGGGACTTTAATAGATTCCTATATGGAAGTCTATATACAGTCTTGAGGGCTGGCTGTAAAGAGATGCCCTGGGAGCAGGTAAACTAATATGGGTTGTATTTGGAGACTGTAAGGGAGGGGACTCATTTAGAACATTTGTCTGTTGTTATAAATAACTCTTTGGTCTGTTCTTTCCTCAGCATTCAGTCATCTGTGGAGGACCCTAACCAGAGGCAAGCAAAAAGACAGAGATTAGGTATTGAATTAGTACTTATCTCACTACTTGTGTAACGTGTGGTGGTTGGTTTTTTAAAGACTAGATCTTTCTCATGTACACAGGAGACCAGAACTTTTGTTTGTATATTTATGAACGTTGAAATAACCTGCATGGTTTTTAAAACCGCTCCTCCTCCTTACCTGCTCCTTCTAGAAAGGGACTCTAGTTCACGGATGGGCAACCTATGGCATGCGTGCCAAAGGCGGCACGTGAACTGATTTTCAGTGGCATTCAGTGCTTGGGTCCTGGCCACTGGTCCAGGGGGCTCTGCATTTTAATTTAATTTTAAATGAAGCTTCTTAAACATTTTAAAAACCTTATTTACTTTACATACAGCAATAGTTTAGTTATATATTATAGAGTTATAGAAAGAGACCTTCTAAAAATGTTCAAATATATTACTGGCACACAAAACCTTAAATTAGAGTGAATAAATGAAGACTAGGCACACCACTTCTGAAAGGTTGCTGACCCCTGCTCTAGTTGTATAGATGTCCACAAGAGGGGATCATCAGGAGCTAATGGGGCTAAGTCCCACCCATGTTACATCTGCAAGTGGCTGATTTACTGGAGGGTGCTGTACTCCATGCTGCCACTGTGGCGGGGAGAGAAGTCTGTGGTGCTGCAGTACACAAAGTGCCACTAGACTTCTGGCCTGAGCGCACAAACTTCAGGAAGCGCAGGGAGGAGGCATAGAGGCTAGAGCAGGGCATAAAACTTTGATGCATTTCAAATCCCAATCATATGCTCCTTGCTGTCACTGTTCTTCATTTCCTGACTCTGAAACAAATAGCATTTGTTTTTAACTGAGTGGGAAAGAATTCTGAGCTGCATGTGGTGAGGGGTGTCTGAGCCTAAGGGGATTTGGGAAGGGATTCTGAGCTGTTGAGAGGCAAGACAGTTTTCTTTCTAGCGGAGAGAGTTTGGATGTTTTGGAGCTGGTTGCAGGGAGCCGATGGAGTTGGGAAGTTTCTGAGTTGGGAGCTGGAAAGGCTAGGTTGAGTTCCTGGAGAAAACGTTATACATTCAACATGAGCTGGCGGGGAGGAGGCGGTACAGTTAGATTACAAGAGGAGAGGTTGGGACTAGGAGGGCGTAGCAAAGCTGTTACGAATGGATACACGCTGTCCTTGACAATGAAGTGTTCCATTTCTCCCAAAAAAGGTGAAGGAATGGGGAGAAAGAAGAGGACACTCTCCTATTTTTGCCTTGCACTTTCTCACTAACCTCCATTAGGTCTCACCAAAATACTTCCCTGTGGTGCCCTTAATACTGACTCATTTTTCAATTAGTCTGCACCCTAGCCTGCATGCAGTCTGCAGCTCCACCACTTTTTAGGCATCACCTAACTACTCAGCAATCTCTTGTCTGAAAAGATGAAGATGTGGACACTGAAGTCCTTTCTGCTTAAGGTCTACTTCACAGCACAAGTACTGATGAAAACTAAGATCTATCTTTAGTTAGTTTGCCTGACAAAGGACATTGCTGTTCTCTCTGAGAATATGGGCTGTCACTTAGTGGCAGTGGTATCCATAAGTTAATGCATTTTTGAGGGTTGGAGAGAGCCCTGGGGGAAACCAAAATTATGACAGGGTCTTTTTTTGTTCCACCACAACTACCCCTCACTTTGAACAGTGTACAAGTCTCCGTAAACAGAGCAAATTGGTATCTAGCAATTTTAACTAGTATCTGTGAACAATACATAACATGAAACTTCTATGGTTAAATATCATACTCCTATTTTCAGATAAATACTGACCTCCAGAGTATTACTTAATTTCTGACATTAAAAAAACACCCTGTTCTGCTAGAGGATACGGAGCCAAAAATAACTGCAAACCTTGAGACTACCATCAGGCTGGCTGCGTGTTGCTTTTGTATTTTCAATAGTACAAAGTCTTTGAAAAGCTTGTCTTCTAGAGTTTAAGGGATTACTGTTTTCCCAACCAGTCAAGTATACCTGTAAATAAAGCCTGAAAAGGTTGATAATGTTGTGAATAACCTGAAGTGTAAACTATTGCATGCAATGATACTGTAGCTGAGAGTACTTGAATTTAAAAAGTGAAAAAATCCTTCTGTAGACCAAATGTCTTATGGTCGTCTTGTTTTTTTGTGGTGTTTTTTTAAGATTATGTTATTGCTAAATTGACGAAGACTGTACAAGGAGTTGCCAATCTAATTAAACTGCCATCCCAGCTGACCAGTAGATATCTGAAGACATCCGTTTGTAATGGAGCTCAAAGTGCCGAATCTATGGATGAGGTTAGTGGGATTCTGGGCGTAAGATTGTTTCTAGCTGTAATGTTTGAATACATACAACACAAAATAAATGAATGGGAACAGTCTCCTTAGTGACTGTGTAGAGTTGGGTTTGGTCAAAGGTCATAAGGGCTAGTGGTGGTCTGTTACTTTTAAAATCATAGGTGTTGCCTCATTCAAGTTTGAATCCTCCATCGGAGCACTTGTTGAGACTGAACTTCTGCTGTTTTACTCTTGGACATCTTTACCGTATTTTAAATTTACATATTGTACCATCTGTTCTAGTCTCCTACAAATTGTGTTGTGATTTTGCTCTCAAGCTTGTTGTATTTGAAGAGTCCACATGCCTCATGTCCTGGTAACTAATATGAATAAGTATTTCCTGAATAAGTGGCCCTACTAGATACACTAGCTACAAGTATGTAAGTGTACACAACTGGTATTTAGGTGCAAAGTGTACAAAAGCTCCCCTCCACAGTAACTCCTCACTTAACGTTGTAGTTATGTTCCTGAAAAATGCGACTTTAAGAGAAATGATCCCAATTTCCCCAAAAGAATGAATGTAAATGGTGGGGTGGCAGGTTTGGGTTCCAGGGAAAAATTTTTTTGCCATACAGTACTATAGTTGGGAGGTGCCCACGCCTTACCCTACAGAGGCACAGCCCACTGGCGCTGGAGTCAATGAGGCAGGCAAGGAGGCTGAAGGTGCTGTAGACTAGGAGAAACACATTGCGCCACAGCAAGGGCAGCTTCCCCTACTCTGCAAGCACCAGGGGCAGGGGAGTCAATCCTCGGCCCACCCATTCCCCCCCTTCCCACAAGCTGCTGCTGCTGCTTCTCTCTCTCCTCCCCCCTTACTCCACATGCCATGTGCTTGTTCCTCTTCCCTCCAACTCCCACTCCTGCCCCTGGCAATCAGCTGACTTGAAGGATTCAGGAAGGAGGGGGGAGGAGTGAGGACACGGCAGGCAGGCTCCCTCTGCCTCCTGAACACAGCAAGGCAGCTGATTGCCGCAGGCAGGGGGAAGGTGTGCTGTGTCCTTGCTCCTCCCCCCTCCCTCCTGCCCCTGGCAATCAGCTGCCTTGCGATGTTCAGGAGGAGCGAGGACTCCGCACGCAGGCTCCTCCTACCCGTGGCTAGGGTGACTAGACAGTAAGTGTGAAAAATTGGAATGGGGTTGGAGGTAATAGGAGTCTATATAAGAAACAGTCCCAAAAATCAGCGCTGTCCCTATAAAATCGGGACATCTGGTCACCCTACTTTCAGCAATCAACTGGTTTGCATCGGTCGGGAGGCAGGGGAGCCTGCGTGCTGAGTCCTTGCTCGTGTTCAGGAGGGAGGGGGGAGGAGCAAGGACTTGGCACGCAGCCTCCACTTCCCTCCCGAATGATGCAAACCAGCTGATTGCCACGGGTGAGGCAGGGGGAGGAGGGGGAAGATGCTGATCCGCAGGGTCTGCTGGTGGGGGGAAGGCGCTGTGGTGGTGTAGGGGAGCTGATAGGGGGATGCCAGCTGATGACAAAGCAGGCAGCCAAATGGCTTCTAGTGAAGCACTGCACAACTTTAAATGGAGTATGTTCTGTAATTGAGCAGGGACGTAAGATTGAAACAACGTTAAGCGAGAGGATGTTAAGTGGGGAGTTACTGTACTTAGCTTGCATGTCTGTGAGCTGGACTCTTAGATTGCTAGGTTGGACAACCTGATTTATAATCTTCTGCCTTATCAGCGCCAGTGGGGCAATCCAAAGAGACTTGGGATGTTCTAGTCTGTCTTCTAAATAGCATGTAAATTTGCTAGTTTACACTGTCATAAACAGATAGCTAAGGGTTAATGTCTCTTTTACCTGTAAAGGGTTAACAAACAGGGAACCAAACACCTGACCAGGGGACCAATCAAGAAACAAGATACTTTCAGATCTCAAAGGGAAGGAAGCCTTTGTTTGTGGTTTTGGGGTTTGGCTTAGTTCTCTCTGGGTCCTGGAGAGGACTAGATGTGAAACCAGGTTTCTGCCAATCTCCCTGTTACAGTTTCTTATCTATTCAGAATAGTGAGTAAGTAAAGGCGGTTATAGTCTTTTTAATTGTTTTGCTGTATTTGCAACTGTGTATCTGGCTGGTGGAGTTTTTATGTGTAGTTTGCTGGAAATATTTTAAATTGTATTTTTCCTGGATAAGACTGTTTATCCATTGGTTATAAGCTAAAAGACCCTGTAATATTTCATCTTGATTAGAGACAATTTTTATATTTTTTTTCTTTCTTTTTTTATTAATAGTTTGCTTTTTAAGACCTGTTTGATTTTTTTTCCTAGTTAAGGCTCAAGGGGATTGAGTCTGTACTCACCAGGGCACTGGTGGGAGGAAGAAGACAGGGGGAAGGGAAAACTTGCTCTCTGTGTTTCTCTCTCTCTCCGGGAGAAGGGTGAGGGGGAGAGAAACCTGATCTCTCTGTATTGTGTTTCAGATAGTTGAAGCACAGTATCTCCTGGTGTACCCAGGCAGGAACGATCTGGGAGGAGGTAAAGAGGCGGGGAAGGGAAGTGGGTTATTTCCCTTTGTTGTGAGACTCAAGGAATCTGAGTCTTGGGGTCCCCAGGGAAGGTTTTGGGGAGACCAGAGTTCATCGGGCACTCAGAGTCCTGATTGGTGGCAGCGCTACAGGATCTAAGCTGGTAATTAAGCTTAGAGGATTCGTGCTGGTACCTCATATTTGAACTCTAAGGTTCAGATGGAGGAATTATACTTATGACATGGCGGCAGTGCGTGGGATAAGAATCTAAAAGCCAGTAGGAATAATATTTTTCTTTTTTTCTGCTAGCTGCTTGTAAGCAGAGAGAACAAAGCCAAACCACAAACAAAGGCTTCCTTCCCTTTGAGATTTGAAAGTATCTTGTTTCCTGATTGGTCCCCTGGTCAGGTGTTTGGTTCCCTGTTTGTTAACCCTTTACAGGTAAAAGAGATATTAACCGTTAGCTATCTGTTTATGACATACACAAACAGTTTTGTTTTCAAGGAACAAGCTGCTGGTTTTAGGAAGACGTTTTTGTCTTGGAGACAATTGAGAGGAATTAAAATTAAAGAACTGAGTTCTATCCTTTATGTGAAGACTACTCTAAAGATTGTTCACTTGCTGTAATTCTAAGCCTTTCAAGGATCAGAAAACCTTTATTCAAGAGTATTTATTATGTGGTAGTACCTCGGGGATGAGTGTAAAGTCAGTGGAGTTTTTGCTCCAAACTCATTTAAGTGGGATTTTTAAAAAGGTGCACATGTGGTGTCTATGGGAGCTAAAGGTGTGTGTGTGTGTTTTTTTTTGTTTTTTTTTTTTTTTTTAAAAAGACAGTTTGTAGAAACTGCAGAGACCTATGTTATGCCAAGATCCAAACCAGTCAGTCTGGGTCACTGAATGAATAGCCTGGTTTAACTCTATTTTGAGTGAGTAGCCTGTGAGGTTGCTTTGATCCACATCCAAATTGCATTTAAATGGTTCCTTGTTCTTTTTAAGACTTTTTCAAATTCTTCTGATTCTTCGACTGACAGACTGACAGACTCTGCACCTGGAATAGAAGTGCTGCAGCTGGGTAAGACTGACAGAAAGCCACTGCTTTTTCTTCCTTCCTCTTTCCCCCTCCCCCCATCTGCTAAAATGCCCAGCACATGGTAAACAGCAGCATTAATACTTCCCACTTGTATAATGCCTCTTGTGTAAGACTTTTAAAGTGCTTTATAATTCTGAATTGGTAAGAGCAGTACCTCTAAAATCTACAGGATGAACTCTTGCTTTCTTTCCTGCTTCCTTCCATTGCCGCTGACATTGTATAGGTATTTTTGTTGCAGCCATTTCAGCATTAAGTGTTACAGCCTTCTCTTATGATGTGAATCATTCCTGATGGCTGTGCCATTAGTGTAAAGTGTGCCTGGAAAGCTTCCTAAGCAGTCTTATGTAATATATGATGAACTTGAAATAGAAAAACACTAGTCTAATGGAGCAGTTTCTAGTCAGACAAGTGACTTCTTTTGTTGAAGTGGCTGCTGAAAAAGACAAACAATGCCCTAGTGTGATACTTAAAATCTTTTAAGTAAGTTTATATGGTGGCATAACACATCTAAACTAAAATGCACTTGTTTTTCGTGAGGCTTTTGTAAATACAAACTTCTAAGACTCTATCACTCCCCTCTCACAATTACTAATGTCTGATACTTTTTTTCATAGATCAGAAAATATCTTGTGGCGCTAGCGTTTGTCCCAGTAAAGAGACAGTACCTGTTTCTTGCAGGACTGTGCCTTGCCTGAGGTAAAATTCTTGTGGCTCTCTTATCCTCCTGTCACCCCAAAATTTTTAATCCGTTTATATGTAGTAGTGCTTGGCTTTTTCCAAATGTGGAGTATTACCGGGCACTCCGCTGAACTGCACTGTTGTCTCCTATCAATGTATTAAACTGTTAAACTTGTACAGCTCGACGCTAAGAAGTAATAAAACTAGTCTGAAAGGAAAGATTTGAGTAATAAGTATGTAAAGGAATCTGTGAAGCTGGCTTGTCAGCAGTGAGTTCATCTTTAGGAGGAAAAATGTACATCAGACCCTTCGGGCAGGAGGGAAATTGCACACACAAACAAGACCTAGGGCGGCTGAGAGAGAGCCTGGGGAGGCAGAGCAAAGAGGTCTGTGGGAACCTTGCAAAGGCCAGAGGTGGCTGGGTGGAGAAGTGGGATCTGGAAGTGTGAAGAGGGAGGGGAAGTTGGGATTTGTCAGCTCTTGGGACAAAGAAATGAGGGAACTTTGAAGAGGCAAATAAAAAGGGGATGTCTGGGGACAAAAGATTGGAGGCTTTCAGAGTTGGAAGTTTTGGGAGAAGAGTGCATGGAATCTGCAGGAGTGGAGATAGGAGGAATTTGCCGGGGTGTGGAATAGTATCTTGTTGGAGAGAGGTTTTAATTACAAGAAAATTGGGAAACTTGGTGTAAATTATCCAAGATATAATAAAGGATGGGAGTCACCTGGTTTTTGCATGAGGTGATCTGTTTAGATGACACTACTGGAACACTCATGATGTCGTCTTCTCCAAGGTTTTAGAGATGGCAATAATTGGAAGGAAATGGGCCAGGATACTGTGTAATACTGCTGTTTGCCTCCCACCCCAAAACGAGGTTGAATAGTGTCCTTGCTGCACTCCTATATAAGATGATGCTAGTTCTACGGTACTGATCCCCATGTTACACTATAGTGTCCCTGGAAGGAGGAGGAACCATGTGAGTAGGCCCCAAGCCAGTACTGAAGCTGATGATATCCATGCTCAAATGGACTGAGAGTCTTCTGAATTGGTTCAGGATTTTGACTACGATGGGCTTGTCTCAGCTAGTGGCTCTCAACTCTTTCAGCTGCATGAGCTGCAGTCTGGTCATAGTATTTAGTGCTAAAGAGGAAGCTGTGCTGCTTTTAAGATGGTTTGCTATAGGAAGTTTAAACTGTGAGTTGGATTAGTGCTCCTAGCTTTTAAACTGAAACGCTCCCCAGAAAGCAGAGGGGAGCAGAGTATCAGCATGAAAACCTTTAATGGTAAAGAGGAAAATTCCTAAGGCAGCTATTGTGAACGTGGGGTGTGGGTGGAGACTCCACCAATTATGTGACTAGAGCTCTCTTCTGTGAAGTGTCAGCTGTATGGCATACTTGTAACTGTATCACCCAAAATACCTCAGTGGCGTATTGGAACATGACTTTGGGTAGTTGATGTTTTCAGTCATACTGTAATGGGGTTTAATGAAAGAAGCATATAAGAAAATTAAAGATACAGGGCCATCTCAAGAAGTAGGAAGCAGTGTTTTTGGGGGGAAGGCATGGCAAAAGAGAAAACATGATCTGGTAGAGCTTGCAGTTCCTGGAGCACCTCGTTTAGCCTGAAGTGTGTGCATGTAATTGAGCTTAAAATGGTATGTTGTAAACAGTCTAGTCAGTGTGCATCTCTTAGTCATTGTGAGAGAGATTTCTTGGATTTCTCTATCAAGTGGTGGTTTAACCTGATTTTTCCACCTGACTGAAAGGCATTCAGAACATGCATACATCCTTATGAGGCTTAAGTCTCTGCCCTCAGCAATGTATGTATCTTCAAAAATATTGAGATGTAATTTGACTCAAGAAGGTTTAGGTTTTAGTGGTTAATAGTGTAATTGCTCTTCTTAACAGAAACCTCTGCAACACAAGGATGAGTAGCAAACACCAAAGCAAATCCATTCCAGAAGGTTCTTTTTCATGGGGATTGCCTGGTCAGGAGAACATGGCAGAAGCCACCACTTCAGATGCTGGCAGGCTGGTGAGGAGGGCTCACTGTACGGTGGAAGAGGTGAGTCCAGATAGACAGCTTTTGAAATAGGGTCAATTCATTGTTGTCACTTCTGGGTTTATATAATGGGGAGACCTCTGAGTATTGAGATGGCAAGATGTGAAATTGTATACAGTGCAAATGGTTTTTGAAGCATAGTCCTGAGGTGAGAAAATGCCTTGCAGTGAGACTTAAAGCTCCATCTATTTGGCTGATTAAAAACATGATGGAGAGGTGATTTCAAAGTAGAAGTATCTTTATGGGGGAAAACACTAGGTACTAAAAGGCTCTTCAGTGGAGAAAAGCATAACACGAACCAAAGGCTGGAAAACGAAGCCAAACAAAGTCAAATTAGAACTAATTCAGAAACATTTTAAGTCAGGGCAATTAACTATGGGAACAAACCACCATGGAAAGTTGGGGATTCTCCATCTCTTAATGTCTTCAGATCCAGTCTGAATGCCTTTCTGGAAGATGCTTTTGCCAAACAAGTCATTGGGCTCAATGCAGGGGTAATTGGGTAAAACGTGATGTGGCCTGTGATGTATGGGAGGTCAGACTGATGGTCCCTTCTGGCATTAAATATCACTTTTCATAGCATCTTTGGGGTTAGAGCTCACCAAAAGTGGATTCCGCTTTCTCTCAACTCCAGTGAACGTGGCAGTTCCACAACTGGAAATGGTAATGAGGGTGTATATATGTGTTTATCATTGACTTACCTGCATGTAAATGTGATAAGGATGAAAATTATACTCCTTGCTATAATGACCATGAGCCCATTTTCAGCTTAACAGCAGCTTTGGTCATGTAATTCCTGCTTAAATAGGGCTAAAGATAAACTTCATGCGCTGTAACAACTTTGTAGTGTGCATTAAATTACAAACTTCACTTTTTCATGCTAGTGGTTTTAATGTGGCTTTTTTTCCTCTCAGGGTGTACAAAGAGAAGAGAGAGAAAAGTACAAACTACTGTTGGAACTAGTAAAGGAAAAATATCCTAGAAACTACTCCACTCCCATAGCTACAAACCACTGCAAGTAATTTCACGTTATATTCCAGCCTTTTTACTAGTAACAGTGACTCCTTTTGTGAGGCAAGGAGGGACATCAGGTCACTCTCTTTTAATGGGCACTCTGGTGGTTGTCACTGGAAACATTTGATGAGTTTGTTGCAGTCAACAAAATTCTGTTGATATGATCCAGGACAGATGCTTGGGAACAGACCTTTTAAACATTTTGAAATGCATGCAGTTGCGGATACTAAAGTTTTCTCTGTGGCCTTTTTTTTTTTTTTTTTTAATAAATAAAAGACCAACCCAAAATATTCAGCCGAAGTGTAGAAAAGGTGAAGAATCACAAATTGCTGTGAGTGTCTTTCTCCTCCTCCTACCTCTTTTCTACTTCCCATGTTGTATCTGCACTAGGAAACTTCCTGCTCCTTTTTGGGCATAAGTGCTTCCAGTGATATAACTTCTACTATGAAATCCTATAAAGTGCTATACCACAGTATTATTGGATTTGGGGACTTATTTTCCCTTCCACTGAATGTTTTTTACGAATCTTATGCTGCTGATGTGGAATGGACATAGGCTGTGAAGAAGCTAATTTTTTGTCTTAACACAGCCTGTTCTGAGGCCTAACTATAGTTTAATGAATACGTGATCTCTTCTGACTTCATAAGAAATTGTCACTTTATAGTTTTTGCAATAATCTTTCAATCTGTGGTAAGGCTGAAAGACCATGGCAATCATGCATACAGACCTGAAGTTCTTGAAGGTGACCTGCAAAGGCAGGAAAACTTGTCCATGCCTCTGTGTTGTATGAAGACCTTGAAAGGTCTTTAAAGAAGTTCCTCTTCTGAACAGAAATTCAGGTTTTGTCTACCTGTTCTTCTTGGATGCTGAGGCTGTCTGTGAGCTAAGGGTTTGTCTAAACACGAGCTAGTATACTAGTATAAAACAGGGACAGGAAGTTTTAGTGCAGATACAACACAGGAAGCAGAAAAGAGGTAGGAGGAGGAGACAGACACCCACAGCAATTTGCGATTCTTCACCTTTTGTACACTTCTGAATACTTCGGGTTTTGTTTTATACCAGTATAGTTAAGTGAAGGTGGTGCATATCCTAGTGTGGACACATTTATAAAGGTTTGTTTGTGCTTAGACCAGTATAGCTGCTTTTCCTTATGAGGGAAAATTAGCTATATCCGTCCAAGTACACTTTATACCCTCATAACTGCATCTACACTAGGACGTGGTTCTACTTTAACAAATTAGTAAAAACTCAAGGAGTACCTTAATGCTCTAGAACTTGGACTTCTCTAAGATCATAGTAACAAATCCAAACTTCCTTCTTTTGCTGTTGGAGAAATTAATATGTATATTGTACAGACAACGGCAAATTAAAAGAAAATAATTGTTTGATTAGTTCTGATGTATTTAAACGATGCAGAAAACAGTATTTCAAATGATATAATGGAGTACTTAATTCCTGTTCTCTGGACCTTTAACTTCACCAAGTGAGCAGGCCACTGGAGATGGTCAGAAGTCTCTCTCCTTTTTTTTGAGACCTTTAGCTTAGGGTATGTCTAAACTTAAACTGCTACAATGTCACAGCTGCAGTGCTTGCTCTGCAGACATTGTCTACAGCTGATGGGAGAACAGGGCATGATGAAAACATCTTGTCATACAAAATGAAACAGAATGGCTACTCAATAAAATTAATACTAAGCCTGTTTAAAAGAGATACTATTTCACATACTATGTAAAAAGTATGTGGAATTTTCTGTCAGAATCAAATTCTGTTTCCCCCCCCCCCCCCTTCTTAAAGAGTGGACATTCACTCTTGACATAGTGAAAAGTAATATGCATCAGGATGTAAACATTGCACAATTGACTAGTTGCTTTTTTCCTTTTTTTGTGTGTGTGTAAGCACTGCTGGAGCTGGAATATTTCCATTAATGCATCAATTGGCCAATTCTGGTTTACCAAATTCTGTTGCTTTAACAGTGATCACTTCTAGCATTCTGTACCACATGGTTGTGTAGGAGCTATAATCCATTCCTTTAGAGGATTGCATACAGTGGTGACAAATAGGATATGTATGGGTTCCTTTGAAAGAAATTCTGACACTTTTCTACTTTTTTTTTCTAAATCTGTACCAAAGTTCTCAAGGTTGCCTCAAGGGGCCAGTGAAGACTGGTGGCCACATGGAAGAAAAATATGGAATGAGAATGCGTCCATTTGTTACACTAAGGAATGGTGAGTGTGTATGTGTGTATCACATACATATATTGCAGTAAGTGCAGATAGACATAATCAAGGTGGGCTTATTCTCCTCAATGAGTCTCTTGCAAACTTAACTCCGCATTCATTTAATAGTGAAGTTGCAAAGGTTGAGACCGATACCTTAATTGTGCTTTTCTGCATGTATTAAGTTTAATTATATCAGACTTGTCTATATGCAGTACATTAGCCGTTAATAGTCCCATCATGTCATATATAAATACATGTAAAAATATGGAAGCATCCATGTCAGAAAGTTGTTACACCTCTGTTTGCTATTACTATAAAAGTTGTTACTTCTGTTTATCTGTCTTCCTGTACAGAACAGCTTGTCTAACGAGTTGGAAGACATAATGCTTAATTTTAAGGCCCTTGTACTATGCCGGGTGGGCCAATTAAAATTATTGCTTTAGGAAGGGTTGGTGGGATATTGCCCAGGCTGTACTCAGTAAGGGTGGTGAAACGCTGACCTCCACTGAGGAGATCATCAAGAGGTGGAAGAAGCACTTTAAGGACCTCTTCAACTCAATGGAACAAGATTAGTAGTGGCAGTTGAGTCCTGGAGATTATCCATCAGGGATACTCCATACAGTTTCTCTCTTCCTTTCTTCACAACCCCCCTTTCCGGTTGTCATCCTGGGACCCACTCACTAATTGATTCCTGCCTCAGTACCTAGAGAGAGAGTTCTACTCCCCATATTTCCTAATTCTCCCCCCGGCCTCCCCTCAAAAAAGATGGATGGCGGAGACCCATCCTGGACTTTCAACAACTCAACGTCTTTATCAGCTGACATTCAGGATCATTATTCAGCAAGGGATGTGGTTTGTGGCTCTTGTCGTGAAGGACCTATATTTCCATTTGATGTTCACCCATCCCACAAGAAGTTCTTATGTTTCCTGGTGGGAGAGGAACACTACCAGTTTTGGCTCCTCCCCATTGGACTCACTACAGCACCTAGAGTATTCACAAAAGTTTTCTTTGAGGTAGCAGCCCAGATGAGGCGCCAGTGCTACATGGTGTTCCCATACCTGGTAGGCTGATCTTGTAAAGAAGTCATGTCAGTGACCGCATCTCTTCAGTAATTTTTTGCTACCTTAGGCATTTTGTATAAATGAAGAAAAGTCTGTTTTGTCACTCACAGGGACAATAAGTTTTATAGGAGCACAGATGAACTTCATCTCTGCGAGAGCATTTCTCCCCGCAGATGGATTTTGCGTGATGAACAACCTGATTTCCTACATCATTCGTAAACAATGAAGTATGGGGCACCAATGTGTCTCACTGTTGGGCCACGTGATTGCATGTACCTATGTGATGGCATTCACCAGATTCCACTTGTGTCTGCAGATTTGTTTCCACTAGACTTAGCTGCCAAATTGGCACTGCGTTGACTCCAAATGACTGTTCCTGCCAGAGTTCTCGCCTCCCTCTCCTGGTGAGAACTCTTCAGCCCTCCCATATCAAGATTGTTTGAGTTCCACATAAAGCAGACAAGATGCTTACTTGTATTTTTCCTGAAACCCCTCGCTTATTCTGAATACAAGAGACTTCACTCCCTTGATATCAGGTGCACCCTGGCATTCTTCCTGCAAAGAACCAAACCCATTAGAAAATCTGACACTTTTTATTACCCACGCGATCTCTGTGCTATGGCAAGCCATATCCTCTCAAAGGATTTCTCAAGTGGGTTTTGAGATGCATCTTAGAATGCTACAGAATAGAGGAAAAAAAAAAAATCCTGTTCCTGGGGCATTACAGCTCATTCCACATGAGCACAAGCTGCCTCCGTGGCATCCCTCAGACATTCTGCTGAAGGCCTCTTGTGGGACAGCAACTTAGAGTTCTGTTCACACGTTCATGACCCGCTACTGTCTAGCCCAAGAAGTATCTGCAAGTGCAGCTGTAGGAATGGCAGTACAACAGACATCTCTGCTGCCACCTTCCTTGCACCCTTCTCTAGTCTGAACACTGCTAACTAGTCACTCGTGTGGAATAATACGTAGGGACCAGCATTCTAAGAAATGGAGGTTGCTTACTGTAACTGGAGGCTCTTTGAGGTATGTGGTCTCTATCCGTATTCCACCACCTACCCTCCATCATCTCAGCTTTGGATTTGATTGGACTATGGTAAGAAGAGAAACTGGAGAGGTGTTGACCCACATTGCCTTTCATGCCCTTGGTCAGGAGGACGAGGGGGAGCTACAGACATCAGCTGGAAGAATTTCTGGACTTTGGTGTATGCATACCCACATGTGGTTCCTATCTGCATTCCACATCTCGAAGAACCTTCAGTTACAGTGAGAAACCTCCATTTCTCTGGATATGATCTTCAACGAGCTTATCTGTTAGCTCTGCAACTTCGTGTTAGTGATTGGCTAATCAAAGTCATTTACAGTATAACCGGCAAATCTACAGTTTTGAACCTAATTAGTTGACTTTTGTTTTCAGTTCATACTTTCTTCTCCTTCTATGCAGGTATCAGAGGTGCTGAAACTCGGGGCCCCCTCTGGTCTCGGAGAAGTGATGTGGGCAGGTACAAAATCTCTCCTAATTACGTTCCTCCATGTTCGGCTTCCAACCTCTGGTATTTTTATGTTCATATCTGTGGGGGGATAAAAATTCATGTGCATCACCTACAGATGCTGGTCCCTCTCTGGAGGGACTTGATAAATTATGGAACATAGCTATGTAATGGGCATCTCGTGCAGGATGTGCCGCACTATCATATTGACAACACACGAGCACATCATAGAATCCTGGAGGGAGGGGAATTAAAGCAGGGCATTGGGATAGCAGGGTAAGGGATAGCTGTAGCTCTAGAAAGTGACGAAAGCAGTGCCCAGCCAGCTTTTAGCGCTGGGGAAGGAATGTCTCCTCTATTGCTCCTTGTGTGAGTAGGGTTAGAGATGTATGCAAATAGCTGTTTGGGAGGAGGAAGCGTGAACTTGCTTGTTCCCACTTTGGTGTACAGAAATCCTATTGCATGATATTAGAAAGACAAGGTGGGTGAGGTAATATCTTTTATTGGATCAACTTCTGCTAGTTAGAGACACAAGCGTTCGAGTAGCACAAAGTTCTTTAGGTCTGTGAAAGGTGGTGCTTGCATTTAGCTGTAATGGAAGATGGAACAGATTGTTTAGCATAAGGTAGAGCGGCCCATTAACACCTCTGCAATCATAGGACAAAGGGTGAGGGGGCTAGTGGGTTACAGGTTGTAATAAGCTGTAAATCCAGTGTCGGTTCAGTCCAGGATGTTTAGTGTCTTGCAGAATTATGAATTTAAGCTCCCAAGCTTGTCTTTTTGAAAGTGTTATGCGCAGGCTTCTTTTGAGGATGAAGACTGCTAGGTCAGATATAAAGTGATTGCTTTGTGAAAAGTGCTCACCCACAGGTGATAGGTTATTTTTGTAGTTTATAATTTTCATGTATGATTTCCACCACAACTTCAACATCCACCACCTGTCCATTAAACTCTTTCTGGAGTGCTTCCACACTAATATCAACTTCTTGGACACCACAATCGGCTTCAACAATGGAACCTTACAGACAACCATATGTAAGAAATACACAGATTGCCACCTCCACCTTCATAGATCTGGTAACCACCCTAAACACACCCAGAAATCTGTTACCTACAGCTATGTACTCAGATACCACAGAATATGCTCTGAGGAGAGAGTCTGGGATATACACCTTAACTCAGTCAAAACCACCTTCACCAAACAAGGACGCTTCAGGAGAGAAGTAGATTGCACTGTGAAACTGGACACCAGTTTATTCTGAACCTGCTTCAATACAGATATAAAACCTCCTCTGACCACAGACCCCTAGTAATCACCTACCTCCCCGCGTTGGAACCAATATAGGATATCCTCAAAATACAGCCCAGATTCAATAGGAACCACATCCTGAAAGATCTTTTCTGAACCCTCACTTCTGGTCTTCAAACAACCCTCAGCTTCTCCACGCTCATAATCAGAAGCAAGCTCCCCAAGACCAACACACCCTGGCCATCAGGGCAACACCAGACCTTGACAGAAACAGATGCAAAACCTGCAGACATCTCCACTGCTACAATGATGAACACCTCTCACAACGCACCTTAGATCCTACACGGGCATATCATAATGTGGTATACCTCCATCTAATGCATTAAATGCCCCAATAACAATGTGGACGAAACCAAACAAATCTATGCTCTTGAACGAACTCATGCAGAAAATTTTATAAAAGAGAAAAACATCCTATCACTTGTGGCTGAAGATAAGAACTGCCATACTGGATCAGACCAGTGGTCCATCTAGCCCAATATCTTGTCTTCTGAAGCATGTGGCATTAGCCACTGTCAGAAGAAATGAATAGAACAGGCAGTCATTTAGACTCATAGACTTTAAGGTCAGAAGGGACCATTATGATGATCTAGTCTGACTTGCACAACGCAGGCCATACAATCTCACTCATCCACTTCAATAACTCAGACATAGGTTAGGGGTTTGTTACAGAAGTCCTAAAAATGTGGTTTGAAGACCTCAAGCTACAGAGAATCCTCCAGCAAGTGACCCGTGCCCTAGGCTGCAGAGGAAGGTGAAAAACCTTGTGTGATCCATTCCCTGTCGTGTCCACTCCTGGCAAAGAAAAGCTGGGAACACTCAGAGTATGGTGTTGCATCCCTGACCATCCTGGCTAATAGCTGTTGATAACCCTATCCTCCAGGAACGTATCTAGTTCTCTTTTGAACCCTGTTATAGTTTTGACCTTCACAACATCTCCTGGCAACAAGTTCTGCAGGTTGACTGTGCGTTGTGTAAAGAAGTACTTCTGTTTGTTTTTAAACCTGCTGCCTATTAATTTCACTGGATGACCCCCTAGTTCTTGTTATGTAAAGGGATAAATAACATTTCCTTATTCGCTTTCTTCATACCAGTCGAGATTTTTATAGATCTCCGTCATATCTCCTCTTTGGGACTTTTCAACTTGGAAAGGTTATCACTGTTTTTTAATCTCTCCTCATATGGAAGGTCTTCCGTATTCCTAAACACTTTTGTAGCCCTTCTCTGAATCTTTTCCAGTTCTAATCTATATCTTTTTTGAGATGGGACAGCCAGATCTGCACGTAGTATTCAAGAAGTCGGTGTACCATGGATTTTCATAAAGGCATTATGATAGACAGAAAATACTTATTCTTTTTCTAATGGTTTGTAACATTGTTAGCTTTTTTGACTGCTGCTGCACATTGAGCAGATGTTTTCAGAGATCTATCCACAATGACTCAAGACACTCTTTGAGTAGTAACAGCTAATTTAGACCATTTGGTACATATAGTTGGGATTGTTTTCCAATGTGTGTTACTTGGCATTTGACATTTGATTGTCACTTGCCGTTTTGTTGTCCAGTCACCCAGTTCTGTGCGATTCTTTTGTAACTTATCACAGTCTGCTTTGGACTTTACAAAAGGACTCCAAGATAGACATTTCGCTGTTTTCCCAGTTTTCCAGATTATTTATGAATATGTTGAACAGCACTGGTCCCAGTACAAATCACTGAGGAACCCCACTATTTACCTCTCTCCACTGTGAAAATTGACCATTTATTCCTGCCCTTTGTCTTCTGTCCTTTATCCAGTTACTGATCTATGAGAGGATCTTCTCTCTTTTCCTATGACTGCTTACTTTGCTTGAGAACTTTGGTGAGGGACCTTGTCAAAAGCCTTCTGAAACTCCAAGTACACTATATACACTGAATCACTCTTTTTTCCACTTGTTTGTTTGACCACCTCAAAGAATTCTGGTAGATCGGTGAGGCAAGATTTCCGTTTACAAAGCCATGTTGACTCTTCCCCAACACATTCTGTTCATCTGTATGTCTAATTCTGTTCTTTACTATAGTTTCAACGAGTTTGTCTGGTACTGAAGTTAGGCTTATCGGCCTGTAATTGCCAGGGATCGCCTCTGGAACCTTTTAAAAAAAATTGGTATCGTAATACCCATCGTTCAGTCATCTGGTACAGAATGATTTTAAGTGACAGGTTACATACCAAAGTTAGTAGTTCTGCATTTTCACAAGGTAAGGTATTTCCAGCAGAGAGAGAGGGAAGTATTATTACCATTATACAAGGCACTGGTGAGACCTCCATCTGGAATGCTGTGTGCAACTTTGGTCTCCCTTGTTTAAAAAAAAGATAATTCAAACTGGAACAGGTGCAGAGATGGGCTGCCAGGATGATCAGAAGAATGTAGAACGTACCTTATTAGAGGAGACTTAAGGAGCTTTGCTTCTTTAATCAAAAGAGAACTGAGGGGAGATATGATTGCTCTCTTAAAATACATCCAAGGGATAAATACCAGGGAAGGAGAGGAGTTATTTAAGTTAAGGGACAATGTTGGTACAAGAACAAATGGATATAAACTGGTTATTGACAAGGTTATGCTTGAAATCAGACAAAAGTTTCTCACCATCAAAGAAGTGAAGTTCTGGAACAGCCTTCCAAGGGGAGCAGTGGGGACACACAAA
This sequence comes from Chelonoidis abingdonii, assembly GCF_003597395.2. Lineage (NCBI taxonomy): Eukaryota > Metazoa > Chordata > Testudines > Testudinidae > Chelonoidis > Chelonoidis abingdonii. The sequence continues at coordinate 51,511,331 of NC_133776.1, forward strand.
CCTAACTGGTTTCAGGACTGAGCTTGATAAGCTTATGTAGGGGATGGTACGATGGGACTCCCTACAATGGCATGTGAATCATCTGCGACTGGTAGTAGCATATATCTTCAGTAGCCAGAGATGAGACACTAGATGAGAGTGGCTCTGAATTACTACAGAGAATTCTTGCCCAGGTGTGTGTCTGGTGGGTCTCACCCACATGCTTGGGCTCTAACTAATTCCCGTATCTGAGGTCAGGAAGGAATTTTTCCCCAGGTCAGGTGGGCAGAAACCTTGGGGGTAGGGGATTGCCCTCTTCTAGAGTGAGGGTTCACATGCTGGTTTGAACTTGAGTAAATGGCAAATTCTCTGTAACTTGCGGTCTTTAAATCATGATTTGAGGACTTCAGTAATTCAGCGAGAGGCTCTGGGCATACTGCAGGAGTAGATGGATGCGGTTCTGTGGCCTGCAATATGCAGGAGGTCAGACTAAGGCCAGAAGGGACCATCTTGATCATCCAAAGTCTATGAATCTGAGTGTCTGTTTGAATAGAGAGAAGTCTTCTGTTTGTATGCCTTATGCTACAAAAGTACAAAGCTGTACTTCTATAAAACATCTGGGGTGCCTAACCTGGATATCAACGATCTTCTCACACTAGATTGAATTTGTCTTCTAATGTATTAGATCCTAAACCCACTGTACAAGTCGTCTTATATATGGGTTCCTTTTTAAAAAGGAGACTTGGATCAAAAAGAGATGCAAGAACTTTTTCATTTTGGAGCATTTATACTGATAAAAGTAAAACCTGTCAGTGTATAATTCCTTGCACAGTAACATGCTGCACTTCAGATGCTGCATAGTTTTCAAGGGTAAGCCTTTTCCAGTAAGGATAGCAGCTTCCCTAGCAATCCTATAAGAGTCAAGTAAACTTATTCTGTCCACGCACTTTAAGGCCATGTCTGCACTACAGTGGCACAAGTATGATGTACTGTATTGTAGATGCTTCCTACTTTGACAGAAAAACCTCTTCTGTCAATGTAGGTAATCCACCTCTCCAAGAGACAGTGCTAGCTCGACAGAAGCATTCTTCCATCAGCCTAGCTGGATCTACAGTGAGGTTAAGATCGACCTAACTGTCATATAGGAGTGAAATTTTTCAGACTTGTAACTAGGTTGGCCTAACTGTATCTGGATGCATGCCCTTCAGGTAAACAAGTGCTTTCTTTTTGTGAGGAGTGTTTTTTTCATTTATATTACAAAAGACTTTTCAATTCATGATTGTCGTGCATTGTATCTTAACTTTAAGCTACATCTTGTATCCTTATTTTAGCCATGCTTTGGTACTAGCTGCAGTCCCCTACTTTTGGTGGGTATTTCCAGCATTCCTTCCCTTTGCCTTTCCTCTTTTTCCCCACCTGCATCCCCTCAAAGTATTGATTCCAAAGAACTCTTGTTCTTCTTGCACGTTGGCCAGATTCCAATCCCACAGAGAGCCTTTCCCAACCCTCCTCATGCACCTCTGACTCCTTACCCCACAGGTAACTTCCTAAGTAAATATCCCTAGTTGTGAAACTCTGCCCCTTTTTGTCTCTAAGATCTTGGACTTCAGCAGAAAATTCACAAGAGCCTGAAATGACAGTTGGGCAGAAAAATGAAGGGGTAAGTTTGGAAGCTCCAGCTTTTTTCCTCTTTTGAAAAATGTGACATCCTGTAACTAAACTGTATGTTCAACCCTAACTGTGCATTTCCATACTTGAACATATCATTGAATAATGTGCTTAACCCAGTGGCATATGGCTTTTGTGGGAGTGCGGTCTTTGAGACTTACAGAATATAATGATGGTGGAAGACCCCTTGTGATTCTGGGCTCTGGTCAGTATGCTGCATCTGCTCAATTTCTCTTCTGTCCATCTTGGAAGTTGATGGGCAAACCCTCAAACATGTAGCATTTATTGGAATTTATCCACATCACTGTAGGATACATTATTGCATCATCAGTCCTTTCTGAATAGATTTTGCGGTGCTTGCATTCTCTCCCCCCCCCCCCCCCCAATTCTTGTCTCTGAGATTTGGCTTGGTGCCAGTTTAAATTTCCAGTTGGTAAACCTTTTTTCCCCTAACTGCTAAGGTTCTTTCAGGGTTGCTGCATTTTTTAACTACATTTTAATTTTGATTTTCGAAACTAGAAATACACCACCACTCTGCTTTATACATAGTTGTTTATGTTCACCTGTATTTCGCTTGCTGCACAGGTGGGAAGATGAGTGTATCTAAAATCTATTTTTTAAATAGGCTAAGCTGGGATATCAGGAAAACTTACATGGTCTAAAACAGAGAAGTACCAAGCTTGGATACAAAACTGTCTTTATCAAATATCCAGCCTGTGTCGGGTACTCCAGACTTTTTTTAAAACCAAAAAAAACCCAACTTTGTGACCCTTTAAAGTGGCAAAGAACCTCCCAAACATAAACTCATGCTATAGATCACCACTTTAGTAGACTTCTGATAGTCTCATATGACCGTCTCATAAACAAACTAGAGAAATATAGCCTAGATTTAATCTTCTAAAGGTGGGTGCACAACTGGTTGAAAAACTGTACTTTGAGTAGTTACCAATGGCTCACAGTCAAGCTGGAAGGACATATTGAGTGGGGTCTTGCAGGGATCTATCCTGCGTCCAGTTCTGTTCAATATCTTCATAAATGATTAGGATAATTGCAGGGAGAGTATACTTTTTTTATAAAATTTGCAGACAATACTAAGTTGGGAGGGGTTGGAAGTGCTCTGAAGGACAGGATTAGAATTCAAAATGATCTTGGCCAACTAGAGAAATGGTCTGAAATAGGATGAAATTGAATTAGGACAAATGCACAGTACTGTGCTTAGGAAGGAATAATCAGTTGCATAAATACAAAATGGAAAATGACTGCCTAGGAAGAAGTACTGCAGAAAAGGCTTTGAGGGTAATGGGGGATCACAAACTAAGTCAACTACATAATACTTTTGTGGAAAAAACCACCCAGTTGTTCTGAAATGTTATCAGGAGTATTGTAAGCAAGACCTAAGTAATTCTGCTGAACTCCTCACTGATGAGGCCTCAGAGTACTGTGTCCAATTCTGGCACCAAGCTTTGGGAAATGTGGAAACTTCAGAGGTGAGCAACAAAAATGATGTAAAGGTCTAGAAAACATGATCTATAACAGGGGTCAGCAACCTTTCAGAAGTGGTGTGCCGAGTCTTCATTTATTCACTCTAATTGAAGGTTTCGCGTGCTGGTCATACATTTTAATGTTTTTTAGAAGATCTCAGTCTATATATTATAACTAAACTAGTGTTTTATTGTAAAATAAACGAGGTTTTCAAAATGTTTAAGAAGCTTCATTTAAAATGAAATTAAAATGTTGATCTTATGCTGCTGGTCTGGGGTTCTGTTCGCCTAAGCCGCCAGTGGTCTGAGTGAGGCCTGCGGCCGGGACCCCGACTGGCAAGGGTCCGGCAGCCAGAACCCCAGACCAGCAGCAGGCCATGCAGGGCCAGCGGCCGGGACCCAGAGGGCTGGAGTCAGGGCTGGGGGCTGGGTATGTGGGGGGGGGGCAGGTGTCAGGGCAGAGGGGAGCCTGGGTATGTGTGGGGGTGCCAGAGTCAGGGCTAGAGTTGCTGGGGGGAGATGGAGTCAAGCACAGGGCTGGGTGTGTATGAGGGAGGTACAGGGCTCAGGGCAGAGGGCTGTGTGTGTGTGTGGGGCGGCGGGGGGGGCGTCAGGGCTCAGGGGAGAGGGCTGGGTGACTGCCCCCCTAAGAACTCCCAACTCCCCTGCTCCTTGTCTCCTGAGGAACCCCTGCCCCCAAGGACACCACCCCCTATCTAAGCCTCCCTTTTCCTTGTTCCCGGACTGGACCCTACCCCCTACCTGTCCACTGACTGCCTTGACCCTTATCCACATCCCCATCCCCAGCCAGATCTCTGGGACTCCCATGCCCCATCCAACCGCTCCCTGACAGAACCCTCAGAACTCCCAATCCATCCAACCCCCTACTTGATCCCTGCCTGTCTCAACCCCTCTCCACACCCCTGCCTCCTGACAGGACCCCCAGAACTCCCAACTCATCCAACCCCCCCAGCTCCTTGTCCCCTGACCACCCCCTTCAGAGACCCCCCCACCCCCAGGACTCTCCTGCCCTGACCCCTATCCACCTCCAGCCCCCTGACAGACCCTGAGACTCCCATGCTCCATCCAACCCCCTCTGCTCCCGGAGTGCCCTCTCCAGAGACCCCCTTCCCATCCAACCCACCCTGTCCCCTGACTGTCCCCACCCCTTATCCAACCCCCCCAGCCCTGGACCCCTTATCGTGAGGCTCCACGCAGAGGCAGACACGCTGCCCCGCGGGAGAGAACAGCCCCGCCCCTCAGAGCGCTGCACGCGTCGTCGTCAGAGCTCTGGTTGAGCAGGAAGTGTGTCTGCCTCCCCGTGGAGCCAAACTCTGCCCCGTGGGAGTGCACAATCCCAACCCACAGAGTGCTGCGTATGGCGGCATGACTCCAGGGGAGGGGAGAAGGCGGGGGAGGGGCTGGCAGCTTGCTGCGCTCGGCCTGAGAGCGCAGACCCTGCGGCTTTCTGTGCCTGGAGGGTGGGCCATTTGCCCACCCTGTGCGCATGGCTATTGTTCTGCTCCTTTCCCCTGCGGGGGGAGCGGAGGGCAGAGGACAGCGGGCCGGGCTGGGCAGGATTTTTTAATGGCATGCTGGAGTCCTGGCAGGCTCCAGCGTGCCATTAAAAATTGGCTCGCTTGCTGTCTTTGGCACGCGTGCCATAGGTTGCTGACCCCTGATCTATAAGGAAAGATTTGAAAAATTTGGTTTGTTTAGTCTGGAGAAGAGGAGACATAACAGGAACATATTCTTCAAGTATGTAGAAGGTTGTTATAAAGAGGAGGGTGATAAATGGTTCTCTGTATTCATTGAGGACAGGACAAGTAGTAATGGTCTTAAATTGCAGCAAGACAGATTTGTTGAGCGTTAGGAAAAACTTCCAAACTTTAAGGTAATGATAATTAAGCACCAGAACAAATTTACCTAGGGAGAATGTGATATCCATCATTGTCTAACCAGTTCTTAAAAATCTCCAAACACCTGTCAGCTGGATACTTAATCCTGCTTCAGAGAAGGAGACTGGACTAGAATGACCTATTGAGGTCCCTTCCACTCATACATTTCTGTGATTGTCTTCCTGAGTCTGAAAGTGGCCTGAAACACTTTCCTCTCACCCACTTAACTGCAGTGGGTTAACAAGGCTAAATCCCAACAACTTTAGCCTAAAGTAGTGGTTCTCAATCTGTGGGTCAGGACCCCAAAGTGGGTCACAACCCTGTTTAATGGGGTAGCCAGGCCTGGCTTAGACTTGCTGGTGCCTGGGGCTGAAACCAAAGCCTGAGCCCCACTATCTGGGGCTTCAGCCTTGGGCGGTGGGGCTGAGATTGCAGGCCCCCTGCCTGGGGCTGAAGCCCTTAGGCTTCGGCTTCTCCTCCTCTCCCCCCGCCCCACCAGGTGGCAGGGAGCAGGTGGGCTCAGGCTTTGGTCCCGCCTCCTGGGGTTGTATAGTAACTTTTTTTTGTCAGAAGGGAGTTGTGGTGCCATGAAGTTTGAGAACCCCTGGTCTAAAGCATTTGTAAATTGGCACATTTAATGGAAGTGTGCTCAATCCTAGCAATACCTCGTCTGACTCCAAATGCGAGCTAGATTGAGTGTTTTAATTCGTTAAGTGTGGAATCTGATGGTCGGGAATATGTGCTGAGTGCTTTCATTTGATATTTGAATAAGACTGTCACGCTGTGCAGTAGAACAAATCATAACTTCCTGTTTATATGCTATTGAGCTTCCTTTTGTATAACAGAGATGGCTGGAGGCTGACCTGTCAAAGGAGATGTCAGTTCGGTTATGTCTGGGCAGTAGGAGCTCTGCTGTAGCCAGAAGACCAACTGCCCTTGTGGTGAAAGAACAGAAGTGCCCGGGCCCAGAGAAGAGTACAGAGCGCCTTCCTGAGCTCACAGAGGTACCATGCCTTTTTTGGCTTTCTGGTTTGGAGAGGTGAACTAAAATGGATGGAATCATTTGGGCTTTTTTGCAGGTTCTCTTTGTGTGCACACTTGATATTAGCTAATGTACTGACCATATTCGAAAGGGATCAGAGATTCTAGGTGCCTCTTCTAAAGTAAATTTTGTCTGCTAGTCGTACCTTCTAATCACTTGGAATCAGGCCATTCTTGCCAATCCACTGACATTGGATTTTCAGGGAGCTAGCAAAACAAACAAATGCTTTTACTCATTCCTTTATAAACTGCCTGATTACTTTCTATGCGTACCTTGGTAGATGCTATAATAGAATAGACAAGGGCATTTTCCTTGTTTGTTAGTTCAACTCAATCAAAAATAGAATTTATTTATTTATTTATTGGTCCACAGATCAAAATCCATCTTCTACCAGCAATGAAACTAAACATTACTTAGACTTCTCTCTTTGCATCCATGACAGCTCTAACAGTGTGTATGACGAGATACAAAATACAGACTTCCTAAATGTCAGTGTGGCCTCCAATACAGCCCACTATAATGTTCCCTTTCTTTCCCACTCAGATGTGTCTGGGAGAATTAGGTTAGTCTTGTGGTGACCTTTGGCACACAACAAATCTAGACTCTTGTAAACTAAAGGTGAGAAATGAGTTTGAGCTGGGCTGATAGCAGAGCATTTCCCATTTCAGTTAAACCAAGTGGTGGTTGGCTGACTGCTGAGGATCACAAGGGCCACAATATTGCATGGGAGACAGGTGGCTTTCTCTTTGAAACTTTTTTATTGTCCTTTCTTCAGCTGTGCTCTGTCTGCTGACGTGCGTGTTTTGCGTTTTTCTATTTCTGCATGACACCTCTCTCTTATTCTCACTGAACTGCATTGATTGACTGTGAAACGCTTGCAATACTGGTTTTAGTGTTTGTTGAATTTTCTCAAGCCTCTTAAACTCCCATTGTCCCTTTTAATCCATAAGAAAATGACAGAACTTCCAAACCAGAGCCAGTGTAAACATATCGATGGTTCTACGCTGGGATAATCTGATAAATCAAAATGACTGAAGCGCCATTTAAAATAGCTTAAAAGTGTAACCATCCAAGTAAATAGCATGAAGTGCAGGCATCTGTGTGGAGTACCTTAGGCTTAATGTACAAATTTCACAGAAAAAGCTAACACTGGTATCCTTGGCCTCCCAGTGTCACTGTATGGTCACGCCCTTCCTCCTGTAGCAGGCTTAATCCTCTACTGGATTTCACTTAAATACTTTTTTCAACTTAGTGTGATGCACCAGTTGCTCATACATCCTAGTCCAGGACTTTCTCACTAGTCACATTGTGGAATTGCTCATTTCAGGACATGGAAAGAGAAATCACTAATGCATTAGGCCATGGCCAGGAAGATGAGATCTTGAGCAGTGCCTTTAAATTAAAGGTCACCCGTGGGGATATCCAGACACTGAGGAACCATCACTGGCTCAACGATGAGGTAAAATTAATCCAGTAGGAATGCTTGTGTTCTGCATGCATATATATTAAAATGTGCCCACAACTTTCTCTGACATTAAGCTGTTGACAGGCTTAAGTTTCTGATCTACACCTCGGTCCCTATAGGAATATCCATAGGCTTCTGAAAGCTGGGCCTTTAAGAGGGAACAGTACTCCTGAAAATATCTCTCTCCCTGTATTATGCTGCTTTCAAGAGTTAGCAGAAACTTGGGATCAGGTTTGACTTTGGGGAGTGGGTGAAACAACAAGTGTTTAAATGCAGGACTCAAAGGAAGGAAGTTAGTTCAGGAGTCTTTGACTTCAACTCAAGATCTATGTGGTCTTTTCAGATTGCAAATTTTGAAGAGTCCAGCGGATAAAGCTTAACTTCAACAGACAAATGAGTGTCTCCTTCATTCTCTAAACTGTACTCTCAATTATATAGGTAATCAATTTCTACATGAATCTTCTGGTGGAGAGAAATAAGCAGCAGGGATATCCAGTGCTTCATGCTTTCAGTACTTTCTTCTACCCCAAATTAATTTCTGGGGGTTACCAGGCAGTAAAAAGATGGACCAAAGGTGTGGATCTCTTCAAGCAAGACCTCGTCTTTGTGCCCATTCACCTGAGGGTACACTGGGGATTAGTGGTGAGTCAAACTGGCCCATCCTTGGAAGTGGAAGGGAAAGGAAAACCTAGAAAAGGCTTTAGTTCTTGCTCTGTAGGCAGCATGGAGTCTTTTGCTAAGTCTGTTGCACCAATGCCTGTCTTTCAATAACAGGTAATAGATGTCAGAAGAAAGACTATCAAATACTTTGACTCGATGGGGCAAAGAGGCCACAGTATCTGTGAGATTTTGCTGTAAGTAGATTCACTAAAGCATCTATCATTGCATTTCACACATGCACATTTTCCCCATGAGTGTGGAAAATCCTTCCTGCTTTACGTAGCACAAGAGTTACCCTTAAGGGATAAGAATCTCTTCCTGGACTAGTCACTGCCAGTAAAGTGCAAATTGTATCATCATTCAGCTGCTGATTATATTCTGTCCTCCCAAAGACGTTTGAGAGTGTCTTGTGAACGAACCATCACTGAGTGACTTGTTAAAGCTCTGATGCCAATAGAAAGAAAGTCCGTTCCTCTTTAAGAACATTAACCTCAACACACTTCATAGGACCAGAACTCCTTCTTAGAGGATGTCAATATCCCCTATTACTAATGAGAGACCCCTCTACTTTCTAGCTCTTATGCCATTTTTTGCAGCTCTTAAGTAACCCACCAAATTGCATTGCACACATAATCCTCTTGTATGCTCTGTTAGAGACACTGGAGTTAATTTTTATGTAAATAATAATCCTTTCAGTGTGTTGAGTGAATGCTGTAGTTTGGCACTGACTCTTCTATTGCACCAGTACTCATGTTTCATGTTACATAAAATCACTCTGTACTTCCCCACTTCTGTCGGAGATTGACTCCTCAGGAAAGGGTCTGTGTGATCTTGTGAATCACTACCAGTCTCTCATGTGCCTCACTTTTTCTGGCAGTGCCCCATCTGAGATCCCAATCCAATATAACATGGCTGCAGCATTACCTGTGCAGATCTAAAATCTCTTGAGTAATGTGAATAGTTCCTAGGCACATGTGGGTTTACCTTCAGCATGGTATGATTATATCCTATAATCCTCCTTCCTGGTACTTCGGGTCTTTGGTGCATAATTAGTGAAGACCTCGTCAGGCAACTTTAGACTGTTGGCCTGAAATATGAAAACATTTGGTTAGAAAAGTCTGATACCTCCTCTTTTGTTTTTGTTTCGTTGAACAGTCAATATCTGCAGGAAGAAAGCAAAACCAAGAGGAATCTAGATATTGAACCTTCAGAGTGGACACTTTACAGCATGAAATCACATGTATGTGAACAGTGTTTGAGTCTGATCCATGTACTGTAGCCCACCACCACAAATGCCTTCAGGAGAAACAATTCTAAGTTTTGAATGGTTGTTTGTGGGCTTTCTCTAATGCCCATAATACAGCAGCCCAAACTGGACACCGGGAACAATGTTTTGATGGACTCTTTAGCAATGTCTTTTATTAACTTGATTGGCCTTGTCACTGCTCCTTTCCTGACTCAGTTTAGATGCGAAAAACATGCTGGCAATCTGGAGTGGACTGGAGTCCTTGGAACAGCCATCCAGCTTTCTTCCTTTGGTCCAACAAGCTGGTGCTGTGTCCAAGAAAAACATCTCAAACTTCATCATTATTCCTTACTAGGATGAAGGCCATGTTGACACTAGCACTTATATCAGAAAACTTTTATCGTTCAACGGGGTGTGTGTGGTGGGTGGGGAACCCTCCCCAGAGTGACACAAGTTTTGCTGGCATAAGCCCTGGTGTGCACAGTGCTGTCGGTGGGAGACGGTCTCCTGCTGACATAGCTACCGCCTCTCATTTAGCTGGTTTTATTATGTCAATGGGAGAGCTCTCTTCCTTTGGCATAATGTGGCTACACGGCCGCTCTGACCGCGGCACAGTTGTGAGTGTAGACATGGCCTTAACCTTCATTCTCTTAAGGCGCATGCTGATGCATGAAAGATGGCAACAGTTGCTATACAGGAACTATATACAGCAGTTGATCTATTGTACATGTGCTCACTGTATTTCTTGAACTGCAGCTGTGAATCTGGCTTTGAACTTTTGACAATATTAAGGTATTGGGGTAGTAGTGCAAACAAAAACAATTTTTTTTTATGGTAGGTAGCTTTTTGTGTGCTATTTGAGAGACTCCTCTTTTTCTACAAAGATTGTTTCAAATCATTGCTGTTGTCCATGCTTGACCTAGAATCTTCTAAAATAAATGTCTGTTCAGTCGTGTTCTCCAAATAACTTTTATCTGTAGAGATCCTCCACCCCTCATTTTATCATCATCTAGATTGGGTTTGGAGGAAGGAGGGAAAAAAAAATCAAAGGTGCTGGAGGGGAGAGGGGCATAGCCTCACCTAGAACATGCCCTGTTGTGAGCTGGAATTGCTCTTTCCCAGTTCTCAAAGCTTTCTAGGGGCTTTGTTTGGCACATTCAGTTCAGAGGAACTCTTAGGTTGCCTGTGGAGCTGTGAACTCCAGCTGCAGGTGAATAGCTCCTTTTGCTTTGTGCTCAGGCAATAGTAATTCATATAATAGATCCCCCGCATTAGTTCTTCTTCTGGATAGTTGGAGTTGTCTTGCCCTGGGTCACTGGAGAACAAGCTGACATTGACAGTTTTGATTTGTCGCCAATACCTTGTGGGGAGGGAATTAAAGGCCAGAGCTAAATTCTCCCCACATGCAACTTCCACTACGATCAGTGAGCTGTTCATGTATCATCAAAGGCAAAACTTGTCCTTTAGTAGCTCTCATTGTACAGAATGGGAATTCCCTCCTCACCTCTGTCAACCCGCAGGAAGCACTAACTCAGGAGTGGAGGAATCTGTATTCTTTCTAGTAAGCAGTGCTAGTAGGGTTCAAAGCCCCACTGGGGCCCATAGTACACACTTGGGTAAGGACATCCTGGGCCTGGAAAGTGTGCATTCTAAAGATTCGACAGGTGAAGGACAGGGATGTTCCTGACCAGCAAATGGAACATGGTGCAGCTGTAGTTTATCTGATTTGGGAGGAGGTGTTAAAGCTGTTTTCCTGGAGTGGAGGACACAAGCGGCTCATTAAAATGCTGCTGATACACAGTACTGAAGATAATGCATTGCATAGCTCGTAAGAGAGGTGAAGGGACTAACATGCAACCTTCTCCCACTGCTCACTTGTAGGAAATTCCACAGCAGCTGAACGGAAGTGACTGCGGGATGTTTACCTGTAAATATGCAGACTATATCTCCAGAGACAAACCTATCACTTTCACTCAGGTGAGGAAAGCTCTACAAAAATCTTTTTTCTCTCCTGCTGGTAATAGCTCACCTTAATAGATCACTCTAATTAGAGTGTGTATGGTAACACCCATTGTTTCATGGGGTGTGTGTGTATATGTGTATAGATATCTATCTTCCTACTGTATTTTCCACTGCATGCACCCAATGAAGTGGGCTGTAGCCCACAAAAGCTTATGCTCAAATAAATGTTAGTCTCTAAGGTGCCACAAGTACTCCTGTTTTTTAAACTAACCTGTAGTGCCTCCAGTCTCTGGGCATGTTTTCCTTGTCACCTGACTCTTCTAGTTAAATTGTAAGCTCATCTCTTGCTAGTTACACAACACCTACCCCCAGGGGCCCTGGTCTTGGTTAGGGCTTCCAGGTGCTACTGTCGTACTGACAAGTGAGCCCTCCCAGCCCTGTGAGTTGCATTCCCTGCCTTTGCTTTTGTCCATTTGCCAAGCATCACGTCTCAGTCCTCTGGTGCAGGGGGCTGGAACTGTTTGTAATAGTAGGCTTGACCTTAGTTATGGCATCTTTGAGGCTCCCTTCCAAATAGCTTTTTCACAGGTTAAAATACGAGCTGTTTTCAGCTGCATTGGGCTTTTCTTAAAGGACGTGCAAATTCTCAGTCATGACATTCATGGTTTTCATTAAAGTCAGCATTTGCCAGAGCATTGCATTTTCTGTCCCTTAGTGTAGGGCAAAGTTGTGGTATCAAATACCATTGCATGGAAACTGTTGCAAATGTTGAACACTCACTGTTCTGGTCCGTGACTACAGAATGTGGACAAACGCTTATTTTGACGCCTTTTACTGTGGTTTAGTGTTTAATAGAGTGGTTTTTTTGTTTTTGTTTTTGTTTTATTTCTTTTAGCACCACATGCCTCACTTCCGCAAAAAGATGGTATGGGAGATACTTAATCAACAGCTGCTGTGACCCCAGACTGAGAGACTCACACAGTGATACTATGATCCACCACTAGTGACAATGAGTCCTTAGCTTAACTAATGTTTGAATGCCTTATTTCAAAAGGCACCTGGGCCAACAGCTTCCTCTCCTCAGAGTAGGCTGTAAAGCAGTGGTTTTGTCCACTCCAGAGAATTACATTTGTTTGGAATATGCTAATGCATCCTAACCAAAAAGCAAAGATCTCTGCAGCCTCTGAGTTGTGACTCCTAAGAGACTGGAGTGGGTGGTTAAGAACAGATCCCAAACAAACTGCATCAGTTCATGTTGCTGAAGACTGGCGACTTCTGGTGCTTCTCTGCAGCCATTGGAACTGTGGTGCAAACTCTGGCTGGCACACAGAGGTGTCCTGTGCAACTGTAGAACTGTCACTGTCTGTCTGAAATCACCTTCACGGGGACGACGTGTTTAGCTACTTGTTCAAGGAGAGGTTTGCTCTGCTTCTGGACTATAGAAGACTCCACTTGATTCCTAAAACTGGATTTGTAAAGACCCTAGGAGCAAGGCATTTATGTTTTGATTTGTAACAAATCCATAGTGAAGCCCCTGTAGCTGGGGTTCAGTATTTGTTTCAAGAAACTGTCCCATGTGAAAATGAATATTTATTTTTCTTTATTAAAATGAAAGTGTGCTGTAACTTACAGAAGGGGTCTTTTCTGAACAAAAACCTGCAAGAAGAGAACCAAAGTAAATTTGCAGTTATCTTTTCAAAATATTTTTGCATAGGAAAGTTAGTTTCCAGTTCACTTTAACATAAATGTAATGTTCCGTTAGGAGGTCTGGAAGAGTATAAGATGAAGAATATAAGAATTGAGGAGGCTGAATACCATGTGTCAGCAGATAGTGAGGGCATTTAAATTATTCAGCAGATGAGGTTGAATGTTATAAGTGGGGAGGGGGATATGTGGGATGAGAGGAAGAATGGTTCAGTCATTGGGGTGTTAACCTGAGACTGGGTTCAGTTCCTCACTCTGTCACAGCCTGCTTGTGGGACCATTGATGCGTCACTGTCTCCGTGTCTTAATTCCCCATCTGTAATGGGAGGAAAAACCCTCCTTATTTCACAGGGGATAGTGAGCAAAAAATGTAATGGTGGTGAGCTGCTTGGATACTAGAAGAGGATATTTGCAGGCTGTGCATTTCCACATTGCCGTCATTTGGCTCTTTGGCTAGCTTTCCAGTCACTAAGCACCCCTCACAGCAGCCCACATTGTCCCTCATGTGCACATGGCCCACAGAGGCTTGGTTAAGGTGGGACTCTCAAATTGGGAGGAACCCTGGTCTCCCAACTCCCAATCCCACAATTTACCCACAAGACCATCTTCATAAGTAGCTTATGTTAATGCTTAGTAAGTGAAGATGACACTCACCATAACAGGCAGATGTTACTATAGGAGGGAAACCAAAGATCATTGCACGGCAGTGATTTCTGCTCAGTTAGGTTTATCATGAGAGAAGGCAAATCCTGCTCTCTAGAGGAGGGATGTCAAACACTGCCTGCCAGCTGCCCCATCCCATATAGTTTCATCCAGCTTGCAGACTTCCCATGAATCTTCTGGCTTGTCTTCATGACATCAGGGTCGGCATTACAGGCATGTGGTTTGTAGAGTGCATCAAACTATTTCACTCTAACTCACCCATAGACTCTGCTAGTGTGCATTGATGCAGTCCTGTTTCAAACAGGACTACATCAGTGTGCACTAAAGAACATTTGAGTGCATACCAGCAAGGGCCCACCTGGAGAAGTTGGAGCATAACACACTGGTGGGTTCCACACCAACATAGTCCACATGGGGCAGTGTAGACAAGCCCTTAATTTCATTATTAGGACAACTGATTGATATGGTTATTAGCTCCAAAGTTGATGCTCTGGTTCAAGTTAAGAGATGCCAGGTTTCTGGAAGCAGCAAATTGTTCTGAAATTTCCTGTGTGTCATCAGCAAGGCCACAATGTTAGCAGTGCGATATTTAACGTATTTCAGGGCAGAGGTGTGAGGAAAAATGATACGTTATGGAGAGGTCACCAAATAACGTAGTTTTCATGACATCCGCGTACACAAGTGTATAGTGGGGGCATTGGTGAGTGAGCTCTGCATCATGGGGCCTGGCTTCCTATTGCGGGCATTGCTGCCCAGGGTCGCAGCACTTCAGCTTTGGCTCATCTGCACCTCCCTCTCCATCTATGGTGGGGCGGATGGGCCAAACCTGTGCAGCATTGTGACCTACCACAAGGAGTCATAACACCTTTTGGATGAATCCAGTGTCTTTTTACAGCCATTTCCAAGATTTCAGACTTTATTCAACTTCATGATTTCTGTGATCTCTGATAAAACCCAAGCCTCAATAGGGCCCTGGGTGCATGTTTGGGGTCATGTGGTCCAGTGATTCCTCAGGTAAAGCTCCCCTCAGCATTAATATTCAAAGGGCTCTAAAACCCATAGGTGCTGTGAGATTTTCTTGACAATTGTTATTCCCCAACAGAGATGGGCTAGAGTTGGGACTTATTTACAGGTGATACTTAACTGCTCCCATTTCTGTGTGGACGCTCCTGGCTCAGAGAGTGAGATAAGCTACGGTGGACAGAAGAACTCTGCCTGGCCCAGGGGCTGTTCTATCTGTGTAACTGTATCGGTAACTTTCTCCGTGTACCCTTTATGAAAAGAACAGCCAGTGAGAGGAATAGGTCAGTTCCCGCTCTGCACTATTAAATGGCTGTATTCATCTCCAGGCTGCGGTTATTTGTGTGGGAATGTTGCACTGAATTGATACCTCTCAGAGCCTCATGCTGCAGAGGTTTGTGCAAAGCCTGTTCCCACTTGCTGCCTCTAGCTTATAATTGTTCTCAGAGACCACCTCCCCCCATGAATCTTAGATGCTGCCATTGTCCTCCCTCTCTGAATGATATAATCCTAGTCCTTTAATCAGGCCCAAACACGGCTGTGGCCACAGCCTCATGCACATGGTGAAGACTGACAGAGAAGCTATGCTGCTATCCCATTCAATCTCTGGAAAGCTGCTGAGTGCTGTTGCCGCCTGAAGGATCAGCCTTTATTCGAACTAGGCCAAGAGGCCCAGGATTGCCGGAGAGCGAGATGGCTGTTTTGTGGGAGGGGGAGAGAGCCCTGCTGCTGGTGTAAGAGTTTGATTTTGCCATGAATTGCTCTTCTCTACATTGGAGTCTGGGCTGCTGGTTTATTTGTCTCTCATCCCTCTTCTTTTCTGAGCCCCTTTCCTCCTCAGCTAGAGAAAAAATGAAGGGAAGAGCAGGGCATTGGCTGCACTTCCAGTGTGAAGGGCAAAGACTGATGCAAAAGAGGTGAACCAGTTCCCTTTTAGAACATGTCCCAGAAAGGGCACCTGTATATGTGTTGCCCCTCGGTGGTCCAGCAAGGGCCTCCACTCAGGTTTCCGGCTCCCCTGGCTCTCACCTCTCCTGGGTGGAGATATACCTCTCTGCCCCCTTCTGACTGAGGTACTTCCAGGCTGTTCAGTTCCCTGGTCAGCAGCTGCCAGCCTCAGCCGGTTTGTTGTGGGTATTTTAAGTCAGTCATGGCCAGGGCGTGGGCTTCTGTGATGTTTTGTTTGTTGCCCATGATGTGTATGTGACTTTTACTAAAAATACCCAGGCAAAAACCTTACTCTTACTGCTCATTGTTATCACCTGGGCTTGAGGGCAGGTCACAGCCCAAGGTGCTTGGACACCACCTCCCCACTGGGGGCTGGCACAGGCACAGCGGATGCAGCCTGGTGGCAGTCACAGCTGTCCAGGAGTTGCTTATGTCTTGAGGCCACTAGGCTGTGTGAATGAGTCTCGGCTGCCCTGATCGTGGTCAGACACACACCTCAATGCCATTGCTGTCTGGCTCAACCACTGTAAGTTTTTTGAATGCTGCAGCAGCTCGCTTCCAAACTGGCTGGGAATGGGTGCAGCTTCAGGGACCAAAACACCAGCAGGTGACTGAAAGATGAGAAGGGGGCGGGGGGGGGATGGGACTGAGAGATGAACAAAGTAGGGGAGGGGAGATGGAGGACCCTGGTATGGGGGGAGAGGGCTAGGGGGCACACAGAACCCCCTTGCATGGAGGGCGGGAGGGAGAGGGTTTATACTGGGATGGGCATGGGCAGGAGCAGCGCCAGGGTTTTTGGCGCCCTAGGCGGGGGTCCTTCTGAGCTCCCGGTCTTCGGGGCACTTTGGCAGTGGGTCCCGAAGCGAGTGAAGGACCTGCAGCAGAATTGCTGCCCAAGACCTGGAGCGTGGAAGGACCCCCCCGCTGCCGAATTGCCACCCCCTCCAAATCCTAGTGCCCTAGGTGACTGCCTAGGTCGCCTAAATGGAAGCGCTGGCCCTGGGCATGGGTGGAGAATGGGGGACCCTGGGATGGGGGAAATGGAACTGGGGTGCACAGAACTAAGCCTTGGCAGAGACAGGTGACTATGGGCCAGTGATTACTGCCTGTCTCCTGAGCAGCAGAGATTGGGGGATGGTCCTGTATCATCAGGCACCGGTGCCTAGGAGACTGCCTGGGTGATAGAGATCTGTGCTAAGGTGATCTTAGGTGGGAGGCTGGCTGGTACCAGGAGCATGAGGACTGGTGCCTTGATTCCAGCAGTCTGGGCCTGGGGGAAGAAAAGTGCAGTGCCAGGGACCTGGGCATTCTAGCCAGTGACTGAGAGTGTGGGGCTGGTGTCCTAGGCTGTAGGAATGGGGAGGAATGCCTGTGATCCGGAGACCAATAGTATTCCCCTGCCCTCTGCAGAGGTCCTATGACTGGCTTGCCCTTGGACTCCAGGCCTACCAGGTTTTTGGCTGCTTGGACCGCCTGGGGTGACAAAGATCCCCATAGGAGCTGGAATCCTCCACCACTCCAAGGAGCTGGAGGAGGATCCCTGGCTGGACTAGGGGGTTGGGCTGTAGCAGTATTTCCCTATATTTCTGAGACAGGCATATGGCCTGAACTAGGTCCTTTGCCTAGCACCCTCTTCCCCTCCCTGGATGGTGCCAGGGAACCCTTTCCTTCTGTTGCTTCTTGGTGAGGGGGAACAGTGCTGGCAGGGCACTTTGCACCGATGCTGAGGTGCTAGGAAGCGTCCTGGCAGGAGGGCTTGGAGGCTGCACTGTGCTGAGTATCAATCAGGAGGGCTTTCAAGCCCATGTCCCTCTCCTTTGGGGCTGAACGTTTTTTTCAAATCTGCACTTGTCCTTTAGCTGGGATTCCCCCAAGCTCTGCAAACAGCTGCTGTGGGGGGCACTGATAGGCATTGGCCTGTTGCATGAGGAACACGCCTTGAAGCCCTGCTCCAGGGCAAAGCCCCAGCCAGGCCTCTTACCAACAATTAAATTGGCTCACTAAGTACCTAAGAACTATATATTAAGAGAATAACAATGGGCTGTTAAGAACTGCCAATGCTTTTGGGATGCAAGACAAACCGCTCTGGCCAACCTGTCATGGGTGCAGGGCTGGTGGCGCCTAATGTACTGCTGCATGAGCATAGCACACCAGAGGGTGCCCCAGCTGACCCTACAGATACTGCTAAGGCAAAAATCTCTGCCTGCATGTGGGTGTGCACACACCTAGCATGGAAGTGACATGAGCATGTACTTGATGAAAAAAGAGGGGTTCAGGGTGCAGAGGGGGCTCTGGGCTGGGCAAGGGGTGTTTGGGTGAGGGCTTCAGCTGAGGGTAGGGGCTCTGGGGTGCAGGAGGGGACTCAGGGCTGGGGCCAAGGGGTTCAGAGTGCAGGAGGGGATTACAAGCTGGAGCAGGGGGTTGGGTGTGGACTCTGTCTAGAGGGGGTGTGGATGATGGGATGGGGGTGTGGGAGGCGGCTCACGGGTTCGGTGTGTGTGTGGAGGCTCAGGGCTGGGAGTGTGTGGGTGCTTGGGTGTGGGGCTGGGGATTTTGGGGTGCAGGATGTGGGAGGGAGTTTAGCTGCTGGAGGGGGCTGGGGAGAAGGTGCTGGCGCCAACAGGCAGCGCTTACCTTTGGTGGTTCCTAGAAGCCGCCAGCCTGTCTGGCTCCTAGGCGGAAGAAGCAAGGGGCTTTGTGTGCTGCCAGCGCTCATAGGCACCACCTCCTGCAGCTCCCATTGGCTGCGGTTCCTGGCTAATGGGAGCTGAGGAGCCAGTGCTCTGGGCAGGGGCAGCATGTGGAGCCCCTGTGCCTGCTCCTGCACCTAGGAGTCAGACATGCCAGGAGCTGCATGGTGCCAAGGCAGGCAGGCAGCCTGCCTTACTCCCTGACAATCTAATTGCTTTGGGGCAGCTGCTACTTTCTCCTACTCTTATGTCCCCTCTTTGAGGGCTATTCACTGTCTTACACAGCTCCTGGTAGACCCAACGGTGGTCTGGCTGTGGCTCTAGGGTGCAACTAGGGCCTTTTATAGCCCACCCACTACCCCCCCTTCAGCCAGGCTGCAGCCCAGGCTTCTCAGCGCTTCCAGCCCTAGTCAGTTCCGTGACATTAAATGAAAATAAATACCAAGGTGAGGCTCTTGTTAGCTGGATATATTTTTTTTTTTTTTCACAGAACACTGTTTGCAGTAGAGGAAACTGGCATTGCAGTCTGTTGGTACAATGGTATGTTCACGTAAACCAGTACATGGTCATCCTTTAGCATAGAAAACTCTAATGGCGTGTGCCCTATCAGAACTCAGGAGTTCTTCTTCAATCCTTTCTCTCTTGGGTTGTCTTTTTGTCAGTTTGTTTCTAAGAACATCTTCAAGATTTCTCCAAAGGAAAGGCCATCGGCTCTCAGCTAGCAGAAAGATAACACAGAGCTGTCGTTGCACGCGCGGGAAGGCACCATCTCCCGCTGGGCAGCTGACTTGGTCTAGATTTTTTTCCAACTCATTTTTATTAAAAAAATAAAAAAATGCTCCAACTATCAGTTTTACAAGGCATACAAAATCTCTAAAAGGGAAACACGAGGGCAAGGTGCTGAGGTACGAAAACACCTGAGGTAGTTTTTTTTTTTTTTCTCTTCTTTAAAAAGAAAAAAAAATTGCAATTTCCATGCCCTGGGCCAACAACATCTTTAAGTTATTTTTGCCTCCCCTCCCCCCCCCCATTTAAAAAACAAAAAGAAAGAAAGAAGCCCCTTCCTCCAATCCTGATGCAGTGTCCTCCCCAGGCAGGGGCTGAAATTCTGCGTCGCTAGGGGCGCCGAGGGGTCTTGTTTTTCTTTCTTTCTTTCGCAAAAATGCTAGTACAAGTACCATGGTGGCTGGGTTGGGTGATAACCAAAGTGGAAGTTGTGGCTGGGTGTTTCTTGTGTTTGTTTTCGGTGGTGTGTTACTTAGAGCACAGCTGATGTGGTGATGAAGAGAGAGAGAAAGTGAGAGGGAGGGAATAGGACAGAATGCAAAAACCAGTGTGGAATCTGTGAAGCAAAGAGAAACAGGTATGTGAGCTGGACAGAGATATATAGAGAGATTCCTCTTCTAAGAGACGGTATCCCTTGTGTTGGCACAGACAGACAATCCAAACGCTGCTCTTCCTAAAGCCTTTATGGAAATTGCCACTTTTAACCCTCTTAATTTTGCTGCTGGCAGTATCTTCAGTCTATTGTGTATTAGATATCCAAGTGGACTCGTTTCTTTTCTTAGAAGTCTAAAAAAGCCTGCTTTTTTGTCAAACAAAAGCCCAAAAAAACAAGTAAAAAATAAAAATTACTCCCCCCCCAAAGAAATTGGTTAGTTTCGTTAGATATATTAATTCTAAAATATATTACTGCTGCGAGCGCCACCTCACACTGCAGCACATGCACTGTAAAAATCTTCTCATCTAGTATGTGCATACATGCACAAAGAGTGAATCCTAAAGAGCTGTCAGGGGGTTGTTTGCCCCATCTCCGCCTATGTTAGTCCAACTAAAGGGATAGCGTCGTGCTAGTAAATAGAGGAACGTGAAGGCTGTGGCCTGGAAGAGTCTGCAGAGCCCCTGCTGTGTGGTAGCATCAGTGTGAGTGGGTTGGAACCCTCCCCCTACCCACTGAGAGTCCTCTGCACAGCCCAGCCGCGGGCAGACGTTTATGCCTCAGGAGGGTCTTTGGTTGGCTCCCCGATCTGGCGCTCTGGCAGGTATTGGAAGGGCTACATTCATCAGTTGTTGCTGGCTGGCGTGTCGGAGCCTCACTTGCTGCGCTGTAGGGAAGGGGCTCCCTGAACATGTTTCTGCTCCTGGTGCTTCACCTGCTGTACGATTTCCCTGATCTTGCGCTGTGCAGTCTGCAGGCAAAGCGAGAGAGAGAGAAACAGCTGCAGAGATGGGCCAGGTGGGGTGGGACCCAGTGGCCCAGTGCAGAGCCCCCACCTGTTGCAGAGAGGCCTGTCTCTCTCGGGGCAGGAGACAGGCGTGGGGTTGTGTTGGGGAGCACACAGCAAGTTTGCAAACAGCCTTGGCCTGCTATGCTGCCTAGGGCATGGAGTTTTCAAATGTGCTCAGTGCTGGGCTGGCTGGGGCTGAATTTCCATCCCTCGGTGCCCCGGCTCAGCTGTACGAAGCAAACTCTTGTGTGCTGGTCGTGCTGACACTGTGACAGTGATGCCTGCCTGCCCCCACACTGCCTAGCCATGCAGTGAAAGCCTGGCATGGCAGCGCCTACAGCAGCGCAGGGTTCTACTAGGTCTAGCGTGTCAGTCACTGCTCAGCTGCTAAATCCTGACTCCATGTGACCCCATAATTTGAAATTCCTGTGTGTAACCCCAGAACTTGACAGTACTGCAGTCAGCCATCTTGTGTGTCCAGCAACCACTAGCTGAAAACCAAATGCCCCAGAGCTAGGAATAATCTTAGGCCCTGAAGGGCAAGGGCATGCAGCTGCATCGTTGTGGCTTGCTAATCAGAATGGGAGGAAAGGGCAGAGAGTCAATGCACTCTGAGAACAGGAGGCATGTTTGGAGAATCGACCTTGGTTAAGTGCCCCTGACATATGTTTTATTGTTATGATGACTGGAAATACTAGAAATGTTTTGATGATGAGAAATAATGAATAGTTTGCTGAAATTAGGGGTTACTATAGTGACCCACCAGGAGTCACTATGAGTTATGTGCTTTGTTTAAGTTAGCTATAAAAGATTAGGCAAAAGGATACATTTTGGAGCAGCCTGAGGAAGTTTTCCTTTGGGCAAGGAGCTGGCACCTTAATTCCCCAGCAGCTGGGTGGAAGGAGGGCACCCGAAAGGCTGGTAGCTGATTTCTCAAAACCATTCCAGACTTTGGGTAAATATAGATGTTTGGGATGCGCTAACCCTGCTGCTACACTACAGCATGTGTGTATGTATGTGTGCTTAAGAGCTAATAAAAAGTAGTTTTAGGTAAAAGCTCTCTTGTTTGTACCAATCATTTATCAGACGGAGGAGCTGTATCCCCACTGATTTATTCCTGACACCACCTAGAGAGAAGCAGTTACCACTGCAAGGAGTTGTAGTGTACCCCCATTCTTCTGTCCTGGGTTGTGCCGTGATGTGTGGCTAGGTGAGCAGGACTAAGGAGATGCTCTTTCTACTTAGCCTTTAGGGAAGACTGTAATGGCTTCCATTAGCCTAGAAACAGTCAGTACAGGCTGGATGCTGCCCGTGGTGATGACCGGGCAGGTTCTCTCCCCCTTTGCTCTTGCAGCACAAAGAGGCCACAAACTGGGGATCAGCAGGCGCTTGTGGGTGCTCATCAGGTCCCTTATGTTTGAAAATCTGTCCTAGTTCATAATTTATAACCAACAAAATCATATACCAGCACCTTCCACCCTTGTCAGCTCGGGCGCGCTCACTGTGGTGCTACGGAACAGGCTCCTGCCAACCACAGGGCTGGAACATTCTAGAACAGTGGTTCTCAAGCTATTGTACTAGTGACCCCTTTCACATAGCAAGCCTCTGAGTGTGACCCCCCTTATAAATTAAAAACACTTGTTTATATATTTAACACCATTATAAATGCTGGAGGCAAAGCAGGGTTTGGGGTGGAGGCTGACAGCTCACGACCCCCTCATATATAATAACCTCATGACCCCCGAGGGGATCCAACCCCCAGTTTGAGATCCCCTGTTCTAGAAGGGTCAGGGAAATAACCACCTATAGCCCTGAGCTCTCCAGGTGGACAGATACGGACACAGATCTGTATCAAACTAATACTGACAGAATGGCTCCAGTCAGCAGTTGGACCTGCAAGACCCCAGCTGTCACCTGGAGATGGTGTTAGGGGTAGATTTCTTTTTTGGGGGGGAGGGGCAGAGAGGAAGGAAATTAAATGCAAAATTCTACTCAGATGCAATGTGACTGAGGCAAATTTAAGCAAACTAATGGTCAGGCATCGGAAGGGTTCAGGTGATTACAACTCTGACCTCTTTGCTCACGGGTAAGGTTGTGAAATGTGTGTACGCTGATATCCACAGTGGGACTGATCCAGTTTGCCTTGACATCAATGCCTGAGTTCCTATTGACTCCAATGGGAAAAGGGTGAGAGCTGATGTGTGCAACGTGGGAAAGTTAACAGTACTAGAACAGTAACAATCATTTACAAATGAACTGCTTCAGTATCACATGAACAGAGCTGGTTACACGTATAGGAAACCAATTGACTTGTGTGTGTGATATGTACATTTTAAATCTAGGGACAACATACCCAAATGCACGTACTGCAATGGTTTTGTACTTATGGGAAGCCAGGGTTCACACCCTTGTATCAGAACCAAGAAGGCAGGATTTGTATAGATAATACAGACTTTGTCCCTGATGTGAAGGGGTGGACAGATTTCCCTTCTGCCACAAAATACTTTGGAAATTGAAAAATATTCATGCCCTGTACCTGACTGGCAAAGAAATGCCCGATGATTTTAACGACAACTTCCTCATTCTCATCAGGTGTTTGGTCACGGGGGACAATGACTTCTGCACTGGTTAAGTTCTGCAGTTCGTTCACCTGTAACAAGAGAAGTTTTAACAAGTCTGTGTGCATTGTTAACCACTCCAGCTACTGCACCTACCCCCAAACCGATCCTGGGTTTTCCTCAAAGCCCAGCCAGGAACAGGACAGCCAGCAGCGGTGTTCTGCTCTTCTGGTGCGTCTGCTCCAGCGGGCAGCTTAGGGTGTGGAAGACATGGGCTAGGGTTGTGGTCAATGGATCCAGCGCTCTATGGATCCTGGATGGGCTGCACCATGCGGACAGACTGGGAGCTCTCTGTCTCCCTCCTTAGCGCCTCCAGGCAAAGCACGTTTACCGTGGCTTTGTTCACTGCAGACTGGACTCTACACCGTTAGCCATATGCAGAGTCTAACCAGCCGACTGGAGGGATCTCTCCCTTCTTCCCACACATCTTTGTACTTTGCTGAGCTTCTCAGATCAGCAGCGGTATGAGCTTAGCTCTGCTCACCCAGCTGTGGCAGTGCCCAGCAATTCCAAATACCCTCCGCCTAAGGAATCAGGACATCTCCCAAAGTGACTGAAGGATGGGTAGCTAATGGCTCTGCAGTGCCCCCAGCTGGCCAATAAGTATAGGGAAGGACTCAGTGAGAGAGAATTTTGGCACAGGCATCAGAAGGACTGGCGCCAGAGATGGTGATGCCAATCTAACAAAGCAGAGACTCTCCTGCCAGGCTGCTGGTGCAGTTCACTGGGCAGGACCCAACAGCACAGGACCACGGACCATGTCTGCTGCAGGATCAGAACTGTTTGTATTACTGAAGGCCCTGAAGTGATCCCAGCTGCTCTGCTGGGTGTGTGTGTGCAGGGGTGTCCTGTCCCATGTGATTTTCTCTCCATGCTGGGTGGCTATAAAAGAGCTACAGAACAATCAGCAAACAAAGCCAAAGGAACTTCAGCTCCACGACTCCCCCATCTCCTGGGTCTGGCTGATGTACCGTTTTGCCACCTTTGCCTATCACGCGTCCAGCTGCAGAGGAAGGCACCTTGATGTGGGCTTCAAGCTTCACTTCTTCTTTGGGATTAAAGAAGTTTTCTTCCTTCAGTTTGCCAAATATCCGGCCCTGGGCCTGGAGAGGAAGAAGATCCCATGGTGAATTCCAGGCTCAAGCTCTATTTCTGTGCATGTGGGGCAGGGAAGGGAGAACTGGATTGGGCCACAGTGAGGAAGAGTGGTCTATGGGCTAAACCACCTGACCAGGAGGCAAAGTGAGTTCTTGGCTCCCTTAGACCCCCTGGGGGCCCAAGGCCAGAGTTCAGAGGCACCCCATAAGCAGCAGCTCCCAGTTAGGCATCTTGCTGAAATGGCCAGATTTTCAAATGCTCTTAGCGTCCAGGACTCTGGATCAGGCCCCTATCCTGGGAACTGAGCACGCTGGGACATCTGGCCCTTCACCTTCTGGAGCTTGGCTCCCTGCCTGCACAATGGGAGTAACACCACTCCCTGGGGCTGCCTTGTCTGTGTGGCACCTCATGCTCTGGGGCTCCGTCCAGGCGGCACCTCACGTGCCAGGGCCCTGCACTCCTGAAATTCTACATGGCCAGTTCTGTACCATGGGGCCAGAAGGCATCATGAAGGCCAGAGGAGGACACTGGGATCCCGAGGCAGGACTGTTGGCAGCAGGGCTGGCTTTAGGTCGTGCGGGGCCCAATTCGAACAGTTTCGATGGGGCCCTGGCAGGGATGACTAAAAAAAAAACAACACACCACATGTAAAAAAAAAACACATGGGGCTTGTACTCACCGGGTGATGCTCCGAGTCTTCGGCGGCACTGAAGGACCCCGCCACCGAAGTGCTGCCGAAGACCCGGAGCGAGCGAAGGACCAGCCGCCGAAGTGCCACTGGAATCCGGGTGAGTAAAAATTAAAAAGGCACTTCTAGCCAGGGAAGGGATTCTCACTGGATGTGGGGCCCTCTTAGGCGCGGGGCCCAATTCGGGGGAATTGGTGGATGGCAGTCTCCTTCCAGTAAGTGCAGAGTGGAAGCGGGCCATTGAGGCAGTGCTGCCCCTTGCTGATAGCCCAACTGCCTTTTGCAGAATGCAAATGGTACTAGCCCTGTAGGTCCATAGCTCTTGTGAGTGCAGAGGATACAACTCTGAGGTGTGCTCTCCCCCTGTTCCTTTCAAGGAGGTGTTGACATAGAAGCATAATAACGACATGACACCCATGAACATAGCTAACTGTCTGAGGACTGATCGCTTCTGCAGTGACACTCAGCTGCCCTGGAATTGTAGGGGGAGCCCAAGACTGCAGGTGGAACCAGAGCTGAGCTCTGCCAATCTGTCCCTATAATGCTGAGCTTTGGTTCCCTGCTGGGCATCAGCGCCCTCTCCTGGCTGTAAAAGCATCATGCAGCCCCCCTTTGGGTGGCTGTCTGCAGGCAGGGGGCCTCCACCCCAGGCCAGGAGCACATCTGTGCAGTTAGCTCTCTTCATGCATGGAACCTGCATGGACAGGAAAGAGCAGGCTGCCTCATTAGCACAGCCAGGCAAGGCACTGTGCCTGTGGCACCCTGCTAGCCCTCCCCCCCACTCCTCTGGGGCACAAACAGCATGGCCCTCCCACTGGCAAGGGAGAGGAGATGCTACTGCTGAGCCTCAGCTCCCTTCACACAGGATCAGGCCCATCAGTCTGCTCTCTCCCCTCCCTGCTAACCCGGAGTTCTCAGAGCTACCCTTTAAAGCATGTTTGCACTCTGGTTTCTCCAGGGCCGAGCACCCAGGGGCTTTGAATCTGTACAGTATCACAGAGCCCCTGCTTTGCTCCGCCCTACCCGCTTCCCACTGACCTTAAACTGGGCTTCCGGGGGCCCGGTGATGATGACCATCCTTTCGCTGGCATCTGGACCCTCTGCTGGGGCAATCTATGAGCCACAGAGAGGCAAGAAGTGATTAACAGCAACATGAGCCTGGCACACACTCCCCAGGCCCCCACACCTGACCCTGGGTC
Source organism: Chelonoidis abingdonii (assembly GCF_003597395.2). Lineage (NCBI taxonomy): Eukaryota > Metazoa > Chordata > Testudines > Testudinidae > Chelonoidis > Chelonoidis abingdonii. The sequence continues at coordinate 51,537,588 of NC_133776.1, forward strand.
TGCCCCCCCCATAGGAGCACTCAGACTGTGTGTGTCATGGGGAGCTCAGCCAGATCTCGGGAAGGCATCAGAGCGTTCAGGGTATTTCATGTTCTTTAATGGATGCAGAGTGGAATTTGCTCTGTCTACAAAAGCCTGATTTCACACTAGAGTAGTTCAGAACTGGATTAGCTGGGAAACAAGGATTTTCTCCAGGAAAAGTTTAGACAAAAATGAATTCCCTCTCCTTTTCATCAGCATTTCCCTTTGAGGGTTTTCAGCAAAAGGGGACATTGCTTGCAAACATTTCTGTTGTGTTGAAAGGCCCATTTAGCTGACCTGACAAACTCTGCCGAGATCTGAGCATTTGGATGCTGGGCAGAAGGGTTTGCAGATGTGCCCAGCTCACTAGATCTCTGCCTGCATGTTGCTGAAAAAATAATGCAGGCTCTGAACATGGAATTGGCTGTGCTGGATTGTGCCGAGTCCTGCACAAACAGGGAGGTGTGCAGTCACAGTGCCCCTGATGACAGAGGCACCTGGAGGCTTGAGGGGGTCAGTTGCAAGGTGTGTTAGCAGACGCTAGCGGGCAGTATCCCTTTATCTAGTCCCGCCGACTTCAGGGGAGTGGCACTGGGGGGGGTCTGTTCTGTGGAAATGGGATCGGACAGGCCCTCTGTCTTGAGACAAGCTCAACATGAGAGTCCAGCAGCATTTGCCATGGCACTCACACTGCCTTCACATGGAAAGAGTTAAACACTGATTCATGAGTTAGTTCACCCTGACTCAAGAATGACACACCAGCTGACCCACATTGCGGTGGCCTGGAACCAAGCCCCCAAGTGGTTGTGTGTCTGTCTGCATCACTGAGTCACTGCCCATGAGTATCAGCTGCTCCCTATGTCAAGCTGCCTTCCCTGGACCCAACTACATTCCCCTGAGGGGGTGGTGTGTGTGGGAAGGGGGCACTGTTGTGGGGAGATATTCGGTCTTCACATGTCAAAAGCCATGTGAGCAGCCGGGGGCTCAGCCTGCCCCTCGCTATGGGCTCCCCCCGGACCCAAGGGAAGGAGCTGTGTCCCCAGTTACAGTGGAATGGGAAGCTGCCAATGGTGTCTATGTTCAATACACGCTGGCTCAGCCCAGAGGAGGGAGAGTTCGTTTCTCCTAGGGGAATGAACGAAGAGCGGCAGGTCACCGCTGTCTTCGCTGCACAGGTCAGCCTGATGATTGGCACCTGGGTCTGAATGCCTGGGTGTGGGTTGGGCACCCCCACAGCAAAGCCCTTCCCCCAGCAGTCTGTCCCCCTCGTCCCATATTCCCCGCATCAGCCAGGAGTGATGCTGGAGGTGGGGTAAGCTGAACAAGTGGAACTATTAAATCCTGTGCACTGCTCTGTCCACGTGGCCACGTTGCATCCAGCCCAGCTCCCTGCACTGCCTGGCCTGCTGATGTCCCCTCAGTGACAGTCCCTCCAGGGAGCACGGGCCCAATGACTCTGGTCCCGCTGGTCATGGTCCATCTTCACGATTTTACAGACATTGCGATACAGTTTGACACCCAGCTCCCGACCCAGGTCCCTCAGCCAGAAGCTCCTAGCACAGAGTCAAGCTGGGCTTGTCTTTACCCAGACACAGGCTCTGGAACACACTTTGGTCTCCTCAGCAGGCAACTGCACCAGGAGCAACCTAACTCCATCTTCCTGTCACCTCTCTCCAAGAACAGCAGACTGTCTCTGGAGTCTCCTCCATCCCTGAGGGGTCGGCCTCTGCATGGTTCTGTCCCTCCATTTGGGATCTCTGTATTGCTGTGGGCTCTCTCTGGGTGCTGTGTCTGCTGGCTCCCAAGTGTCTCCTCTTCCTTCGGGTCACTCATCCCTCCTGTGCAGTCACCTCGTATGATCTGTGTGCCACTGCACCACTTACCCCTCCTTTCTAGTACCTGCTTTCTCTGCTTCTTGGCCATCTCCTTTCACAGCATTTCCATTCTTCTGGCTGCAACAGATCTCCCTTTACTGGTAGAAGGGTTTTGATCCTTCACCCCACTATTTCCTTGGTCTGGACTGTTTGGAACCCCTGTGTGCCAAAAATGCTAGCAAAGAGGAAGAGGAGGAGGAGGAGGAGGAGGAAACAGCCTTGTGTAACAGTCTCTTAGCTGTTTTCATGGCTGATTCCACCTTTCTATTACTCTGGGGGTACGCTGCATCTGAATAGCACTGAATAGCGCTGTTTTTCCTTGAAGGTAAATACGTCTGCTCCCACCTGTTCCCATGGATAGGCTGGCAGCTCACATGGTAACAGAGTCTCCTTCTGCTGTCACATCCTTCTATCCATGGGGTAGAGTTGTGTATCCATTCACAGCTAGTAAATACACTCTCAAGCCGGGCTCAGACAGCTGTCAATGCCCAGCCGTGAGGTGTGTATTTTTTGCCTGACATCCTTCCTTATTGTGGCAAGGACAACAGTTCTCTGTCCTCAAAATATGATTCTGACCTACACTCTCGATTCATTTTTCATTTGAAAATTTGGTTCTGCTCCTACCAGAAGTTGGCTTTTGTCTTCTGGCCTCCCTGGTTGGATGTCTTTTTCTGCAGCCTCTTTGGGAGACAGCTCTCCTGCCTGGTAGTACTTCAGGGCGGGGGCATACATTATCATTTGTTTCAGTGTGTCCAATGCTTGCTGTTGGGGACCTGCCAGTCCCACTCAATACCCTGCCTCAGGAGCTGTTGTATGGGTTCCGCCACTGCAGCCAGAACTTGGACAGAACAATGTTGTTCTTACAAACCACTGCACCCCTTTCAAGCCCTCTGGAGCATGCCTTGAGCTTGTTGGGATCCGCTTTCAGTGCCCTTGCTATCAACTGGTGTCCAGTGTATGGCACCTCATGCTGTTTGAGTGGCTTCTTTTCGGAGTTGAGTTTTATATTTTTGTCCCAGCATCGTTGTAGAAAAGCCTGTTTTCTGTCATTGTCTTGTTCAGCATCTGTATTGTTGCTCTCTTCACCTACAATGAGGATATCATCTGCAATTATGTTCATCCCAGGCAGCCCTTCCAGCACTTGGGCGAGTCTTCCTTGGAACACATCTGGTGCTGGGCTTATGCCCATCACCATCTGCAGCCACCTGTAGACACCAAATGTTGTTGCAAAGGTTGTCAGCCAGCTTATTTGCCAAACTCCATTCCTTACATCAGAGACCACAAAGATTTGCCTTTGGAGAGTTCTAGCAAGATGGCATCAATGGTGGGCAGGGGATAGTGTCATCTTTTCAATCCCTGGTTCAGTGGCTTTGGGTCTATGCAGATGTGTAATTTGCCTGATGGCTTCTGTACACCTCCATGCTGCTTACTGAGGCTGTATTGGCTCTGCATGTGCTACAGTACCCCCAGTCTGCAGACTGTTGAGCTCCTTGTGCCCCAGATTACACAGTGCTACCAGAGCTGTCCTTTGTGCTAAGCGCATAGGTTCCATTGTGGGGTCTATTTCCAGGAACAGTTTTCCTGCTAGGCCCCCGTTACCTTGGAACACATCCCCATATACTTGTGCCATTGCCTCCACTGTTCATGGGACTCCCCCTTTTTCTTCTTGCTCTGCAGCACTAGAGAATCCTGTGGCACCTTATAGACTAACAGACGTTTCGGATCATGAGCTTTCGTGGGTGAATACCCACTTCGTCAGATGCATGTAGTGGAAATTTCCAGGGGCAGGTACATATATGCTAGCAAGCAAGCTAGAGATAACGAGGTTAGTTCAATCAGGGAGGATGAGGCCCTGTTCTAGCAGTTGAGGTGTGAAACACAAGGGAGAGAGAACTGGTTCTGTAGTGGCAGCATTCACAGTCTTTGTTAACCCTGTCTGATGGTGTCCAATTTTCAGATGAAATTGAAACTCAGCGTTTCTCTTTGAAGTCTGGTCCTGAAGTTTTTGCTGCAGGATCAGGCCCTTAAGGCTTGCTCTAGTGTGGCAGGGAGTTGAAGTGCTCTCCCTACAGGTTTTGTGTTGCCATTCCTATACTGAGTTTGTTCCATTTATCCTTTTCCGTAGAGATGTCCAGTTTGGCCCGATTGTACATAGCGAGGGGCATTGCTGGATATGATGGATTATTATTGGTGGCGTGAGGTGAATGACCATGATGTGTGGCTGATCTGGTTAGGTCCTTGATGGTGTCGCGCGTGTAGTATGTGGCAGAGTTGCATCGGGTTGTTGCATGGATGGTCTGAGCTAGAGCACTGTGCGGTGTGCAGTTGCTGGGAGAATACGTTCAGGTTGGCAGGCTGTTGTGGGCGCCGACTGGCCTGCCGGGCAAGGACGGCTGCCAGCCAAGGCCTGTGAAGTGTGGAATCATTGTCCAGGATTGGGTTTGTAGATCCTAGATGCCATTGGAGGGTATTTGCTGGGGCTGTATGTGATGCAGTGGGAGTCTGTGGTCTTTCTTGCATTGTCTTGCATGGAAAATTCTGGATGCCCCGATCAATCCAGGGCTTGTACATGTCTGTATGGCCCACAAAAGAGGTCTTGTGTACTGCCATCTGCACACAACAATTCAGCTGCCCGGCCTGGCAACGGTGTTCCAGGCTAGTTCTATGAGGTGAACATTTTTCTCTGGACTGCATTGTGCTCATCATTTATGGACCTTATTAATTGCACTGCTTGCTTTTGAAATGTGTAATGAAGCAAATCAACTTGAGGAATCACATTCCAGACGCCCGTACTCTTCAGCGAATATGCACAGATGTTTCTTGGTAACAGTTGCAGCATGCATTGAGTTGGTACTGGCTCCTCCTGCTTTCCTGGCCCAACAGACTGAGCCCAATATGCCCATCTTGTACAAGTCTGACAATCTTTGGGGACCTTTGTCTGCTTTGCCCACACTGGTTCAGTTTGTCTTGTTCCTTGCAGTGCTGTCCTAGCACAGGGCCCATCTCTACCTGCTCAAGCCGTCTCCCTTGGTAAATTCATCTCACGGAGCCCTGGCCACCTGCTCGCCATTGCTGTTGTCTCATTGTACGTACTTCTGGGACTGTCATTCTCTCTCTTGCAGCTTCCACTGCATGTCTCATGGGTAAACATCTGTCTAGTCTGAGATCACCTTCCCGGCACAGCCGCTCCCACAGGCGGGATCCCAAGTGCCGCAGACTGTCCTGTCCTGAATCAAGGAGTCTGACAAGCGCCCAGAATCACATGTTGCAGCCAGTGTGCGTAAGGCAGTAGCATAGAGGTCCATCCCCTTCCCTTAGGATGGGTCTCTAGTCCCTCTGCAGTTCTGCACTGGGGAGCAACAGGGCACTGCTGTGAGGTTTGAGGGCATGGTGAGCTTCAGAGTGGTGCCGACCTCTCTGCTCTGTTCCCTAGTATGGTAAAGTAGCAGTTTCACTTTCCTGCTGTTGTCATCCTCCTGCATGGCCAGGTCTGTGCACAGCTCAGCTCCTCCTTTGCCCGGGTCCATCGCTGGGCTAGGTTTGTGCCTGCACAATCCAGGGCTGGGGGTGTCGGACCGAGTGCCACGGCTGACGCCGCCAACTGCTGTGCTGCAGAGAACTCACCGCTCCGGCGCTGCCACCACGTTTCATTTGCAAAGAGTGAGGTTGGAGGTGCGTAAGCTGAACAAGTGAACTTTATTAAACTCTGTGCACTGCTCTGTCCACGTGACCACACTGCTTCCAGCCTAGCTCCCCGCACTACCTGTTCTGCTGGTGTCTCATCACTAATAGTCCCTTCGGGGAACATGGCTGCTCTGACTCCAGTGTGTCTGGAGGTACACCCCATAGGTCTTCGTGCTGAGACTCTAGGATTAATTCCCAGGCAATTATGATGAACGCAGATGAACTTGTCTGTCCCGTTACAGTGATTCAACCACGGCAAACTATTTTATCATCTTCTAAAGGATCTGAGAGGGCCTTGACCTGTGAGTCAGAGCTCTAGAGCGGTCTTAGGCTGTGTTGAGCATTAAATATCCCTGTCCATTCAGCTTTCCTGATGGTTTTATAATTGTGCATTAGAAAGCACATGGGGACTATTCCATTAGAGAAGTATTTGTGTTTGCAGCCGTCTTGTTCAACCAGAAACACACTCTGCACCCAGGACACCGGTCTGAGGGGTTCATGCTGGCATGCTTTTCCCCAAAGCTCCTTAGCACCCGGACACTGGTCAGATTGAACTCTGGTTTCTCTCCAGGTGACTCCAGTAAAACAAGGACTGGATCGATGGGGAAGGAAGCTGCACTGAAGAGACAGGGGTCAACGGTGGCATGCATGTCTCACCTCTGCTGTGGGTTAGTATGTCTAGTGGTTAGAGTAGGAGTGGGAGGCAGGAGATCCTGGCCTCATCGTCAGTGGCCTTACTCAAATCACTTCAAACTTCTGACCATCAATTTCAAAGAGGGGGAATCAAATTAGGCAGCTAGGTCCATACTGAGGCACCTGCCTGCCAGAGTGGCTCAGTACCTGCAGCTCCTGTCACCTTTACTGGGGAACGGCTGAAAACGGAGCCATTCTGACAAATGTCTCATTTTGAACCGGTCAGGTTTGAATATTGCATTTCTGCCCCTCCATTTCCCTAGCGATGTGGTGGGGACCATCCCATTCACCCACCCCAGGGGCCAGCAGCACTGGTACAATGCCTGCCTGTGAGTAGTCAGCTAATCACCATTGCGGTGGTATTCCCCACATCAGAAGAGCTGTACAGGTTTCAGCAGCACCACCCCCCAGTAGCTCACGGAAGCTGAGAGATTTGGGGATGGCAGACGCTCTGGAGTGACATCCCCTCGCTGGCTCACAAGAGGATGTCACCATCAACAGACATGATGCGTAAGGGGAGAGACCAGAGCCCTCAGGGGGACAGAGATGAAGAAGCATTTGGCACCCGAGCCTGAAATGGATTTAGGTGCCTGACTGCTAGGGTTCTGATCCCAATGTGTCAAGGTACTGATTCCTTTCTCCGTGCCAGCCGGGCAGTTGGTTTGCAGACACCCGAGAGGAGGAGGGTGGGGATGAAGGCAGCCAGCCAAGGTCTTTGCTTACCTTGATAGAGGCACCAGCGAATCTTGCCAGCTGTTTAATGTGTTGGCCTTTCTTCCCAATGATGGCACCCACTGCTTGCGTCGGGATGAATAAATTCACAACCTCCTGTGCCGGCAACTGAGAAGAGAGAGACAAACACAGAGCGCTCAGTCGGAACCCGGCCTGCCTGATGCTTTCCCAGCCGCTAGGCAGGCAGGGCAGGGTTCCATTTCATGGCTCGTGGACACATGCAATCAGGGTACAGCTGATTTGCCCCCTGCAAGAGAAATGAAATCTGCAAAGCTGAGCATGTCTAAAATGCCCATGAAACCATGCTCTTTTCCTATGACAGGGTGGGAGGGTTTCTCTTATTGTTATGCATTTCACTGCTTATGAAGACCTAGATATTTGAAATGTCACACCCCAGGAAGACATCTAAATATCTGAACAGGCACTTGAGTTTTCAGATGATGCGTAAACAAGTGGACACACAGAGCAGCATGCAAAAGATGCGATCTGCGTGCGACACAGTGCAGCGAGCGACAGGGCAGGAGAGAGAGAAGCGTGGAGGCAGCTACGACGCAAACAAAATCCTCACGCACAAGTATGTGGGCAGGTTCCATGTGCTCTTACCCGCACAGCCCAGAAAAATGAGATTCCTGGGCTGGAAGGCTGGATGGGTCCAGCCTGAGTGCCTGCATAGAACAGACCAGAGACCCTTCCCCAGGGACTCCTGTGGGTGTGAACTAGGGCTGATCTCCTAGAAAATGCCAGTCTTGATTTTAACATAGGTATGAGGACAGCTAGACTGATCTCGTGATGTGGCAAAGAGAGGTTGGGGTGGGGGATCAGGACGCCAGGCTCCTCCTTGGTCCATCACAGAGCTGTCACGGGTAAGATGCCAGCCTCTGGGTAAGTTGCTAGGGCCCCTGGGATCTAAATGCCTTTAATTCTGGTTTTGAGAAAGGGTTTCCGCTCCTTTGCTGTGCTGCCAGGCAGGGCTTTGCAGAAAGACCTGGATGCAGGCTGGTGATAATGCTGTACCAAAGCTGGGTCCCGTCCCCTTGCCAGCACCAGGGCCAGGCTAAAAAATTTTGAGGCCTTGTGCACTATGGTAATTGGGGGCCCCCTTTTCCCTGCCCCTGGAGGTGGGAGGCACGGGGGTGTTGGGAGTGAGCCTACCCCACGTTCACTGTACCATGGCTCCCCGCTCTGGCCATTAGCTCTCACCCCAGCACGCAGGCAGGCTGCCCGCACCCACTGCCTGGTCCTGGGTTGGGTTTTGTGTGTCCAGTGGCTAGTCCTGGCTCTGATGCAGTGCCCAGCGGCAGAGCAGTAACTGTCCCCACAGCACCAATAATGGGGAGATGCTGACATGGCTTTGCGCACAACTCAGCTTAAACTGAAGATCCTTATCCATCTTGCACAGTTAACGACCTAACAAGCGAGGCTTGCTCAGTGAGTGTTGGCAAAGGGCTCTGAGCCCTTTCCAGGGCAACGGGGGCTGGAACACTGATACGACAGGCTCACTGTTCACTACGTAGGTGCACACAGCAAAAAGCGGGTCTCCGCACAGGCTCTCCAGCTGACACACAGTCAAGAGAGGTGAGATCTGAAGGAGAGGGAGGGCCCAGCCACTCCCCTGAACTGCAATTGGAGCAGGCCCAGGTCATAACCACAGCGGCAGACAGAAGTTACCCAGATAATGTGGCTCAGACACAGTGATAACACAGGTCAAGATCCTGCACAAAAAGAATCTTCTCTTACTACCATCGGGCCTGATCTTGCAACTCGTACCCAGGGAATCACAGCAGTCACAATGGGACTTCTCAGCCAAGCTGTGAGAATATGATGGGAAGTGCTGGTGGAAGGTCTAGGAGAGCCATTTCCATAAACAATCATCCGAAGCACTGCTGTATATGACTGCGGAGCTAGCTGATGGCAGCCAAGCATATTCTGAGCATCGCTTAAATGAACCCCCCCTTTGCTTTTCAAACAGGCTGACTGAATCAGGGCTCATTTGGGAGGCTGAGCCTGTGTGTCGCTCTGCAAAGCCCCGAGAAATGCCAGCGCCCCCAGAACGCAATGCGATGGTCAGAAACCTAGGCCGATTCCCAGATACGCTCATGCAGGAAATGCTGGGGTGCTGCTATGACTGGTCATGGACACATGGTTCTTCCCCCTTCTGAAACCCCTGTGATACACCTGCATTCTCAGACTAGCTGACCCAAGTGACATGCACACAGAGACCGCTGTGATCTACCCCCTGCGCCCAGTTCCATGTCACACCACACTCATGCCCAGGGGAGCCAGGGGGCCACACTCACACACAGCAGGTGAGCATGGAGGCACACATCACAGCCCTGCTCTCCTGCTGCTCACTGCATGGATTTTCAGGGGGGTGGGGAGGACACACAGCACCTTGCCCAGCAGGCTTTACCAGTGCCCCTCTGCTGCTCTGGCTTGGAAGACCCTTGAAGATGCAGTGTCCTCAAGTACATGTGCATCCCAGTGCTCAGAGAAGGACGGGCTGGAGGAAGGGCTGGGGGAAAGGCAATGTTGCCAGCTCCTGTGGTTTTGGCATGGTGGTGAGGGAAATCTTAGCCTGCTACAACCACAGCAGCCCCTATCTGGGTGATGAAGGGCTTTGATCTCCAGAGCTGGCAATTTCTATTTCAAAAAGCAAAAGTCACTTCACTGAAGCAGAAGCCACACCCATAGCTTTGGCTGGGGTTCCTATGCACACATAGCAATGTGGCCTCCTCCTCTGACTGTGTTATGACCTTATTCGGGGGCCACCCCACATCCACCAAGGCCAGGCCACTGGCCCCTTTTCGGAAGTCCCTAGTTAGTGCTGACATACCATGTTCAGCACAGAATCTGGAGCAAACCTAACAGACCTGCCAGTGCTTAATCCAAACTTCCCTAGGATCCTTGAGATCCATCTAGTAGCCAGGCAGCCACACCGGACCTGTGAACATTCTCTCCTCGTGGCTTCTTCGCTTTTACGATCTGCATTTCTCATCTTGGCTGCTTCGTGCAAGGTTTCGATTTGGTAAAACCAACAATCCAATCGTGCCATGTTTAAAAGGTTCAACAATCCAACCCACTGCTGAGTGTTTCTCAAAGCCTCCTTCCCTAAGCACTAGAAAGAAGAGCATTTGCCAGAGGATGGGTCCACCGTGTGTGTCTCTCTGACTGGCTAAAACACCATAATCATCATTAAATACTGCCAGCGTGGTGAAAGAGGGAGGGAAAAAAAGACCCCCAGATAGGGCTTGCAGCAGATTTAGAGGCCATTTCTGCTGTCCTGATAGCTCAGACGCCCCTGGTAAAAGCAAGTACTATTTGAGGCTGCTCTACACACAGTTTTGATTCTGATTTAGCTATTTTGGGTAGGGTAGGGAGTTTATATTGGTCTAGTGAAAGCGCTAGGACCCCTAATACAGATGCAGTTGTACTGGCACAGAACTGACATGCAGAGCAGCCACTGGTGCATGCTGCAGGAAGGCAGTGAGTAGATGCCAGTCCTGGTTTCCTCATCCAAGGGGCTGCATCCATCATTCATTCCAAGGCCCATTTCAAACCCAGAACCAATGGACACTGGACCTTCTTCAGAGGGCCGAGTGGGGCTGTAGGAGTGAAGTGTCAGGCTCCTCTCTGGGGAAATGCTGGCTCTTGGTCCTTTCCCGACTTCGCCAGGGCTCAGCACGGGACCCCAGGTCACACTCCTTTACTCCTAGGAGCTGCATGTGGCTCTACCCCAATGGGCACAAACACCCACAACTTCTCCCCCAAGTGAACAGCCTGGCCCAGAGGGGTGTGTCCATTATAGAATCATAGATTATTAGGATTGGAAGGGACCTCAAGAGATCATCTAGTCCAACCCCCTGCTCAAAGCAGGACCAAATCCCCAAATCTCTAAATGGCCCCCTCAAGGATTGAACTCACAACCCTGGGTTTAGCAGGCCAATGCTCAAACCACTGAGCTATACCTCGCCTGGGGCAGCTCCCAGCCTGGGGTTCTGCCCCCCAGAAAAGGCACAGGCACTAAGACGGCAGCAGCAACAAGCTGCCCAGGAGAGCTGCCGTAGCACCTCCCATGTGCAGCGGAGGAACAGAGAAACCACCTGTGGCCACGGCCATGTGCAAATGCCCACTTGGAGCCCGGAGCATGCGACAGCTTTACAACCTACCCAGGCATCAGCTGGCTCAGGAGATGGAGGTACCCACCCTGCTCTGTGCGGCCATGCCCGATTCCAGGCCAGACTGGTAGCATTAGGGGCCTACATGAACTGAGTGGGTGGGCTTGGTCCACCTCTCACTGGTGGGAAAGGTGTGTGTGTGTGGCTCAGTGTCCCAGCCTGGAGCCAAGCAGGGAAAGGGCTGGTGCCAGCAGGTGGGGTTGAGGTGCTCAGGGTGCTGTGTGGAGGGGCTGGCACTGTGCCAGGGCAGCAGATGAAGGGGCAGTGGCACCTCCAGACAGACGGTCCAACAGAGTAAATTGTGAGGCAATGGCAGGGGCGGCGGCAGGGTGTTTTCGGGGAGTCATTCATCTCTGGCTCGTCTGTAAAGCCTGCAAGGCTTTCATGGAGCCCTAGGCCAGTGGTTCCTATGAGGAGAACACACGCTGCCTGAGCCAGCGGCTGGGACTCTTGCCGGGGATCTCTTGGCTTGAGGCAGATGGTGCCTCTTCCTGAGGCTTTGTCCTGCAGCCCAATATACAGGCAGAGGTGGCTTCAGCCCCTCTGGCCAGCCAGATCTCCGAACTGCTAGCTCTGTACTCGTCCTGGGACCAGGCTAGCGCCGGGGAAGGGGGTCAGGGAGAGCCTGGCAATGAATCACTCTCAGGGGCAAAGCCCAGGAGCGTAAGCCCAAACCCACTGGGGCAGACTCTTGGGAAGGCCAGCACTACAGACTCAGCTCCGGAGGGGACCTGAAGGCTGCATAGGAGCCACCAGGGGTCCCCACCCATAAGCCTCCTGTGGAGGAGCTGGGCTGGAATTGCTTTGCTGCCCACACAGGCAGAGCAGTGACACCAGGGACCTGGTGCTCTCTTTGTGGCTCTCTGCATGGTCATCAGAAGCACCTGGTCCTGCACTGCATCAGCCATCCCTCCTTTGCAGCAGCCGTACCCGCGTGCCCCTTGCAGGGAAAGTGGTCCCACCACTCTGCACCCCGGCACGGGGAAGGTCCTGCCATGTGTCCTTGACCTGCCCTTTAAAAGGCTCAGTTCATCACCCTGCTTCCCCGCTGAGCACAAATGGGGAGACAGTAAATGCATCTGACGAAGTGGGTACTCATCCACGAAAGCTCATGCTCCAAAACGTCTGTTAGTCTATAAGGTGCCACAGGATTCTTTGCTGCTTTTACAGATCCAGACTAACACGGCTACCCCTCTGATACTTGAGTAAATGCACCATGGACCAGCTGGTGGGAGTGGGACAGAGGGGAATTCTCGGGGGCTAAAAGAAAACCACAGTCCCTGGTGCTTCCTCCTGGTGGCTGGGTTTAAATCCTGGGGCTCAGATTTGTAACGACATCACGTCATGCGCAGTGAGAGCGCGCTGCCAGGCCTCTGAGTGCTGGGGACTCGAAGAGCTCTGGCACCAAGGCCTGCGGAGACACAGGAGAGGTGCCCAGGCCGTACCGTGCTGTGGGGGAGCCCTGCACGGGCGCCGATGTGCTGGCTTGTGCAGAGGGGACCAGGAACGCACTCTGAAAAAGGACTCAGCATTTCCCTGCAGGCATCTGGATTCCACAGCCTCATTTCCAGTGGCCGCATCACTGCCGCCGGCTGCCAGGAGGGCACTGACCTGGCATGCTCGCTGCAATGGCAGAGCAGCACCGGACAGAATCACAGCCAAGAGAGGAATGCGGCAGCCAAGCAGGGCGAGTGGTGCCAGCACAGGCAGAGTGGGCACTTACAGAGTGCTGCTGTGGGAAGGCGCCAATGGGGGAGGCTCCATACAGACCCGAGAGGTATGCCGAGGGGCTCTACGGCAGGAAAGAAAACACAGTCAGTGCAGGTTCCCAGACAGCACGGTCCACACACATCGGGCCTGTGCTACGTCTGGGGGCTGGCTGCTGGGAATCTACCCCCGGCACCTCGCAGTGTGCATGTACACCGGCTTCCCTGCGTCCCCTGCCATTTCGCATGCCGTACTTCCTAACACGGGGAGGGGAGGGGGGAGCAAGATGAACTGAGAACCAGGCCTGAGGAACAACCAAAACTCTGCCGGGACCCAGCAAAATATTGGCCCCTTCCCCCAGGCAAATCAAAACTCTGGGGCTGATATAAATGATCCCATCTCCACTGAAACTGATGGAGATGGCCATGCAAACCTGGAGCATATCCTGACAACCCCCGGGGGACCCCCATTCACAGCATGGCTGTGTCTGGTTTCTGCAGTTCTTCAGCCCTCAGTGGCTCACCCAATGGTAGGCTGAGGAGGGTGCTCCCCAGTGATGCTAGAATCTCTGTACATTACTCTACAGGGAGCTCTCTTGTGTTCCTGCTAGCACAATATTTCCAGAAAAATACACTAGTCAGCCACACCTGGCATCTGACAGCATCCCCCAGGGGAGAGCCAGGGACCTCAGGAGGGGTCCCAAGGCTGCAGCCTTGTTGTGAAGTGGAGAACAAGACAAGAGACAAAGAAAGAGAACAGCCAGGGTTGTGCAGGGGCTGGCACCCAGAGTCCGCAGGGTGCTGCCCCATGAACACACCATGACAGTGCTCCCTGTATGAGGGATGGACGTGGGGGTAACTGATAAGGGCCTGACCCTGCTCCCACTGAGCTCAGTGGCATGGGACAGCTGACGCTCAGGCCTTGCAGCTGACCCGGAGTGCACAGCTGAACCATGCGGTGGAGTTATGGCCTGGCTGCTGACGGGATCAGGACTGTAATAAAACGTATCACCAACTGGTCCAAACGAGGCAGCAAAAGGCAGGAGGAACCTTATACTTTGGCGAATGGCCCTGAGGAGGGAGCAGGCTGCACTAGCCACCTGGTCCTGCAGAGAGGAAGAAGTTGGGCATGAGGACAGAGTGAAAACAGCGTGATCTCAGTCACCTGTAGCACTCCCTCCCAGCAGGAAGAGATTCACACAGGCAGGTCTAACCCTAGCCACAGTTAAACTTGGGGGACATGAGGAAAGGCAGCGGAACCAGAGAAGGGACCAGGGTTAAGGTGTGTGAGAAACTGAGGCCTGGGCTACACTATAGCTGCTTACATCGACCTATGTCAGTGTATACACTACAGCCTTGCTCCCACCGATGTTAAGTGCGCTGCTACACCCACAGTATAACTCCACCTCCACAAGAGGCGTAGGGCTTGTGTGGTGTCGTTAGGGCAATGCAGCATCTCTGTAGATGCTGCCATACTTACATCAGCTGTTGTTTATCAATGTCAGGGGTCCACACAGAAGCTGTGAAATTGACAAGAAAGGCTGGTAGGTTTCTCGTAGCGAACCTCATGCTGGGCTCACATCTGGTGCTGTAGCCCCAGGGCGTGTGGGGACTCCAGCTGTGAACCCGGCTACCGCCTGGGCTCTCAGCTTCCCGCAGAGCTAACTGGCTGGAACCCACTGGAACCCTGACAGCCAACCAAGCTCTGGATCCTGAGCTCCCCACTGCAAGCCCAGGTGACCCCTGGGGCTCCTGGTGCCCCACTCCCTGCTGGGAGAAAAGCAGACATCTGGGCTCCAGGCACGGAGCTCCGCACTTGGATCCTGGGCAAGCTGCTGGACTCCTGAGAGCCGGGGAAGTGGGGGGTAAGCTCGGGCTCTCAGCCCCCCACACTATCCCCTTCAGTTGGTGGAAGTCTGCCTGGTGAAAACACATACCACTGACAGCAGGGTAGCGTGGATATGAAAAACAGCAGTAATCACTGTGAGGGCTGTAAACTGAACACAGGTCAACTTAATTTTGTAGTGTAGACAAGTTCTCAGTGTGAATCTCCAGCTGCTGCAGCAGAGCCAGGGCATAGCAGGCTGGCTGGGATTACAGAGCTTTGCATATGACAGCAGCAAGGTAACCATGCTGTGCTCAGCACTGGCTCCCATCCTATCCGTTCCTGTCACACTCACAGCTCCTCTGGGCCTCAGGCCCAGCCCTCAGCTCCGTATGGGCCCCCTGTGCAGGCTGGGCGCTGGGTGTGCACTCTGGGGGAGACAGTCTGGTCCCTTGGCTGGTACGTTCCATCCCTGCCCCTATCCTGTCTGGTCTGAGTAGACTGCAGCCTTTTCCATCCAGAGGGGCTGTCCATCCAGTGCCAGGTACAATGGGTCTGGGACCACGAGGCACTACTGCAAGCCACAGAACATGCTCTACAGAGGGGAAACTGAGGCACAGAAGTGAAGCGACTTGCCTACGGTCACCCAGCAGGTGAGTGGCAGAGCCAGGACTCCCTATTTCCAAGACACTGGCCTACCCACCAGGCCACACGGCCAGCCACCACACTGTCCTACATGCTCACACCCATAAACACACACACAGAACAAAAATGGCAGAGGAGCCTGCTGTCCACCACGGATCTGTCTCCAAACACCCCACAGACAAACAGCATCCGACCAAAGCCCATAGCCATTCTCAGTGCGTTCACCCTCCCGGGGGAAGCTGTTAGAGCTTGAATAGTTTGGAGGTACAAGAAACAGATGACTTGATGTGTGTACATATTGATGAATACAAGACACATGTGTGCCCCACCAAACAGTGCTTTTATGGGAGACTCGCACAGCTCTGCTGAGACATCCTCAACTGCTCTCGTTATATATTTCATTAAGTCCATTTTTGCAATACCCTCAACAGAAGCATTGCACAGCTCTGTGGGGCTTTTCCTGATCTGCAGCCGCCTCAGATGGTATCACCTAATATTACCGTGTGCGACTGACACAGGTGTCTGCATTGCCTGCATATCACTCGCTAGTGGAAGAAATCTCTGCCTGAACACCAGGAGTGCCTGGCCCTCCAGGAGCAAAGACTGCAAACAAAAATTGCTTCTCCATGCCCTGACTTATTAGAAGGGATTTAAAGCCACCAAGTGAAACATCTAGGCTTTGATTCCAGGAGCATTAATTCCCTTCAACTTTTCAGTCTCCCAAGCATCTCCGAGCAGGCATATTTGATATCAAAATGCACAAGGATATATTATTTGGCCTTAATCTGCAATAGGATTTCCACAGAGGATTCTCTCCCTTTTGGTTGACTGAACTTCATACAATAGATGTTTGCAAATCACCTTACAAAGGCTTTGATAAAAAAACAAACAGAGCCCAGTTTGTTGGGCGGCAGGGTGAATTTTCCATGTTTTAGCCCTTTTTCTAAAACAGCATGCATCAGATCTTCAGGGGGCTGATCACGAGCAGCTGTCACCCTCACCTATCGCAGGAGATCTGCAGGATACAGCCAGGCGTTTGCAGCTCTTTCACATCTGCTATGACTGTAAAGAGCGACACAAGCGACAGGCTCAGAATGCACAGTGACTAACGATGCTAGTTGCTTGCAGGGCAATTTGTCTGGGTGGATGGAGGCAGAACTGTACCCCTCAGACAGAAATGCACATGCACAGCACTAATACACAAGTCTGCATCCCCCCATCCTCCCACACATACATGCACCCTCTGCTTCCCAGGAGAGCTCTCCTGAGTGGCACATTCTTTCAATACTATGCCCTGTTTCTAATTTCACTCCATTCCCCTCCTGTTGTGCATATACCGCTAGAGGTTGTGTAACCTATAGATGTCAGAATGGGAATAGGGCTTTTTACCCTTCCTCTCCCTTTGCCCAAGAAACATTGCAGAAGGGAAGGAAGTAGCTTAGTGTGAGAGCTCTCCACTCATGGTGAGACTGACAAGGAGAGGGCAGGGAGCCAACGCTTGGCCTGGAGCACTTTTTATATCTGGCATAATAAATCATTTAATTTTTCTCTAAAAATAAACGGCCAAGTAGCCTTGCTGGGGCTTTGGGGGTCACAGGAGTTTGCTGGGAATGTACACTCCTCCCTTATATCATGTGCACGTTCCCAAAGTAATCCACCAGTCCTAAGAAAAATGAACATCGACATGCAGTGTTCATGAGGAAAACACACACACACAAATACACCACGCAGAAAAGCATGGACACAGATAACAAGGCTTTGGAGCTGTGCTCCGGCTCCGCTCCAGCTCCAGGCAAAAACCTGCAGCTCCACTGCTCCAGAGCTGCTCCGCGCTCCAGCTCCAGGCTCCGCTCCAAAGCCCTGACAGATACACACACACACGCTGGTTTTGCAGTCAACATTTTGTGTCCTTTCTGCACCATCACCCAAGTATTTCAACTCTGAACGATGTAAAACTCACCATCCCTCTCCAATCACTCGGCTGCTATGGGTTTCAGAAAAAAATAATAAAAGTAAATAGACTTGTTCTCAGCCCCAAATACAGTTACAGCAGCTGAACTGAAATGGTGACATGGAGAGTTAAATACACCGTAGATCAGGGGTTTATCTGCAGGAGTTAAAAGCCATCTCTGTGATTTCCTGCAGTGCTATCCAAAATCAAGAAGTTATGAAATAAACACTCCATACCAGCAAATCAAGGTGATCGTACAGCTTCCATTGTCCATCCTCTCAACATGCTCTATCTATGCATCTCTGTCTGTGTACTGTGCAGGCAGATTAGGAAGAACACAGCTCAGAATACACAGTCACTTATCATATCTGGCTCTGGTCTCTCTATCACCTTTCACAAACGGATGCCAAGGTAGCTGTCCCAACTCTGGACACACAGGCAGAGAGAGTGAAGTGTTCACTCAAAGGCGTGTCTGGCACCTGCCGGGGAAATTTTTGAAAACTGGTCCGATTGGGTTGGTTTTGCCTCATGTCTCCAGAGAGTGCAGCGGCTGTGCGTGTCGTCATAATCCCACCCCTGCAAAGGCACTGCTGCACCGTTAATGGGGCAACGCCAGCATGGCTGGTTAAAAAATTATCCCACTCGTTTTGAAACCAACAAGTAATAAACACAGTTCCCATGAACTGACATTAAAGTCGTCTGACACCTAACAAACGTACAGACTTCCTCCAAGATGAAACCATTCTTCAGAGGGATGGTGTATTACTCAGCATTACTCACACTAGCTATGTCTGCTTTATGGTATTTCATCCACTTCCAAGCCAAGGGCTGCTCTTCACCCCTACAGGAGCCTTTCCCAGTTCTCTCTCGCTGCCCCCTTAAAGAGCCTGGCCCTGCTTCCTGAGAATCACCCTGCATGGGCTCTGTTGGGGTACTCAGATCCCGGCTTAGCCAAACCTAGGATGGGCATAGCCAGGCAGGCTGTTTCCGAGGTAACTCACCCCAAGTAATTCAGGCTTTAACAGAGAACAGCGCACTTAGAGTTGCACCAGAAATGGGTTGGGAGGCAGTGCAGAATGAAAAGCGCAGAAGTCACGTGTCTGTCAACCCACCCCACTTGAGAGCTGGTCACAGCATATGAAGCTTCTGAGTGACCCTCAGCTGTAGAACATGTTATACCAGGAGAGCATGGAAGAGCCAAAGTCACAGCTGAAGCCTGTCCCTAACAGGCAACACCAGATAAAGGACTCCCTGGAGTAGCACTGCCCCGTGGAAGTTCCAGAGCGGTGATGGACACACACAGACAAAGGCTGTGAAGATCTCTCACAAGGAGGAGGAAAGATTCACAATTTTCTTCATAGAACCACCGAAATGTGGGGCTGGAAGAGACCTCGAGAAGTCATTAAGTCCAGCCTCCCGCGCTGAGACGGGATCAAATAAACCTAGATTATCCCTGACAGATGTTTGTCCAACTGGTTCTTAAACACCTCCACTACCACAACCTCCCTTGGAAGCCTGTTCTGGAGCTCAATTACCCTTATAGATAGAAAGTTTTTCCTTCATATTTAACCTAAATCTCCCTTGCTGTAGATTGAACTTCTTGTTCTACCTTCAGTGGACCTGGAGAACAACTGATCGCTTTATAACAGCCCTTAGCATATTTGAAGACTATCAGGTCCCCACTCAGAATTCTTTTCTTAAGACTAAACAGGCCCAGTTTTTAACCTTTCCTCATTGGCCAGGTTTTCTAAATCTTTAATCATTTTTGTGGCTCTCCTCTGGACTCCCTACAATTTGTCCATGTCTTTCCTGAAGAGTAGCGCCCAGAATTGGACACAGTATTGCAGCTGGGGCCTCACCAGTGCTGAGCAGAGCAGTACTATTATGTCCTGTGTTTTACATAGGAGATGCCTGTCAATACACCCCAGATTGATAGTAGGTTTTTTTGCAGCTGCATCACACTCTCGACTAGAACCCCAGATCCTTTTCAGCAGCCCTGACACCTAGCCAGTTAGTCCCCATTTTGTACTTGTGCATTTGATTTTTCCCTCTTACATGTCGTGCTCGGCACTTGTCTTTATTGAATTCCGTCTGTTTGAATTCAAACCAATTCTCCAATTTGGCAAGGTCGTTTTGAATGCTAATCTTGTCCTCCAAAGTGCTGGCAGCCCCTCCCACCTTCGTGTCACCCCCGAATTTTATAAGCACTCTCTCCACTTCATTATCCAAGTTATTAATGAAAATATTGACTAGCACCAGACCCAGGACTGAGCTGTACGTGTCTCACTAAATACGATATCCCAGGCTGACAGCACACCATTAACAATGACTCTTTGAGTAGATCTTTCAACCAGTTGTGCACCCACCTTTATAGGAATTCCATCTAGATCCCATTTCCCTAGTTGGCTTATAGGAACGTCACGTGGGACTGTGTCAAAGCCTTACTAAAATCAAGCTCTTTCATGGCTACTACTCCTGCCCATGCACTCAGCCAGTAACCCTGCTCTGCTCCTGCCCAGCTGCACCATCTCTGTCTGGGATGAGCTTTCGCCTAGAAACCTCGCTCATTCAGGCACAAGGAAAGCAAGCAGGCTCCAGAACCTGGCTTCACACTGAGCTGAGAATCACCAGCTGGCCACGTCTCACAGTCTACAGTGGGATGGGTAGAGATGAGCGAATCCAGAGGGTGCCAGATTTGGTTCATCACTACCTCCTTTAACTGTTCCATAGCCTGAATCCTGGCCTTTTTACTGTTTTTAATTCCCACTGACTTCTGCCTAAGCAGCTGCTGGATATGGACACCAGGTCTGGGCCCTGTGTAGGAGCGTTTGACGTGAATGCCAAGTGTGCTTATTTGAGGGTTTGCAGGGGTGTGTTCAGAGCCTGGGATCACCCACCACCCATACGTGCTGTTCTACAAGCTTGTCACCCGCAGACATGCAGATCCCAGCCCTGCCCCCGTCCCATTCCACAGGCGAGCTGGGTAAGGGAGCAGGCTCTGCACCCCTGAAGGGAAGCACAAGGTGCACTGCTCCTGCTGGCACAGTGCAGGACCATGCTGCTCCAAATACAGGCCAGAGATTTAAGGCCACAGCAAGCCCTTAAAGGAAAAAATATGTACAAAAGTACTGACCTAGGCCTAACTGGGAGGGATTATACACAAGTCTATACAGTGCTGCTTCTCCTTTCTGGATACCCAGCCCCAAACATAGCACGTGAGGCCCTGTCCTGCTGGGAGCGCCAAATCTCCGCAGGCTGAGGAAAGCTGTGGGTGCCTGAAGAGCTCATACTCCTGCAAGGAGCAGGATCTCCCTGGTGCTGGAGCCCCAGGGGGGAGGGATCAGGGTATAAACAAATCCTCCCAAAAGAATCAAGAAAAAAATGAGTGCTCTTATACAAGAGAGTGTATACGGGACACCTCCTGCCAAAGCCATACCTGTACTCACTAGAGGGTTAGCGTGAGAGTGTCTCCTCCTAACCCCACTGAGCAGGGGGACACACCCCGCACGCACACACACATAGGCCTGGGCTGCTGGGTACTCACCGCAAAGGGGTTGTAGGAGGCAGCTGCAGCAGCTCCGCGGGCCCCCGCTGCAGAGGGCAGCATGGACAGCCCTGTGGAGAAGATCCCCAGTGCACTGAGGTTCAGCCCTGGGATCAGGTTGGCTTGTTGCTAGAAATGCAAAACACAGAGACGTGGAAAACATGGAATAAATGGGGGGAAAGGGGGAAGAAGAGGGGAAGCCACACGTGCGGAAGTGCCCAATGATTCCTACATGTCTGCCCAGACAGCTCCATCCAGTGGAGCCCATTCTGCATCAGCCCCATGACAAGCAGAACCGCTTGCAAACACCCCGGGGCCAACTGCGCCTGCTCCCACTGGACTAACTCTGGCTCTGGCCCTGACATTTGAGGACTCTACTGGGAAGATGGGAGCAGCGGGAAGGGGGTGCTTACATTGACGGCGACAATGTCATTCTCATAGGCCTCTCGCAACTTCTTCATGATCTCCACTTCGGCATTGGAGCAGGCCTCGATGCTGCCCTTCACCGTGATGGTCCGTTCAGGGTTATAAATGGTTAAATCCTGTAAACTAAGCAGTTACGGACAGGTGAAACTGCTGCCATCAAGGCAACAGAAAAGCAAGCTGCCTTCACCCTCCTGCTTAGAGCAGGGAACCTTCTCCCTGGAGCAGCCAGGAAGAACCCAGGACTGCAGATTATCCCCCACTGGCCAGTCACTTCCACTGGCCATTATGCAGGTGAGGGAGCATAGCCTGGATGTCCCGTTTCCACTCCAGACCTTCCCAACATGGCTTGTTTTACTGGCATCTATGTCTTCACTAGTGCCAGGCTAGGTGGAGCACCCCTGCCTGTGTCTGTGCACCTTTGAAGGAGTCCTATGCTGGCTCCACATGCTCACCGGTATGTACCCTGAGGGCTGGCCTCAGCATCTCCCCTCCCACAGCCAGAGAGCAAGGAACCCGGTTTTGGGCCACGCAGTAGCTCTCTGGGCTGAAGGCGGGTTGTTCTCCTCCGCCAGGATATCACAACTTACGGAGAGATGGTGATCTTGGTCCCTGTATCTTGCTCAATTTTCTTCAGGTTTCGTCCCTCTTTGCCGATCAGTCTCCCAACTAAACTGTTGTGTGCTAAGATTTTCAAGGGAACCTCTTCGGCGCTAAAAGAAACAAAAGGCGTTTGGTGTTTTTTTAAGTTCATTTTCCCCCTGTTCTCCTATTACCAGTATGTTCCAAACGGTGGAGTTGTCTTGGCCAGGAACACACACAAAAAAGAAAAGAAAAGTAGGACAAAAACATCACATGGATTTTTTTCGTTGCAAAACCTGCTCGTTTGTAGAGTCTTTATCATGTAAAGAATCTGACATGAGTCCTCTCCACACTTAGAGAAAATCCAGACAAATAGCTCCTCCTGCAGCTAACCGTTTGGGGCAGGAGGGGAATCAAAAGAACCCTGATCTAGAAAGACTGACTGCAACTGGTGCTGGTCGAAAATGGGTTGGTATTTTCCCATGAAAAAATTCAAACCACATAAAAAAAATGTTTCATTTGGTTCAAACTTCTTTAAGGGATTTTTAAATTTTTTTCAATGAAATAAGTTGAATTGCTACTATTTGTTTCAAATTGCTCTTTGGAAAAAAGGAAATCAACCCGAATTTCCAGAACACAGGAAACGGACTCCCATTCCAGCAAGGAGAAGGGGAGAGAAACAGCAAAGTGTTGAAAGCATGGGTCCTAAGGCATTACTGAAAGCGTATGGCCCTACACGTGGGCTGGCTTCCTTTACTGTTAGACCAGGCATGTTCTAGTAACCAAAACTGTACATCAGCTAGTTGTGCTGACTAAGCCTTTCAAACACACAAACATATTAAACCAAATCCCCATTTGTTTACATGGGCAACTATTACATTTTCTCTGCTGGACCTCTGGGGATTTATTCTTCAAACTGGCTCATTGCTCTCTGTCATTGTTTCTTCTGCCTGGTGCTTGCGGCTGCAGGGATTCTCCTCCTGTGGAGCGCTCTGTGCGGAACACTTACGATTTAGTCTCATCCGCCTCTTTCTGCATGATATCGAGGATCATGCGGCATGCTTCAGAGCACCCTTCAGGGCTGGCGTGGATGGTGATTGGCTTTTCAGCAGCACCGGCATTCTCCTTCCGATGGATGTCTACCCTGCACCAAGAGAATCAGCACAGAGAAGCCAGAGATCAGGCTGACATCATAAGGAACTTCAATGAAGCATCAAAGATAGTGCATCTATTTGCGTTACGTTGTGTTTACACTGCTGTCTACAGACAGTACCTCTGAACCAGGAGTCACACTCATTGCTGCTGAAACCAGCTCTGAACCAACTGTCCTGAACGGATCAGAATTCAGCAAGTGGCTGCACTGACAGTTGTGCAGAACCGTGGAAAACTCACCAGATGCACTCACCATTCAGGACAGGTTTGTTTCAAGGTTTGTTAAACTTTTTGCAGGAATCCGAGCCTAAGTTTTGAATGATTGATGGCCCAGGTTTGCGTGAACCCAAACTGACGTCTACGAAACATGAGGTTTCAAACAGTGTTGGCACTAAAGCAGGTTCACCTCAGATTTGACTCTCTTTGGCTTTAAGATTTGCAAGTAAAAATCAAAGAGAATGAGTGGGTGAGTGGGGGGAGCTGAGCCAACACAGATCAGCACAGAGCCGGTCCCTAAGACACAGAGTTTTTCCGGTTCCAGCAGGTGCCAGTACTGCTACACGTTCTTCTCCTCAGCTTCTTCAGGATCCACCAGAACACAGCAGGGCAACGGAGCTCTGCTGCAGCACCACAGGCCTGAGGGCAGGGAGAGGCGTCACAGCCGCTGCACAGAGCAAGTGGTATGTTAAAAACCAAAAGGGTAAAGTGAGTGCGTGAGTGTGTGTCTCTGCACGTATATGCGTGTGTTCATCCCAGCTGGAGAGGATGACCCCGCTCTGTGAGCACATGTGAGCGCTGCTCTCTTTGTTAGGAAATGTCTTGTATATTACAGAGGAATAGTCACACTTAGGCAGTATCACATAGGAAAAGAATTACACCAAGAGAGGGATTTGGCCTTCAGTTTTGGTACCCTTGGAAATAGCTGTGTCTTAATTAGGGCTTTCACCTTCCCACAGCTGATTGTGACATGACAGGAACAGACCAGGGGTCCATTTAGCCCAGCTAGCCTTCTCCAACAGCAGCTTGTACTGGATGCTTTTGAAGGAGACCAAATATTCCCCTAATGCACCTGGCCATATGTGCAACTCTTGTTCTCTCAGACCCTGGCTGGAGATCAGCTCATGCCAGCAGGCTGGACTGTGGCTTCACTCCACAGCCTGCATTTTGGGGCTCCAGGAGGTGTACCGGGGAGGGCTGTGCTGCAGCAGGAGCCCGGGAAGCATTTGGGCTGCTAGCCAGGGTGCAGCATGCATTTCCCTCACTCCTCACATTGGCTCTGCTCTGCTGGCCAGTGTGTGTGGCTACAGACTGGTCCTCATGCTGCCCACTCTGGTGTGGCTGCTGCTGTTGAGAACATGAGCCTGGAGCAGCTCTTGTGCTCACTCGGGGTGCGGAAGAGCTGTGGCCAAGTCCTGCTCAGGGGGGCGGGATGGGGAAAGTGCCACGCACCCTCTCCTCCAACACAGAGCTGACTACAGTTTGTGACGGCTGCTACAAGGCATTCTAGTCTCCCTCAGAACAGGTCTAATTCTGTTCAGGCTCTTGAGAAGATCAATAATTTAATGATAACGTGTGGAGTCGCTGATGCAGGGTAACCAGATAATTGTATGTCACATTAATGCTGAGTACCGTGATGGATCTTGTCGCAGCATCTTCTCTTATGACTGCCAGGCTGAAGCTACAAAGGTTAGCAATCCTCAGTGTGTTTCAGAGTGAGCTAAATACCAGCTGGAGTCAAGACATTTTTTTGCCCAAGTAGGTGTATTATCAGGATTTGAACATTTTCCTCTGACGCTGCTGTCAGAAGTAGGACATCTAGAGGAACTAAATGATTGTGGATTAGTTCTGGGATGATAATTTCCTTGTCCTGCTATGTCCTCGTGTACAGGGTCAGGCGGCAGATGATGACTGATGAATTTTGGGTTAAACACAAATAGCTTTGGGTAATAACAAACTGGAGAGGGAAAACTGTGAAGAAAATCAGAATGTTACATACATGTTCAGCATTAAGGAGACAGATCTGAAAAACCTCACCAGCAGCAGACTCCTTCTTTAAACAACACAAGATTAGAGCAGGGGGAAAGGGTTAAAGTCAGACGCACAACCCGGGTGCTGCAATCTACTAGCAATTCTCTCATTTCCAAGTATTGTACCCCTGACACAGAGCTCTCCTCTCTGAAGCCTCTACTTCTCATTTCAGGGATTTTAGAAAGTGCCCTAAAGGCATCGCTCAGGAGGGCCTTGCTCACTAATCCTGGGATCAACCTCATGCCACTTCCATTTTCTTCCCAATTTGTGTAGAGCAATTCCTTGCTAGAGCAATGGGCTGAGATGACCTGATTCTTGGCCTGTCTATGCTTGTGGGCCCTGCTCCTGTGCTGCGAAGTGTGCCAGCATCGCACAGCAACAACAGGACTCAGTCTTTGAACGCGCACAGCCTGGAAAGTGCTGCCTCTTGGTTCTGGCTGCAGCGCTCAGGTGTCCAGCCATTATGCATCTTTTCGGATACAATACACGCTCTGATCAGGAGTAGGGGGCCTTGTTACTGACCTCATCTGAGAAGAGACTCCCTCTCTCATGGGCCAATGTGAATGGTTTGGGAACTGTGACCCCAGGCAGGAGATGATCTTATGACCAGACGCCAATTTAATTCAAACTAGGGTGTTTAGTCATTGGCCAACACTGCATGTGGTGCTGAGCCAGCCTGCCCCAGAGGGAGCATGGGAATGGACGGTGTAGCACAGGGGCATGGTCCCTCCTCTAGCAGCAGGGTGAATGCATGAGGCACCAACTCCAAGAACTGGACTACTTACTCCTGTGTCTAATTTCAGGCTCCCAGGTTGGACCATTCTGGCCAAGGGACTGTTATGGCACGATGGCCAGTACTGGCGTGCTGTGTGCCCCCTACTGCTATGATTGCTACCGTCCTAGACATCAGACTGAGACAAGGCAGCACTGCATTAACAGCATGGGCAATGATACATTCCTGGCATACAGGTGAGCGCACTCTAGTGCGCCCAATCTGAGCTGGGCAGCTACAGGCCACCTGCGGAGTCCTGGGGAAGGAAACACAACCGTTCGCAGTACTTACTTGGACTGGGTTTGCTTAGTGAGGTTCTTTATGGTCAAGCCCTCCTTTCCTATGATCGCACCAACAAACTGCGTGGGGACCAGGATCCGCAGTGGGAAATCGAGCTGTTTGGGCTGTGAGGAGCCCCCCGGGGAGGGGCCCCGCTCCCTGGAGGCACGGCCCCCCCGGCGGGACCGCTGAGGGGGCGGAGGGGAGCTCACCTCTTCATCCGGGATGTAGGAAATCTTGAAGGAATAATTCTCAAACTGGTGGCCACTGAGCTTCTCAATTGCTCTGAAAGGTAGAGAAAAGAAGCCACTGGTTAGGCTCTGCATCAGCTGCGGGTGCCAGGCCTGAGGTGCCTTTGACAGGAGGTGAGCCACTGACCTGGCCAGATGCAGAGACTGTCCCAGTCCCTGTGGACTGGGTAAATGGCCACACTGTCTGGGCATGGTCCAAGGTCTCTCACAGGAGCACGGGCGTCCCTAGAGCAGAGATCTCATGCCTCCCTAAGCCTGGGCTTTCGCCCCATCAGAGACATCCAAATGCCTCAGACAGTTACAATGTGTCCAAAGGGTGTGTGTAACCCACTGCCACTTGGAAGGGCTCTGTTTCCTTCAAGGGCGTGTCCTGCACCGCTGCTCTGTGCCCCTTAAGGGCCTGTCCTCTGTGCAGCACTCTATCCCCCAACCCCTGCTTCCTGCTCTGTGCCCCTCAAGGGCACGTCCCCCACCCCTGCTCCCCACGGCGCTCTGTGCCCCCAGAACACTGCAGGGGTGATGAGCTTACTGCAGCCTCGGCTAACTGATGGCTGGCGTGATCCCAGCGGAGCTGATGGAGCCGCACAGCGGAGGCATTAGTGCAACATTGACTCAGTAGCTCTCCCCCAGCCCCTCCCAGGGCTGCCCAAGTCCCACCCCAGAGTAGAGAGACAGCTTCCCCTTCTCCACTCCTCAGCAAGAGACCACACCAGCTCCATCTCAGCCTGGCAGGACACAGCCAGGCCAGATGGAACTCGCACAAGTAGGGGTCCTGGCCGGTTCTCCCTCCCTGCAGCTCCAGGAGCGCCCTTCACCCCAGCTCTGTAACCCCTAAACACCCCTGGAGACTCCCCAGGCAACAGCCACCTGCTAATAGCTAAGCCCACCATCGAGGGTGAAAGTAACTTAAAGGACTTACTGGTACGCTGGAATCCTTAGCAGGGGCAGGGCCTCAACTGGAAGGGGGCGGGGCCTAACACCAGAAGAAGCATGACCTTTAAATCCAGAGGCTGCACAGAGCCCCAGGCCCTTTAAATCGCTGCCTGAGCCCCTGGGTAGCAGAGGCGGCTTAAAGAGCCTGGGGTGATGATTTAAAGGGCCGCCGCTATCCCAGGGCTCTGGCAGGGATTTAAAGGGCCCAGGGCTCCAGCCACCGCCGGAAGTCCCAGGCCCTTTGAATCACAGGCTGGGGGAAGCTGCACCCTGATGGTACGGTCGGCTGTGTACCGGCTCTTGCCATACCGGACCATACCGGCTTACTTTCACCTCTGCCACCACCTGGCTAGCTGTGCTCTGCCGGCATGTGCCTTCCCTGTGAGCCCTGCCGGACAGCGGAGATGGGACACTGGGAGCCTATCAGCAAATCAAGTGTCGCCAGTGGCTGGAGCCACCTTGAGTACAACAGCCCTCAGCGTACAAGGAGGGCACTGGGTTTAATCTTCCTTATACATCCTAAAGCCAGCCTGGTCAGAGCAGCTAATCGGCTCTGCATTCCTGGCCCTCTGCACAGAGGGGGCATAGCCTGTGGGGCAGCTTCCAGGATAGGGGCTGCTCTACCTAACCAGCACAGGTGGGGCCAGGAGCCATGGGGCTGGAAAGCTGCCCAAGCTCCACTTTGCACATACGCTGTAAGGTGCTGTATAGAACAGTCCACATCCCAAACCGGACCTCTGCTTGGATTGCTCTCTGTGGCCAGCCCCCCAACTCCCAACAGCACAGCGAGGCCAACGCTGAGCCTCTCTGAAAATCCAGTCGGCACCCGGCTCTTTGTGAGCTGCCTGCAGTTCCTGCTCCTAGAGCTGGGGCAGGTTCTGTGACCAGCGGCACAGAAGTGGGAGAGTGCAGGGGAGGGGGCGTCTCAGACCAGCTGACGGGGACATGGATCCCATGGATTTCTGGGCCAAAGAACTTTCTAGCCAACTCTGACCCACTGACAAATAACTCTGGCAATTCCCCCAAGCCCAGGGCAAATGGATGGGAGGGTTTCCCAGTCGGTTACTGAACTCTGACCCGGGAACAGCTCACTCTTTAGTGCCAGAGAAAGCTGGGGGGAACAGGGTTCTGGGTCCTCTTACAATAGCGAGGCTGTAGCAACCGCTCAGTGGGAAGCACTCGAGGATGCTTGTTGAAAGCAGATAACCACCAGAACCACCTCGAATTCGCAGAGCAATGGAATGTGCTGGAGGCTCGTCCACAGCGATGCCAATGGTAATGGAGCAGGGAGCTGCTCACTGCCCCTACTGAGCAGTGAGAGCTTGCTACGGGAGAGGAGCTGAATGATTCGCTCCGGGAATGCTAGGTAACGGACCAGTAGGAACTGCGACAGAGCAGCTGGCCCTGGGGGAGTGAAAGCCGGATGGGAGATGTCCGACCCCCCTTCCAGATACTTGTTCTTCAGGCCACAGTGAGTTTCTGGGATCTCCAGCGTGTGACGACTTCGGAGTCTCAGCTCATTCAGGGCCCAGACCTGCTCGCTTTCTCACAATGAGCAGATCACAATGCTACAGATTGTCCTGTGGGTTTCATGGAGTGGTGGGGAGGGGGCTGAATCAGGCCCTGGCCTGCAGTGACCACTTGTGTGTGACTGAACTTGTGAGCCAATGTGATCTCACCAGCAAGGCTGGCTCCTGGCCGGGGCCAGCTGAACCATTCGCCCAGGGCAAGTGACAAACAACGCCAGTGCCGAGGGGCTGGTCACAAAGCAACTGGGCATACAGCCACTTGGTGGGTACAGTGCGCCATCCTGCACAGCACAGGAGGGAACCAGGAAGGGCCAGATTCTGCCTCCCTTTTGCATGCTGAGCAGTACTTTCCTGGGGAGGGGATGGCGGGGCTGAACCCATTGACTTCAGTGACACCCCCCCCCCCCCCGGCCCCACAGCACCTAGATATGCAGGGACATTTGGAAACACTGCCAGCACCTCCTGCCGGACTCCCTTCCAAACTGAGCTAATCAGGTGGCTTAGTTTGCTGCATATTTGGCCAAAGTACTGGCCCTACTGAAGCCAATGGGAGTTTTGTTATCACTTTCAGCGGGGTCAGGATTTCACCCCTGGATGACACTGAACCTTTCGACTGAGCCCAGGCAAGGGGCAGTGCCAGCTGCTTCACACCAGGAGCACTGGGATGGACTCAGAGCTTGTCCTCCACACACACACTTAGTGTGTGGCCAGCCAGGATGCCAGCCTGCTGCACATTAACTGACCATGTGTATCCTGCCAGTGTGCGCGAAAAGCTCTGCAGTGCACACGGCCATACGGGGCATCTGATACAGGGCCCAACAAAATCACATTCTCTGATTCACTCAAATCGCCTTGGACTGTCAGCGGAAACAAAAACTAGCAAAAGGAGTCTAAAGAAGAATGACTCTTAGCCAACAGCTTCATTAATGATCTAGAGAAAGGAGGAAACTCAGTTTATACTAAATTATGAGAACAGAATATAAAACCAGGAGGCCTAGTGAGACAGGATGAACTGGCAGAGCAGAACGAGCGTGAACAGAATCTGGACAAATGCAATCTGAACAACTAGGGGAAATAATTTGGGAAAAATGAGGCTGCATTTCAAGGAAAATCTTCCTGAGAGCAAGATCAGTAACCACTATGGGATCAGCGACACCCCCCTTGCGTGGCACATCCCAACTGAGGCCTTCAGGACCTACGTCTTTCCCCTCCCCTGAGTCGAGAGGAAGCTCACTGCCAGCATGTCAGAACACTGGGTCAGTCGCAGGCAAACCCAGTATGTGTTACATGGAAATAAATGAGCCCCGCCCCAGCGAGGTGGAGTGCCAAAAGGTGAATGCAATGAAAGGCATTGCCGGGAGGGAGAAAGAAAGAGAGAGGGTGAAAGGAAGGATGAATGAGAACAAGAGCCACTTACACTTTTGCTTCTTCTTTTGTTGCATACGTTACGTTGACAACGGCTGTTTCTGTGTCTGTGTTGACTAAAGGGAAAGCAACACACGCTGGCATTAGCTCGTGGACGAAGAAGGTCTTCGTCACCTTTTCCTGGGTGACAGTTGCTAAGCCGGTCAGCTGTTCCTGGCCAGGGGTGAGTTTGATTGCTCTTTAGAGTAAGAGGTTGGGAGGGAAGCCATTTCCCTGGGCTGGGTGCCTGTGATGGTGGGCTTGGTTAATCTTTGCTCACTGGCTGATCTATGCCCCTTGTGGATACTAAGTTCAGGAGTAGCTGGGTGTGGGCCTCATTCTTGGAGCTGCACACTCTGCTCCTGCCATCTGAGGCCTGTCCTGCGCACCAGCTGGGTCACAGCGGGGTGCGTGTGGCTTTGGCTGGCTGTGGGTGGAAGTGAATGAGTGCCCACTGTTAACAGTGATGAGAACTCCAAACTCATTTTCTTTGTGACCTGGTCAGCAGTTTTTAACCATCGTCTTTAGGTGCTACGCCAGTGATTTAGTGTCCCCAGCCTGTTATGCTGGTAAACAATTCTGCTCTTTGATGGGGCTTAAGAACAGCTGCATCCACGGGAGGATGAGCATTGATGCATGGTTAATGCAGGGCTCTGTCTACCACTGAAGGCAAAAAGAAGGGATCGCTTCTTTCCAGGAGTTCTTGGAGACATCTCTCTAGCCCAGCTTCACCCCATGGCCAGGATGTTTTGTACAGACACTAAATTGCAAAGGGAAACTTCTCTATTTCCTACTGTGAGTGGGCCAGGCAGTCGAGCCCTTTTGCTCACTGCTGCCCAGGCTGGCAGGCGCTGGCTCTGTGCTGCGTGACACAGCTGAGGAGAGCTGAGTGTAGCTAAGTGAAGTGGCCCAGAGAACAAGAGGTAACAGAAAAACAAGAAGCCCCTGGCTGCCGTCCTGTGGCATTACCAGGAGCCCAAGTGCCCCCCACGGTGGCTCTGAGCAGTTGGTGAATGACTGCTTGGGGCTCTCTCTCATGTGCCCTGGGGAAGATTCACATTCTAGGTAGGGCGGGATTCCTAGCGGAGTGCAGTGATACTAGAGGGCCATCCCTATCCTTTGGGAGAGAAGTGAAGCTCTTATCTGAACCAAGGGCAGTTGCCAGGAGCTAGGAGGGGCCTCTCCTGGGCGCTGCCTGGCATGGACCTGCTGAGGCACTGGGGAGGGCGCTTGGCCAAGTTTCTCTGCTGTGTGGCTGCCTGTGAATCTTCTCTTCATATCCTGTGCTTTCTGTGGACCCGCCCCTCTGCCCCCACACTGCGTGAAACATCCCAGGGCTTTCTCCTGCCCTCTCCCCTGTCTGGGAGGGATGAGTCAGGAAGGTTGGTCTGTGCTAGGTTAGTTGCTGCCATCACCCTCTACCATACGGTTTCACAGCTGCGTGGGAGTTGCACCCTGTAACAGCTGGAGAGATGGGAGTCTTGGGTTCTAATCCAGGCTAGGCCACTAATCTGCTGTGGGATTTCAGGCAAGTCACTTAGATGATCTGTGCCTTGGTTTCTCCACTTGAGCATCACACTTCCCTAATTCACAGAACTCTTGCAAGGGCTAACAGAGGCTCAACGGACCTCAGAGAAAAGGCAGTAGACAAAGGCCAAGCAGTGTTACTGTTATGCAGTTACAGCACCCCCGGTGGCAGAGGTGGGTAAACTTTTTGGCCAGAGGGCCACATGCGGGAATAGAAATTGTATGGCAGGCCATGAACGCTCAGAAAATTGGGGTTGGGGTATGGGAGGGGGGTGAGGGCTCTGGTTGGGGGTGCGGGCTCTGGGGTGGGGCTGAGGAGTTTGGGGTGCACGAGGGTGCGCCGGGCTGGGATGAGGAGTTCGGAGGGCAGGAGGGGGATCAAGGCTGGGGGAGAGGGTTGGGGTGTGGGGAGAGGCTCAGGGGTGTAGGCTCCAAGCAACGCTTACCTCAAGTGGCTCCCAGAAGCAGTGGCATGTCCCTTCTTTGGCTCCTATGCAGAGGTGCAGCCAGGCAGCTCTGCACGCTGCCCCATCCGCAGGCACCGCCCGTGCAGCTCCTATTGGAGTGCCAAAGGGGGCCATTGGAGCACATAGGAGCCAGAGCAGGGCCACGCAGTGGCTTCCGGGAGCCATATGGAGCAGCCCCTGACCCTGCGCCCTGGCTGGAGTGTGGAGTGCGGCAAGCCCCAGATCCCACTCCCCAGCGGGAGCTTGCGGGCCAGCTTAAAAAGGCTAGTGGGCTGTAGTTTGCCCACCCCTGCTTTAAAGGGTGGTTTATACTCAGAGGCTGATTCCCAAAGCTGCCCAGGGGACCTAGATGCCCCGAGGGGTTGAGATACTCCACCAGAGCGCCCAGTCTTGAAATCCTCTCTTAGACAGAAATACCACTGACTTAATGGGGCCATTTATCCTGTGGCATGGATCTGATCCTGTTCTAGGCTCAACTCAACAGGGACCCTGAGGGATTTCTCTTGCACTGATCTCTCAGGCACTGCCGAGAGCTCACACCCAACACATTGCTGATATCTCAGAGAGGGGCTCTGGGACAGCTCTGGTAAATCCCTTGCACTCTGAGTACAGAGTATGGAAAAGTCTCATTAAAAATCAGACATAAAAATACTGCCCCCACCCACCGTGTGCAACTGCCCCAGGAACGGCCTAGCAGAAAACAAAGGCACCCTTTTAGTATGCTAACAGGGCTTTTGGGACATGCTCTGGGTAGCTGCTAAGCCCTGCATCCCTGTGGTGCAGTCTTGCAAGATCATGTGTCCACACGTGTGTGCACGTGTACACACGTGTATTGCCTTGGAGAACACTTTGCAAATCTCCATTACTTGCTTGAGCACAATGGGGTGCAGCTCTGATGAGTGCAGGATTTTGTGGTGCCTCCAGGGCCAGATTCTGGCAGCCTCATGAAGGGGGAGTAGGCCTTTACCCTGCAAACTGACCCAGCAGGACGGCCAGAGAAATGAGGGACTCCTACTCAACGGCAGCTAGAGCTGATGGCAGGATCAGGCCCCAAGCCATGCATCACTTTATCAGATGAACCCCAAGTGTTATCAGCAAAAGCTGAACCGCTGCCTGGTCTCAGATGGGCCTGGGGCCTGCCCTGTGTGGGCAGCCCCGTGCCTGGCAACGTGGAAGCACAGAAAGAGGAGCTGGTCGGGTGAGGATAGGTTTGGGGATCTCCTGCCATTCCAGGTGTTGTCTAGATGGCTTCTGGATTCCAATGGCCTTTTACTGCCAACCCGCACTGCTCCTGAGTCAAAGGGCTGCAGGCCAGTTGGCTCCAGTCTGCACGACAGTCAGAATCCCAGATAATGGGACTCGCAGCTGTGGCACTGAGCGGGCCCGTGTCCTGCAAGGCAGCGTGCCACCATCCCAGCCCCGTCCTGACAGACAGTGTGGGTTTTTCTCCCCTCCTCACCTACAGGCCAGGTAGGAAGTGGCTTGGAAACCCACCTACTGGCAATACAGCAGAGCTAGGAGCACTTTGTCCCACTTTGGCCTGGTTCGCAATGACCAGGCAAAACAGTATCGTGTATCTGAAGAGATGGGTTGGGCAGAGACTGAGCATAGAGATTTCCAAGGAAGCAGGGGTGGGGAGGGGAGTCTCCTAAGTGGGAGAGGTGGGCGGGGGGGGGGGTGGACGATGCCACCTACCCATTTCTTACCTTGTTCCACATTCTCTACAGTCCCATACTGAGCTAAAAGTCCATCTAGCACCTGAAAGAGAAAGCATCAAGCAATGCAGGGTGAGTCAGCCTTAGCGATAGGGACCCTCCCCTGTGCGTCTGGCTGACCTGAGGAGCAGAGCAGAGTTCCGGCTCTACCTACACAAGACAAGTATCAGAGGGGTAGCTGTGTTAGTCTGTATCCACAAAAACAATAGTTCTCAGATTTTTGTACTGGTGACTCCTTTCACACAGCAAGCCTCTGAGTGCGAACCCCCTTATACATTAAAACCACTTTTTTTTATATATTTAACACTACTGTAAATGCTGGATGCAAAGCAGGGTTTGAGGTGGAGGCTGACAGCTCATGAACCCCCAGGTAATAACCTTGCGACCCCGAGGGGTCCCAACCCCAGTTTGAGAACCCTTGCACAAAAACAACGAGAAGTCCAGTGGCACCTCAAAGACTAACAGATTTATTTGGGCATAAACTTTCATGGGTTAAAAAAAACCCCACTTCTTCAGATGCATGGAGACATGCACTAACGTTCCAGCCAGGATGGAGACATGCATCTGAAGAAGTGGGTTTTTTACCAACGAAAGCTTATGCCCAAATAAATCTGTTAGTCTTTAAGGTGCCACCGGACTTCTCGTCGTTTTTACACAAGACAAGTGACCGGTTGCTGACTGTGTCTCTTCAGCCCTTGTCACTTGAGGTTCAACAGGCCCAGCTGCTGGGCTGGACGGACCAAACCACTTTTCGATTCCCGGCACAGCACACCCTCAGGCACGTTCTTGGGGGAAGAGCTGACAATGGCTGGGTCTGGCCTTCTGAGGGGGGAAAGATGTCCTTTTCCTAGTGTAAACAGGCACTGAAGCCCAAATGAACCTGCAGCTGAGTCTCTCGAGCACACTGTCCCTATGGCAGCTATTGCTGGCATCAGAATTGGACTCAGCCGCCTCCAGACCTTCTGGGTCACCCCAGCAAACATCGCCACAGCAGGAACAGAGGGGAAATGCCACCTCCAAAGAAACCCTGGAAGATGCTGGAGGTACTTCCCCAAAGCCCATCATGTCAGCTCCATGCTGGGTCTGGCTTTGGTCAGCTGATGGCAAGGAACCCAGGGCGCTTCTCAACATGAGCCACTCCCCAGCCTGGCACCTGGTGCCAGGCAGAAGCAGCAGGTGGATTATTTTCACTAGGCAGCTCCTCCCCCAGGACTGCGATTCTGTAGCCACTTTGAGGAGATGGGACATCTTGAGCTATAGCCAAGCCACACCCACACCTGCGCCTCAGGCTAGGAAACACAGTGTCACTGGAACAAACTTCTGCAAAGGCTGCTTTCTGCTTCCCTCCTCAAGCCACTAGGAAGATGCCACAGGACAAAGCTCAGACTGTGCTTGCAGCTCCTGCCCAGCCTCCAAGGTTTATTCAGATGCAATGACAAGGGGACTTTGTAGGAAGCGGGAATCTACTGACCTCCCACTGTAGGTGAGGGGGGATGTTCCGGATCTGAATCTTCCTGCTCCTGTAAAGAAACCAGCACAGATTAGCCCAGACACCACTGCAGTTCCTGGGCTCCCCAGCCAAGCAGCTATCCCAGGTGGGGGTGCACGTGGGATATACCATCTGAAACTCTAGTGACACACCTGAGGGACCACAGCACAAGAGACGACAGTAATGGG
This sequence comes from Chelonoidis abingdonii, assembly GCF_003597395.2. NCBI lineage: Eukaryota > Metazoa > Chordata > Testudines > Testudinidae > Chelonoidis > Chelonoidis abingdonii. The sequence goes on from NC_133776.1 coordinate 51,573,177, forward strand.
CAGGGCTTGGGAGTGTGGCTGCTTACACCCAAACTAGTTAACCCAGGTGCTCAGAGCCAGAGGCCAATCCTCCTCACTAACGCTCCAGCCACCCTCATGATTCCCCTCTTACTCATTTGTCTCACAATTCACGTGGAGGAAAAAATCCCAATCCTGCCCCTCCACCGGCTGTGAAGCAGTAACCCCCGTCTGCTAAGGGAACAGGTATGATGCCATTTTACAGAGCATGAAGCAAACCTAGTGGCAGGGTAAAACGCTGCCTGGGTGGTGTTAGGAGTACAGAAAGAGCCCCAGTGCTCCCAGACAGTTCTCTGAGAGCAGAAGCCTTGTCTGTTTCAATCTCCTGCATTCGCCCGAAACCCAGGAAAGCTGATGGAAGGTTGGCACATGTGCGTATCTGCAATTACACACGCACCCGTGCTCCAGGGTTTGGAGATCAGGTCGCTCCCTGGAGGAGTCGAAATTTTACCAACAATTTGTCCCTTCCTTTGGAGCCACATGCAAGTCTTTTGCATTGGAACCAACAACGTGGGGCGCAGCAAAGGGGAAGCGGCCCAGGAGGCAGTAAGAATGCTGGGCCAGGAAAACCATGGCAGAATTTCCTTAGACAAAACTGCAAGGAGAGCAAATTCTGCCAAGACAAAGCCCACGGTGCTGCAGCTGCACCCAGGGCCAAGGAGGCAGAGGCCTCTACCTCTGGAGCCACTGGCAGGCGCGATTTGGGAACAACACACGGTTAGAGGAGACAGGCTGCAGCTGAAGGAAAGGGGATGGGCTAATTTAATGTCAGCCAGCACAGGGCAGTTGCCAGGCTCTTAGCAGAGGGTGTGCCTACACTGGACCTGGAGGTAGAATTTCCAGCTCAGGCAGACATACCCACGTTAGCGCTGATCCAGCAGTGCAGACGGCAGGAGGGGCTGGCTGCCCCTCATACACTGAGTTTCACACAGGATCATGCTCTCGGGGCGACCAAGCCATGCTGCTGTTTTTAGCACGTTACGGCAGACACATCCACCTGAACTGGGAATTATGGCACCAGCTCCTATGAAGCTGTACCCAGAGAGATGGGGTGGGCAAAGCAAATCTTGTCCATACTCTCTGATTGCCATGGGCATTAGCAATCCCACTGTGAGACCCCGGCAGAGCCTAGGCGTGGGAGTGTTTACTGCAATGTGGCTAGGCGAGGTCATATCCTGGTGGGCAGGGGGTACAGTGTTGACCTCTTGGTAAAACCTACCAGCACCTTGCCTCCACTAGGGTTTTCCAGCAGGACAGCTCATGCACATTGGTTATCCTGCTGTAACCCCCCCTCCATCAACAGCGAAGATGTAGCTGGAGACAACGCCAGGGCAGTGCTTCGGCAGAACTCTCACACAATGGAGATTTTCCACTGAGGGGACCCGACCTCTGAACGGCCTGGTGGAGGAACCACGATCGGATCGGAGCTGAGCCAGTTTCAAAGAACACTGCAGGGTTCACCTCTGTGCAACAACCAAACCAGGGAAGGACGACTCTGCCAGACCCCCCAGGCAGGACAAGTTGCTGCACTGCAACAGGCACAGGGCAGTGTCCACTGATGTCCACTGTAGACAATACTGCACATCTGACTTCCAAGACACACCATTCATATATTATGGGATGGCAGAGGGCAGCTAGGAAACTCCAAGATGTCAGAGCTAGCCACACATTTCAGGGTGTCTCCTCCAGCACCTCTCCCTTGGCTTTCTGTCCTGGGTGACAGCCTCACTGACATCGAAGTTCAGATTCCAGCCATGAAAAGCCAGCACTGATGACCTGCAGTGACATCATCATTACTAATCAGCCCTTCTGAACAAGCTCGGGTGCATCACGACGTTAGGACAACACACTGCCTGGAAAGGTCAGGAGAGAGAAGCTGGAATGACACAGGGACCTGGGATCACTCAGGGGCGTTGCAGAAGGGAATGAAAAGCAGATGATCTCAGTCGGTGTGGGTAGATGAAGTGTGTCTGCCGTGCCCTGGATACTGATGAGGTGTCTTCTACGGCTTGACTGCGTCCAGCCCTGCACGGGTGTGCCGGGGGGGTGAGCAAAGCCTTCCTCTCCCTTGTGCATCAGTGCAGAAGCCGGGCAGAAGGCACACAGCCATGACCCATCCCCACTACTCCATCAATTCCTGCAATCCTGTGAGGTCTGGGGTGCCCTAAGCCACCTGTGCTAGGCACAACGGGCCACATTTACAAAGAGATTTCAGTGTCTAATGGGATTTACACAAGTGCCTAAGCAGGTTAGGTGCCTAACTCCCTCTGTTAATCTGGCACAGTGCCCTAGAAGTGCCCACTTTTGGCACAGTACCACCACACCGCTGGCCACCAGGAAGCCCTCGCCAGGTACTCATCTCTCCTGCTCTGAAAGGGGATCTAACATCATCACAGCTTCTGAAAGCACCTCCAGTCTCTGCAGCAAGGCTGCTGCTTCCTGCTGCTAGCTGTGTTCTCTGGTGACTCCGAACCAGCATCGCCTACACCTCCTCTGGCAGCAGAGCAATTAGAGCAACTCCTTTGTCCTCCTCCAGCAGTGGGGAGCAACAACGGTTTGATCAGAGCATGGAGAGCGCAGCACACGAAAGAAACATGGCCTGGCTTTGCCAGTGCGCCACCACCCCAGGGCACACAACGGGGAGCTGATAAACTGCCTTGGAAACGATTCAAATGCCCCTGCCAGTCAAGACGGTGGAAATTCACAGCTCCTGCAGGTTAGTGGAGGGGTAGGGGGAGAGGGAGGAATATTTTGTGTTCTCCCCACAACTATTTTCCCAACACCCAAAGCAGTGCTCAGAGGTGGGAAACCTACTGCGCTGCAAGGAAAACCGACCGCCTTGTACACCTCCCCTGGCTGGGGGGCACACGCCTGGGGCTGAGACAGGGGCATTTATCCCTCGCTCCCCTTCCACCAAATCACAAGGATGACCAAGAGATGCATTGCTAAGCAGAGGTGCCACATGTGATCAGCCCCCCGCTTTGCTGCGAAACAGATACCAGGCATGGAAAAGACTAAGCCTTGGGAGGTGGTGTACCAGTTTTACCAGCAGGAGTTTGGGAGAGGCACAGTACTTCTGAGCAGCAACACCACACAGACCTCACATCTGAGAGACGCAATTGGCACTGACTGCCCCACATCTGCTCCTGGGGGGCATCCCAGTTCAGGGACCTGCACCTGCATCTCCCCTCAGAGGTCCAGCAAGGGCCCCCAGTCTCAGGCTTCCAGCTCCCTAGCTGTTGCCTTTCCTGGGTGGAGTCTGGCGCCTCTCTCCCTTCTGACTGGGGTATTCCCAGGCTGCCTTCACTGTGTTAGCTCCAGCACAGACAGCCCTGCTTGCTTTCTCCTCCGAGACTGGTAACAATGATTGCTCCAGATATGTTACCAACCAGCTCTTTCTAAGCCAGCCCACTCTGTTCTTCAGGTAAAACGCCTTACAGAGAAAAGATATCAAAAACAATACAACAACCTGCACCCCTGCTAACAGCTCACCAGGCACCAGTCCCTCTTCCATCACGCAGGGGACATCTTTGTGGCCACTAGTTCATCAGAGCTTCAGCTCTGAACAAGGAACCAGTCTTACAAGTTCATTAGCATCACCCTCCCTACTCCAGAAGGTATGTCAGATCCAGTCTGGCAAGTCCTATGTTAACATCCTCTGCCCTTAAAGCCAAGATCCCAGGGTCCCTTCCATCTGCTACCTGGTGCTTTCAGGATTTCTCCTCCCATCTCGAGCCCTAGAACAGTTCCGCTCACTCCTGCGGCCAGTGGAGTCAGAAAGGAGCAGCTAACAGTTTCAACCTGCCAAGGATTCCCCACCAAGCGCATTTCCCTGAGGCTGGGGCTAATGGTGCTTCTGGAAAGGCCCTAAGTACTGCTGGTCAGTGTCTCCCGGACCACACTGGCAATGCAGAGAAGAGCAGAGAACAGGCTGATTTGTCTAGAAATCCTCAGTTCCAGGGAATCCATTCGTCCACACTGACAGAACTTTCCAGCGAAGCGGCTGGAGCACAGTGCTCCATGGACTGAACTTCACTTGCCCTTTTGCCTTCAGAGGCACAATTCCTGGGCTTGTCGGGGCTCCACTCACTTTGACATGCGCACAATGCGAGATGAGCCACATTAGCACCCAAAGCAAGGGCAGGGCACTGGCGATTTTTATACATTTGTATCGCAGCCAAACCTGACTGGAATTTCATGAGGCAAGGAAAAGACACTTCCCTGGTCCCAGGGCCCTGCTTCTGCTAAATTTCAAAAGCCTGCTGCAAAGGAAACCTCTCATTTCTAAAGTCATGAAAAAAACACAAAGTCCCTTTTCCCCTGCAATGGGCTGGCTCCTGAGGTCCTTCCTCAGAAGGAATGTCCATCAACTGCAGTCGCTCCCAAGGATTAGTGGATGTCCGCATAATGGTATGTAACCCCCTCCCGGCACTGCGGCCAAGATCTAGGGCTTGGGGAAGGGACTCACTCACTCCCCCTTCCTTGCAGGATTATGCTGTGCCCCTCCCCGCCACTAAGGAGAACAGAGTTGCTGCTGAGAAGGTGTCAGTGTAGCCATCACTTGTGTCACCTGAACAGCTGGTCCCTCGGTCCTGAGCCAGGTGTTTCCATGGCTCCCTTCAGTGGAGGCCACTGAGTGGAGCATCCACTGCCTGAGGACCCTTGTAAAGTCCAGGCATTCTCCCGCCCGACAGTCCTAGTGGTGTCACGGCCTGTCTCCGGTAACCTGCCCCACTCTGCCAATAGATATTACACAGCTGGAGCGCTCCAGAATGCCGAGTGACATACCCTGGGTGCAGCACAACTGCCAGGGCACAGAGGCCTTCTTCCCCCACAGCCACAAAGACCAGAAACATCAGCACTCCCAGTACCTCAGCCAGCAGACAATGACTACAAGAAAAGACCCTCACCCCAAGTCATGCCTGGGAATGTGCCCCCTCCTCAAACAGATGACATCTGCAGTGTGCTTTTGTCATAGCTTTCCTATTCAGATCTGAACCTTAGAGTTCAGAAAATAAGATGCTAGCATGAAACCTCCAAGCTTAATTACCAGCTTAGATCTGATAGCCGCTGCCACCAGCCCAGAATTTCGTGTCTGACTCACTCTCGGTCTCCCCAAAACTTCCCTGGGACCCCAGACCAGATGCCCTGAGTCTCACAACAAAGGAAATAACCCACTTCCTTCCCCCTCTTTCCTCCTCCAGTTCCCTCGCTGGTTAACCTGGAAGATTACTGTTACTTAAATCTTTCGAATACAAACAGAGAGGACAATTCCCTTCCCCCCTCCTTTTTTCCCATCCCCGTAAATTTCCCTGAGAGACGTAATCCTGGCACAGAGATTCCTATCCTTGAGCCTAACTAGAAAAGGAAAATCCAAACCGTTTTAAAAGAAAGCATTTATATAAAAAGAAAAGAAAAAGGTCTCTGTATCAACGGTGACACTATACGAGGAGTCCTTGCTTAAAGAGAAAACAATGAATTAAACGCAGCTTATTCAAAAAGAATCCAATTTTAAACATTCCAGCAAACTACACACATGTAAATACACAAAACATTAACAAAACCGTATTATTGTCTTATACCTGTTTATTACAACTGGGAAACAGAGATTAGAAAGTCTGGAGATAAGAAGATCCTCTCCAGAGACGAGGAGAACAGACGGACAAAAAGAACCCACACCCAAAGAGATTCCCTCCCTGCGCTTTGAAAAATCCGGTTTCCTGATTGGTCCTCTGGTCAGGTGTTTGGTTCCCTTTGTTAACCCTTTACAGGTAAAAGAAACATTAACCCTTAGCTATCTGTTTATGACAGCTTTGGTCACCAAATCTGGGGTATTTTGGACCAAGTTCCAGAGCCCGAACACCCTGCCATCTGCCTGCTCCCTTGGATAACTAGAAAGAGCCAGTTGTGGCAGCATGGCATGGCATGGCGCAGAGGTGATCCCTCAGGTAGGCCAGTCCCAGGCCACAAAGGGTTCTGTGGGTCAGAACCAGCCCCCTGGTTAATAACATCCCTGGGTCTGTTAACCTCGAGGGCAGAGCATCCAACCAGACCCTTGCCCTGGCAGGAGAGATGCTCCAATCTCAAAGCGCATGAGGCAATGGCTGCTGACCCAGGGCTAACTTCCACTTGCCTCACCTCCAATGCCAACCCAAAAGCCAGGTCCCCGGTGTGACCAGCTGCATGAGCTGAGCCAGTGGCTACTTGGGATAGACCAGGAGATGTGGACCTGGCTCAGAAAACTCATCCTGGGCATGCAGAGGGAAGTCACTGAGAACAATTGATCTCTGGGTGTCTGTTGCCACTGCCACACGATGCAGAGGGGGCAGCACAGTGGGGTGAGTGGCAAACGACTGCCAGGGACCATCATGCTCAGTAGCACACTCATCAGATCCCATTTTGGAGGGGGAAGCCTCCTACCCCAGAGATCGGATGCAGTTACCCTGCTTTAGTCCCTGCCGTACCAGCTGGTGACAATGAGGCCAAAGCAGGCCCACATCAGCACACATGCCTGAGCAGCTACCCACCACGAGCACAGTTTGCACCAGCGCAAGGAAGGAGACCTTGGGGGCTCAGCATGGGCTGAAACGGCCCTCTCTGGACCTTGAGCCCTTCACTCGTCGTGCCACTGGAATGGCTCTAACTTGGCCTATCCCCTGCTACCTGCTTTGAACATAGCACATGCCCACTCCCACCTGCCTCAGGAATCTTCTGCCCATCCTCCGCCACACACCTTGCCTCCACTACCGCTGCTCCCTCTCAGCAGCCTCCGCTTGGGTCCATGAGCCAGCTCCAGGCCAGTCAGAGTATTGCCGTCCTGTCCTCACTGTCTAGAGTGATGCAGTCATGTCTTCTCAGCTTTCCTTCTGGATGCTTTGCCTGCAAGTCCCCCTCATCCCTACCCCCGCCCCCGGGATCTCACTTCCACTCCGGCCTCAGCCCTCTCCTCTCTGCTTGCAGTGCCTGAGGCTCTTCCACGGATGGCCCAGTGGCTGCTGTTGCTCCATGGAATTGTCTGCCTAATGCTCTCCATTCCACTAAGCTCAAACCCCACCTTCCATGCTGCCTGCAACCAGCAAACAGCCAACTGCTTCCCACACCAGCATGGCCCTTCCTTGAGGGCTGCCCCACCCAGGCCATCCTTTCTGACTGGACTGGCATCATTCTAGCTGTCGTGTTCACGGCACATTTCACAATGAAACGGAATTGTCTTCTGGAGAGCCAGGAACCTCAGCAGTGAAAGCCAAGACAAGGCTTCAAAGATTAGGATGATTTCCACTCCCTCCCCCACTAACAAATTCTTGGAAAAGCCCCTTGCACCCCTCAACTTTTGCATGTGAGCTGTGAACTGAGGAGAATGTCAGATAGCTTTTGCGGGGAATCAGAGGTAGCTCCGGAGACACAAGGCTTAGAAAACAAAGCTGCTCGCTCTGGCAAAAGTCACCCAACTCTTTCAGTCACCTCGTCTCTAGGAAGAAACCTGGCCTACAAACTTCCCATCAGTTTCCTTCAGGAGCCTTTTGCTAGACTGAGCATACAGGGCTACTTCTGAAAGCCATGGCCCTCATTCCAAGAGCTATTCACTTCCAAAACCAGCCCGCATGAATTCTCTGTCCGCCTTCGGTGAACTTTAGACTATTTACCAAAGGCCTGACAGGCTTCCCCCAAGTAGATACATTCCCCATAAAGACTCAGCATGCTCTGCGAAGCTGGAAGGCCCACAAGGCCTCCTGCAGAGGTTATAACGCCTGCAAAACTGCTGCCACAGAGATTACAGGCTGTGTCTGAACTACTCCTTTCACGAAGAGCTAAATTCTGCCACCCTTACTCATGGCCAGCAGCATCTTAATTTGGATGTGGCTCAGTCTACTCACAAAGTAAGGCACTGCTCAGAGTGAGTAAGACTAGCTGAGGGTAGCTCATAGCTACAGTTGTCTCCAAGTTTCCTCCCGAGCCCAACCTGAAAACGCACAGCTGGAAGATAAAGGAATTCTCTATCAACTTCCTGCAAACTGGTGGCAGAGGTCTGACTGCCCCCATTATGCACACCCAGTAGCGTCTTACACTCTCTTCGGTGGGACCACTCACCGAGTAATGTGCTACTCATTATGCAGCTTCCAACTGACATAAACAACTTTGCCAATCGCATGGCGAACCTGTCGAAACATCACAAAATGACAGACTTGAATAGGTCAGAAAAGTTGCCCCAGTGCAAGTTCAGGACTTGTCTATGCCTGCAAGCACGCATGTGCGTGCGAGAGAATAAACTTACAAGCTCTGCCCAATTCACCAGCCTAGCTCAATTTTTAATCTCATCATACTCAGGAAGGTTTATTTTTCTCAAGGAAACTATTAGAACTCACTAGACAGGCTAAGCAAAGAATGCATAGCACAGCAGATGCTGGTCCGATTCGGCAGCAGAGAGCTGTACTGAAACCCTGTTGAAGTTTGCTTCCATAAAGTTTCTATCAAAAATTCTCTCAGAGCAAATGAGGATTCATTCCTATAACTCCTTTAAAGAACAAAGATCCCTGATCCAAAACCTCTTGCAAGTAAAACACTCCAAGTCCGAACAAAAACACTTGCACCATAGAAAGTTGTGATTAATATAAAAATAGACACCACAGAAAATGATTAGTCAGAGCAGCCCTCTCCAGTTGGTACAGTACTACAGTTAAGCAGCTGGAAATTAAACCTTTCTGCTTCTGCCACTCTGAGGGTTGGTCTACACTTAAAAATTAGACCAATGTAGCTATATCACTCAGGGCTGTGAAAAATTTCACACTGTATTAGGTCTCTAGCATAGATGCAGTTAGGAGAGATGGATTAACTACAATTGACAGAAAAACCCATTCCATCGCAGTAGAAAGTGTCAACACAGTAGCTGGGCCACCGTAGCGGTGGCCGTGTAGCTGCACTGAGCTAAAAGACAGGCAGAGTCTTGGCAAATTCAAACTGTCACATCAGTCAGGAAACAGGCTGGGGACAGTGCATAGGTAACGCATAAGGGGGACATGCCCCCCCGATTTCTGCTTGGCCTGGCGTGGGGGGAAGGGAGAGGGGCTTTGTCCTTCTCCTGCTGCACCTGCTCCCCTGCATGCTCGGCCCCTGTCCCTGGCAGCTGGGCCCAGGCAGGGAGCAGAAGGGGCAGGACCAGCCACTTCTCATATCAGCCACCCTTGGTTGCTGCTCTGTGCAGTGAGACAGCTGCCTGTGAGAGCCCAGTTGAGGAGGCAGTGGCAACAGGCTGCCCCCGCTCCCCCTCCAGTCCCAGGGACCACGCCTGAGTGAGTCGGAGTCCCCTCTCCCTCCCAGCACGTGTTCGGCTCACTTGGCCCCTGTCCCCGGCAGCCGGCCCCAGCCGGGTTCTCTGAGGCAGCTGCTATGCTGCACAGATCAGCCACCTCAAGCAGCCAGTTTCAGTCCTCTGAGAAGTGGCTCCCTCCTGCCCCCTGCCCAGGCGCCAGGGAGAGCAGCTGAACGTGCTGGGGCGGAGGCGCAGTGGGAGAAGGACAGAGCCCCCCGCCCCCCCTGCAGGTAACGTGTGGCAGGGAGAGCACGGCAGCCCTGGGCTGGGTGCAGGTTGTCACTGGGCAGAGGAGACACATGGGGCAGTCACGTGTCTTCCCCTTTGATTGTACCCCTCCAGTATCGGAGGTACAAGTCGTCTATGTGACATGCATGCAGTGTGCTAGGGAAATGGAAAGCACTGGAGAGAAAAACGCAGGGGCTTCCCTGGAACAGAAATCCACAATCACCAGATCCCAGGGAACAGAGTAATAAAAAGAGAACCAGACTAAAGGACAAATGCCACAGCTAACTCCAGAGACAGAGCGGTACACCTGGGGCCCAGGTCTGCTCTTGCCCACTGATTTCAAAGGGAGACAGAGGCAGGTAAAATGAGAGCAGAAACTGCCGCTGAAAGTGAACACAAAAGAGGAATGGAAGCCAGATGAGAACAAGGCAGGACTGCTGAAATAACTGGGGGGACCAACACGGACTATACAGAAGAGAGGAGAGAAAGACGAGGGGAGAGGAACAAGTGAGGGGGCAGAGAGCAAAAAGCGAGGACTGGTCCTGCCCTGCTACGGTCAATGGGAGCTGTACTGCCGACTGGACTGGGAGCAAGACAAGGGGAAAAGGACCGAAGAATGGAAAAAAGCCCAAAGCAACCCGGCCCAGGCAGCCAGCACAGTGTGCGAAAGGCCTATTTACACACAATGAATGATCTGATATAAATGCCAGCAATATTACCTCTTTCTAGGGAAGATTTCTAGAGACAAGAAGAACTAAGGTGTGTGAGATCCAGCAGTTTGTGTCCCCATCACCAGCATCCTGACATCTCCCCATGCGGCCACAAGAGGGCATATGCTCCACAACATCAGTGCAAGGGAGTGCAGGCCCGTGGGCAAACCTCTATGGTGCATGTGTATTTTCCCTGGAGCAGAGTGTGTGTGTGCTGGGTGCACACACTTCTTGGGTGGCTGCAGACATTTTGGTCCAAGATGAACACACTAGGGACACTTGGGAAACTGGTACAAGCACCACCTTGTCACATATCACTCCTGGCACATCAATACGCTTTTGATATGGTCTCCCACAGTATTCTTGCTGGCCAGTTAAATGAGTATGGGCTGGATGAATGGACTATAAGGTGGACAGAAAGCTGGCTAGATTGTCAGGCTCAACGGGTAGTGATCAATGGCTCCACGTCTAGTAGGCAGCTGGTATAAAGCGGAGTGCCCCAATGGTCGGTTTTGTTCAATATCTTCATTAATGATCTGGAGGATGGCGTGGACTGCACCCTCAGCAAGTTTGCAGATGACACTAAACTGGGAGGAATGGTAGATATGCTGGGGGGTAGGGATAGCATACAGAGGGATCTAGACAAATTTAGATGATTGGGCCAAAAGAAATCTGATGAGGTTCAACAAGGAAAAGTGGAGAGTCCTGCACTTAGACGGAAGAATCCCATGCACTGCTACAGGCTAGGGACCGAATGGCTAGGAAGCAGTTCTGCAGAAAAGGACCTAGGTGGAAGAGAAGCTGGATATGAGTCGACAGTGTGCCTTTGCTGCCAAGAAGGCTAACGGCATTTTGGGCTGTATAAGAAGGGGCATTGCCAGCAGATCAAGGGACGTGATCATTCCCCTCTATTCGACATTGGTGAGGCCTCATCTGGAGTACTGTGTCCAGTTTTGGGCCCCTCACTACAAGAAGGATGTGGAAAAATGGAAAAAGAGTCCAGCGGAGGACAACAAAATCATTAGGGGGCTGGAGCACATGACTTATGAGGAGAGGCTAAGGGAACTGGGATTGTTTAGTCTGCAGAAGAGAAGAATGAGGGGGGATTTGATAGCTGCTTACAACTACCTGAAAGGAGATTCCAGAGAGGATGGATCTAGACTGTTCTGAGTGGTAGCAGATCACAGAACAAGGAGAAATGGTCTCACGTTGCAGTGGGGGAGGTTTAAGTTGGATATTAGGAAAAATTTTCTCACTAGTGGTGAAATCGTCTTCCTTAGAGGTTTTTAAGGTCAGGTTTGACAAAGCCCTGGCTGAGATGATTTAGTTGAGGACTGATCCTGGTTTGAGCAGAGGGTTGGACTATATGACCTCCTGAGTTCCCTTCCAACATCGATATTCTATGATTTTATGATTCTAATACCGCTTTGGAGGATCTCAGAGCTGCTTCTTTAATCTCAGCAGGAGATACAGGCCAGGAAATCAGCGAGGCTGGCACTTGTCTCATTTTAAACCAACTGCAATTCACACATTTTAGCAGCTGAGTATCAAACTCCCCATCCGCAACCACAGGCTCCTCCCCACAGGGTGTATTCACAGCCCTTCACTATAGGGATGCTGCCCTCCTGAAACATTCTCCGGCATCACCCAGCACTCTATGCAGCCAGCCGTGGTGCAATCCAACAGAGCGGTGTCTCCCCAGTGCAGCTGCCTCCAGAGGCTGGGTGGGACGGGTGTGAGCTCTAACACTTAGGGCAAGTCTACACTTAAAACACTGCACTGGCGCAGTTATGCTGCTGTAATGCTTTAACGGAGATGCTTTAAGCTGCCCAGAGAGAGCTCTCCCATCAGCATGGTTAATCCACCTCTGTAAGAGGCAATAGCTACGTCCACAGGAGAAGCTCTCCCGTTGAAATAGTGCTGTCTACACAAAGGTAATGTCAGTGTAACTGTCCCTAAGGATGTGGATTTTTCACACTCTTGCGTGATGTAGTTCCCCGATCTAGGCCAGACCTCTCAGCTCTTGGTAGGAATCTACAGGCTAACCACCACCCTTCCCTTCACTAATCACAAGTGTATTTTACCTGTAAAAGATAGGGCAGAATCAGCACAAGAAAGCATGTAACAGGCCCTTGTCCCGGCACCAGTAAGGTGCAATGTGTCAGAGCCATTTGGCCAGACTTTCCTAAGTTGCAAACCAGGCCTATATAAAGAAAATTCCACTGAAAGCAGAAGTTGGAGATGTTAGCAACAGCTTTTGGATTTATGCTCCTGCCCACTGGGAAACACCACTTTACTAATCTCAGCTCAAGGCTCATGGCCACGGCCATCAGCACCCAGGGCAGCAAGAGACACCTCTGCATGGACATCCTGGTGAAAAATGGCTGATGGGAAGCACAGGTGAGCTACTCCCTGGAAACAAGGCTTCTGAATGGACCAGCTTCTGCTAGTCCCAGTTCAGCGTTGGTCTGCACTGCCCCGGATTTCAAACTCCGCTGGGGCTGAAAGTGGAAACTTGGAGTTGGGCAATTCAAAACCAATCCAGCCATTTTATATTGCGAGGAAGCAAGAGAGAAAACAAACAGCTATGGAATTTGGACTTGGACTTTTTTACGACTAATTTTTCAGATGTTCACCTGAAATTTCTCAGCCCACAGTATTTAAAAGACAAGAAATAAACAGCAGCTTAGATCTTCAGGGGTGTATCATATTTCAGTTTATTTATAGAATTGTATCGCTCAAATGCGCTCTGCTGATTAACCCTTGCTTGCAGGGATTAGGATTCCTGCAGCTCAGCAACTATGCCTGGCAGGAAATGCGCCAGACCCATCACATGGCAACACATTTTTAACAAGGAGGGTAATTAACCACTGGAAGAATTCACCAAGGGTCTCAGATGATTCTCCATCATGGACAATGTTTAAATCAGGATTGGATGTTTTGCCAAAAGCTCTGCTGAGGTTCTAACAGGCTTTAATTCAGGGCAGTCCTAGGGCCTGTGTTGTGTCGGGGGTCAGACTAGATGTTAATGGTCTGGGAATCTATGACTCTGTGAGAAGCCAGGAAGGTGCCATGACTTCAGGGAACATGCTGGTGCCTATTCACTCAGAGTCCCTCAAAGTACCGGGAAGCCAATTCAACCGTAGCCTCGCTTGGAGGGGCTGATGTTCCCCAGAGCATCTGAGCCCAGCAACAGGATCGAGCTCACATCAGCCAGTCTGATGCTGCCAATGGAACAGCTCCCTCCTGGTAAAGCCGTGCAGACTGACTCCGCACCCCAGGTTGGGATGCACTTGGAGTGCACAGAGCCAGGACAGTTCTGGAGCAACCTCATCTCCAGGGTCCTGACTGTGTGGGAGCAAAAGAGCCATTGGCCTGTCATGGTTCAGTGAGGAAGAGACTTCAGTGCTGGGTGGCTGGCAGCTACCACAGAAGGCAGCTCCGGGCCTGGCTCAGCGCTCAGAGCAGCTCCAGGCCTGGCTCAACACCACACTAGACAGGATCCATCACTCCCAGGGAAACTGCTTCCCAACTCCTGCTGGTGGAAGAAGGGTAACCCTGGGGTCACCGCGAGGAGCTGTCAGCCTGGGGACGCCAAAGGAGGGGGTGGGGAGGTCTCTCCACAAGTCCCAGTAGCTCAGCATCCAGCTGGCTGGGAAATCCCATCCCCACAAGGACACTAACTGCCTGGGGCTGGTTGAGAAGACGGAACATAGACTAGGACCCGAGCGCACTGTGCCAGCCACACTGGATGGGAGCACAGGAACTCAGGGGCCTATGCCAGGACTGGGCTCCTGTCCCCAGCCACTGACAGGTCCGGTTCTGGCCACCAGGCTGTATGCCCACTGTAAAGGAGCTGGGGGTTCCCCCTTCCGCAGCAGGATGGAGCAGAAGGGGAGCAGGGAAATGAAACTCACTGGATACAAAATTATTTAGCTGCAAACAAATATGACTTTCCACAGTCTGTGGCTGGCCCCTCCAGGGCCGAGGGGTAGAGGGTCCACTTGGGCCTGCTGGCGGCTGTTCCTGGGGCAGCACAGCAGAGCTTAAGCTGTGACTGCCCAGCTGACCTGGCCTGTGGAGAAAAGCCCTCAGCTCCCCGTGCTGCTGGCCCTGCCCCAAGAGCTCCCTGACAATGCACGGCACAGGAATGGGTCCTGGACTTGACTGAAAGCCTGCTGCAAAACAGAAGCCCTGCCTGGGAGCTTGACAGCACAGACCAAGGGGTGAACTCTGCTCCAGGCCTAGCAGGTGGGAAGCACAGCCCAGCTGAGATGTAACCACCAGTCAGCAGCAATGCCGAGGACAGTGCAGGAAATGAGTCAACCAACCTTCATTCCTGCCCCTAGGGCAGGAAACCATCAGGCAGAGACGCCCACAAACAAAACCAGGTTACTGAGGAGAGAGGCCAGCAGAGCTTGAGCAAATCAACAGGCCTCAGCCGGGCACGAGGGTACAACAGTGCCACACAAGCCAGTGTCCTTCACAGCCGGGCTCTGACTGCCTCCAGCCTGTGCTGTCTGCTAGTGGTTTGCTCCCATGACTTGGGTGTGTGCCTCACGCCAGCCAGGGTCTCTCTCCTCCCAGCTTCCCCCCTCACTGGCAATTAAGGGTGGCCATTAGCATGGTGTTTGCTGTCAGTCTGCCTTGCCCCAGACGCCCCAATTCCTGCTTGCTGGAACATGGGGGCAGGGCTCCAGGTGGGTCAGCGCCAAGGGGAGATGAGCTGATCTACATTTCATGCTCTGCTAGGCTCACTAGGGCAGCAGCCAGGTTGTGCGCAGAGGAGGGGAGGTGTCTGTGGGGGAGCAGGACTCTGGTGGTGACTCTGTCCCGGTACTGAACATCCCAGCGCGGACTAGCTCTCCGTGTCAGCTGGGAGCTTCTGATGTGAGACCCTTGGCCAGGCACAGCATGAGCAAAGTGGCTGGGTGCTGGCAGCGCCTCGCAGCGCCTCCCCCTGCCATGGAGCAGCAGCATAGCCATGACAGTGCCTGTGTCCCATGCCAAGGCGGGGAGGGTGGCTGGTGCATCCAGAGTGGTGGGGATGCGCAGGGTAGGGTAACCACCCACCCTGAACTGGGCAGGACAGTCCTGAAATGCAGAGTTCAAATCCTGGTCCTGGGCTGGATGACTCCGGGACAGCATTTTTCCCAGATTCCCTGCGGCTCTGCTCCATGCCTGCCCGAGGCTCAGGGACAGCACTAGCATATTCCTGAGGGGCAAGGGGGATGGTGCTGAGATGGGCTTTAGCCCCCACTCCCACATGAGACCCCAGCCCCTGCTCCTCCTCTCCTTTGAGCCCCTGCCACCTGGCCAGGCCGCAAACTGGTGCCAAGTCATGGTAAGAGCCGCCCCAGGGGGCAGGGACACAGACTGGGGCTGTTCTCAGGCACCCCAGTGCAGGTGGAGGGTCTGCGGCTCCCCACAGCGACCCGGGCTCCGAGTGGCTCTTACCGCTGCCTGGCTTTCGCTTCCGGCCTGGCCAGGGGACAGAGCCTCAGGGGGAAGAGACGCAAGGGGCAGGGCTAAGGAGGGGGGGCGCCAGGCCCCTGCATGTGTCTAGTTTTTGAATTTTGAAAAGATGGTCACCCTAGCGTAGGGCTCTCCTCACGCTGGCACTCGGCCCACTCCCGTGCTCAGGCTCCCCAGTCCTGCTCCCCGCGCTGTGTGGTGTGGGGTCCGCCGTGCCCCAAGAGTAAGGGCAGCACTGGCACCTAGTGTATGCTGCGTGTTTCTAGCTAGGGCCATGAAAACAAGCTGGGGGCTGGAGCCCTGCCTTCACTAGCCCTTACCCAGCTGCCCACCCTGCGGCTGCACCACCCACAGCATTTCTGCCAGACAGGAATTCCGCGCTGGGTGCAGACCAGGCCTCCCAGTGCTTTGTGGGGACTCCTGGAGGGGCCCTCTTCCCTTTGAGCAATGGCTGTGACCGCCTCAGGGCTATGTGGGCACTGCTCCGCAAATCACCACCTGCTGGGCACCTGGGCACACAAAGCCATGCTTTGCCTCTTCCTTCTCCCTGTAACTTTACCCCATCCATTCAGACCCCAGTCAGCGTGCTGGCATCGTACAAGGGCTGCGCGTTACTAGTGAAGGTACAGCCGGACATGATGACCCAAGAGTACTACAGGCAACACCGATTTTGTTCTTATTAAACTCTTAGTTAGGGGTGTGATTTTCTACCAAACAGTCCAACCCCGCATGTGGCTGCAATTATCCCAGCATAAAGGAGCTTTCTCTCAGTATAGTTTATTCCCCAATCCCGTCCAGGAGCAGCTATCCTGATACAAAGCACCTTTACACTGGTAACTGCATCTATACCGCAGGGTAGTGAAAGGTGTACACACAGCCTGCGTGTGGACCAGCCCTTCGTAAGCCGGGTTTCAGCTGTGACTGTACAATAGAGCCTGGCTAACCAGTACAGCACCTGGCTCCTAGCCCTTTCCTTCGGCTTGTCAGCAGGGCTGGATAGCATAGTGCTGCCGGGACATCTTCGGTGCCCCACCTACACAAAGCAAACGGCTCTGGTTACACAAACGGCCAAAGGAGGTTCTAACACAGCCTGGCCAGCAAATGTGGCTGGGCTTGAAGTGTGTTCAAACCAGGCTCCTCCACAACTGTGTTAAATGCCTGCTGCAGAGAGGCCCTAAGACTTCACTGCTGATATAGACATGTACCAAGGCACCCAACAGCCAATGAAACATTCTCCTAAACAATTAACCCTTTGCTACACTGGTCAAATACATGAGCAAAGTCAATTCGGGGCTACGTGTGGCTGTGAGCTCCCCACTGATCTGTTTGCAGACCAGCCTCTATCCAGTAGCCCATTCCCGCACCCTTGCAGGCAAAGTCACTGCTACAACAGCTCACACAGTACTCCAAACGTCAGAACCGTACTGGCTTTGGAAGTATTTGCATTTTTTCCATTCCCTTCGAGCACCATTCTGAAAGCACCACGATGACTGGCTTCACACCCTGTACAAGGGACAGCGCAGGAAGTCGCTCGCAGTGACTTCAGACACACTGAAACCTGGCGTGGCGAGATGAACCTGCAAGTCCCTGTTCAGCAAAACAGCTGCCGATGCCATCTGGGGCTCGCCTGCTTATACAGAGAGCAGGGCCTTGGTGCCTGGTCACAGGAGTGGCTCCGGATTTACACTCATGCAACAGAACAGAAGCTGACTGCAGGACTTTGTGCCAACGTCCACTGAGGGGTTTCTCCACCCCCACCTCAGCTTAGAGCAGGAAACCAAAGAGGAGGCTGATGTTGCTCTCCAGTCCTGGGGGGAATGCTGAGAGGTGACTGGAGCAGCTCCTAAATCCCTGGACAGTGAGGAGAGGCAGCACTTACTACGGAGTGTGAACATGCTGGAGCACCAGCGTTGGCCTGGGCACCCCGGAGCAAGCTGTGTTATACATACCCTTGCCCCACCGGCCTGCCCAGCTGGAAATACAGCTCAAAATACAGTCATAACTGATAATGGATGTAAAAACCAGCTTGTGATTAACAGGCAGCTCGGTAGAGAGGCTGCCACCATGTTTTGGCTTAACTCCAGCGAAAGCAAATATTTTAAACCAACAAACCATCCCTCCCTTGCATCTAAAACCCCAATCACTGCAGCACTGAACACCTGAGAGCGAAACCAACTCGGAGAGAAAGTGAAAGTGACTTCCTGCTGGGAGAAAGGCAAGCACCTTTGCAGGGAAGACACGCAAGCTGGATGTTAAAAGTTCTTGCACTTCTCACGATGTTCTACAATGTTATTAGTAAGATAGGTAACAAAATGTGCTATGTTTACAATGTGCCTTGATCAGCAGTGAAATAGTTAACAGTGTTGACATTTAAGTCATCATCATTAGGCTTCTGAGTTAACACGCCAAGGAGATGAATGGGACATTTTGTTAACTCCATGGGCTTTTGTTTCTAGCTGTCTGTAGACTCAGGCATCAGTGACACTCTGGTTCACATTTTGAAGATTTATTCATAACCAGGAAGGTGAGAGGCTAATTTAAAAAAAAAACAAAAAACACCCCAAACACAGATTCTGGAGCCATAGAGAGCCGCTCCAGGCTCACCAAGCCACTGTGACATAGGCCTGATAAAACCAGGGGGCAGACTCAGACCTAAGAAAATGGAGATTTGTATGTCCTGGCCACCAGTTCACCGGGGGGAGGGGGGGTGTTCTGCATTTTAATTTTAAATGAAGCTTCTTAAACATTTTAAAAAATCTTATTTACTTTACATAAACAATAGTTTAGTTATATATCATAGACTTATAGAAAGAGACCTTCTAAAAACGTTAAAATGTATGACTGGCACGCGAAACCTTAAATCAGAGTGAATAAATGAAGACTCGGCACACCACTTCTGAAAGGTTGCCAACCCCTGCCCTTGATAAATAGTGGTAGAATGTCAGCAACTTATCATGCAGTGTCATTTCTCGCATTCCCTAATGGTCAGAAGAGGTTTTAACGTGCAAGCACAATATGCAAGCCCCGATGTACCCACAAAATTACCTCTCTAGACAGAAAACTGCCTGATTTGTGACTGCAGTCCAGAAGCGAGACTTAGTTATAGATGCAACTGCAGAGGCAAAAAGCCACCCACATTTTACACCTGCATTTCATTTCAGGCAGAAAATAGCCTGCAATATCAGAGGCTGTACATTACGCTAAATGCCTGTGCTTGCTGTTTTAAAACCCATCGCCTTGTCACCAGAAAAATCAAATCAGTGTTGTGTATGTAGGACCTACAATGTGTCATACCGAGGACTTAAAATACTGCTGCCAAGCCAGCAAAAGCACACAAATGCAGTTATAAACCCTCCTTCCAAAGTTGTACTGCTGCCATCATTGATGATGCTCAGACAAGAAGGGAGTGGTGTTTATTCCACCTGGGTGACTCTGGTTCCAACCTGCTCATGAATGAGTTCAGCTCTACTGATCATCGAGTAGAGATAAGACTCTCAATTGACTCTGATTTACTAAAGGAAGATGATCAAATGGGATGTAAGGGTCATTAAACAAACACCACAGTCCCCCCAATAAGAACACCCATCCCCACCCACTCTTTTACTTAAGTTTTGCTACTCCCTGCTTAGCAAGTGTGGTTACAGTTAAGCTGACCCCCTCAGTTAGGGTATATTAAGTACACTTCTGCTGCCCTTTATACATACAATACGGATAACAATGTTTTATTACCTGTGCATTTAAGACTAAAGTGAATTTTAACTCAAACAGCCAAAATTGAATGCTTTGGCAAGGCAGATCTGTCAGCTGATCAACTAGGCAGAATAGGTGTGTCTATGCAAATACAGTCCACTCCTGAGGCCTTTTCACCCAGTTCATCACTAGAGGGCAGTGGAGAGCTGATTCAGAACCTGGCTTACAGGGGCAAACACCTGCCAGGGTCTAGGCCAGGGTCAGCAACCTATGGCACACGAGCCAATTTTTAATGGCACAGTGCTGCCTGCCGGAGTCCCCGAGGACACACAGCCAGTGAGGGGCAGAGCCCGTGCCCCCTGAGAGAGGAGTCGCCTCAGCAGCCTGCCCGTGGGCTCCTGAGTCCCCTCACCCAACCAGGAGCCCTGCCCAGGGGCACGGAGGGGCCCGCTCACCTGGACTGCCTTGGTATAGATGGCCATGGCGGATTGGCAGCCTGCCGGAGGAGCGGGTTCACTGTGGGACCCGGTCCCAACTCCCAGCGGCAGGAAGCGAGGGCGGTGGAGGCGGGAGAGGCCAGCAGCAGCAACAGCTTCGGCTGCTGAGCATCCCTGGGAGGCCGCGCCTAGCCATGGCCATGGATGATCTGCTGTTTGTGAGCTGGTAGGAGCAGAGAGCCCCGCAGCCCGGTGGCACTGAGCACGTAGCAGATGCTGGCAAGCGGGAATTGGTGGTGGCCAGAGAGCCCTGGGGCGAGGAGCTCGCATACTGCGGGGTCATGCGCCACCTGGAGTGGCTCCTCCAGACACAGTCAGAGGGGACTTTCTTGCCGGGAGGCACTAGTTTCGCTCATGCAGTGCGCTGCGCTGCGGGGCCACAAGTAGGTGAGCTGGCTGGAGGTCGCAGGAGTGAGGGGGAGCTCTGCCTGGGCCACCCCCCACCCCCACACCCAACCCTCTGCCCTGAGACCCGCACACCCTCCAGGCCCGTGCCCTGAGCCCTGTGACCTGCACACACCCTAGGCCCCTGCCCTGAACCCAATACCCCCCTCATACACACCCAGCCCTCTGCTTGACTCATTCATTGCCCCCCACGACCCCAGCCCTGACTCTGGCACCCCCACACATACCCAGCCCCCTGCCCTGACACCTGCACCCCCTCACATGTCCCCAGCCCTCTGCCCGGACTCTTGCACGCCCCCCACATACCCAGTCCTCCCATCCCCATGCAGCCCCCACATCCTGACTCTTGCACCCCTCACATCCCCACCCTGAGCACCGAATGGGAGCTCCTGCACCCCCACCCCCACATTCCCACCTGCACCCTTTGCACCAAATGAGAGCTGACCAGGTAAGTGCCCCACACCCAAACCTCCTGCCCCCACCCTGAGCCCCCTCCCTCATTCTAGGTTCTGGCCAGACACTTCACCCCCAGCCCTGTGCTCAGTCCACTCCCATCCTCAGCTCAGTGCAGAGAGAGGAAGAGAATGGGCCAGAACCATGGAGAAGGTAGGTACCCACTGTATGTGGGCAGGGCCAGGACCCCAGATCGGCAGCGGGCTGTGCGGGTCCGGCAGCCAGGAGCCAGTAGATGGAACCCCTGAGCGGCAGCGGGCTGAGCGGCTCAGCCCACTGCCGGTCTGGGGTCCCGGCCACCTGCCCTGCTCAGCCTGCTGCCGGTCTGGGGTTCTGGCTGCCAGACCCATCCCATCTGGGGTCCCGACCACAGGCCCCGCTCAGCCCACTGCCGGCCTAGAAGAACAGAACCCCAGACCAGCAGCGGGCTGAGCAGGCCGACGGCATAAGATAAACATTTTAATTTAATTTTAAATAAAGCTTCCTAAACATTTTGAAAACTTTGTTTATTTTACATACAATAGTTTAGTTATATAATATACAGACTTATAGACTCAGACTCTAGGACTGGAAGGGACCTCGAGAGGTCATCGAGTCCAGTCCCCTGCCCTCATGGCAAGACCAAATACTGTCTAGACCATCCCTGATAGACATTTATCTAACCTACTCTTAAATATCTCCAGAGATGGAGATTCCACAACCTCCCTAGGCAATTTATTCCAGTGTTTAACTACCCTGACAGTTAGGAATTTTTTCCTAATGTCCAACCTAAATCTCCCTTGCTGCAGTTTAAGCCCATTGCTTCTTGTTCTATCATTAGAGGCTAAGGTGAACAAGTTTTCTCCCTCCTCCTGATGACACCCTTTTAGATACCTGAAAACTGCTATCATGTCCCCTCTCAGTCTTCTCTTTTCCAAACTAAATAAACCCAATTCTTTCAGCCTTCCTTCATAGGTCATGTTCTCAAGACCTTTAATCATTCTTGTTGCTCTTCTCTGGACCCTCTCCAATTTCTCCACATCTTTCTTGAAATGCGGTGCCCAGAACTGGACACAATACTCCAGTTGAGGCCTAACCAGCGCAGAGTAGAGCGGAAGAATGACTTCTCGTGTCTTGTTTACAACACACCTGTTAATGCATCCCAGAATCACGTTTGCTTTTTTTGCAACAGTATCACACTGTTGACTCATATTTAGCTTGTGGTCCACTATGACCCCTAAATCTCTTTCTGCCATACTCCTTCCTAGACAGTCTCTTCCCATTCTGTATGTGTGAAACTGATTGTTCCTTCCTAAGTGGAGCACTTTGCATTTGTCTTTATTGAACTTCATCCGGTTTACCTCAGACCATTTCTCCAATTTGTCCAGATCATTTTGAATTTTGACCCTGTCCTCCAAAGCAGTTGCAATCCCTCCCAGTTTGGTATCGTCTGCAAACTTAATAAGCGTACTTTCTATGCCAACATCTAAGTCGTTGATGAAGATATTGAACAGAGCCGGTCCCAAAACAGACCCCTGCGGAACCCCACTTGTTATACCTTTCCAGCAGGATTGGGAGCCATTAATAACTACTCTCTGAGTACGGTTATCCAGCCAGTTATGCACCCACCTTATAGTAGCCCCATCTAAGTTGTATTTGCCTAGTTTATTGATAAGAATATCATGTGAGACTGTATCAAATGCCTTACTAAAGTCTAGGTATACTACATCCACCGCTTATAGAGAGAAACCACCTAAAAAAACATTCAAATGTATGACCGACACGCAAAACCTTAAATTAGAGTGAATAAATGAAGACTCGGCACACCACTTCTGAAAGGCTGCCAACCCCTGGTCTAGGCTGATACCACCTAATGCATCTCCCTCTGTGATCTTTGTTTCCCCTAAGAATGTCTCTAGAGGCAGCCCCTGTTTCACTTCCAGGAAGGTTAGCAAGTATAATGAGAGAGGGAAGCTTCTTCTCCGCTGCTGCACAGATTTCTCATGCCCCATTGTGATCATCTCCACCATGTTGATATGTTCTCACCGTTGCTCTGATCCGACTGCATCTTACAATCCAACCAGTTCTCTGCCTAGATATCACAGTGCTGGGGGGAATGCTACCAACAGTTTCACCTTTGCACCTCGTGCAACAACCATGCTGGAGTAGAGGGAAATGATCATCCGCAGCCACGTTTGGGGCATGGAGAGCCTGTTTGCCGCTCTCGCAGAGCGTTGGATGGAGGGTGTTCCTGGAGCTGGGATGCTTCAGTTCCCTGGCTCCAAACACCGACAGAAATGAGGACGAGAGACATAAACTCACGTGCATTAGGGCATCCTCTATCATGCTGTCAGGGAGCCATCCTCCACAGCAGGTCATTCCACCCTCAGCCACTTGGGGGGCTCCTTGCGCCTTCCTCTGTGGGGTAGCAGGCTGGGATAGATGGAGCAGAACTGGATTTGGCCTGGCAGCATCCCAGCTCGGGGGCTGTTTTCCCCTCTCCCCACTGGCACAGAAAGCTCACGGGCTCACCTGGGGTACATGAA
This sequence comes from Chelonoidis abingdonii, assembly GCF_003597395.2. NCBI lineage: Eukaryota > Metazoa > Chordata > Testudines > Testudinidae > Chelonoidis > Chelonoidis abingdonii. Next base: position 51,596,485 of record NC_133776.1, read on the forward strand.
CACTCAGCAGGACTGAAATTCACCCCAACAGCATGGCACCTGGCACAGCCCTTCCCACCAATCAGGCCAGTCTGGGAAGGACTGGTCCATGGTGTGCCGAGCCTGGAGCTTCCCCTCTGCATTGAGAGCAATTTCCAACTAGTGGGTTTTTAAACTCTCCCTGGGCACTATGGGCAGGATGCAATGGCAGGCGGCACAGAGCTGCCTAGGGCATCTCCCCTGGCAGAGTCTAAGAATATACACCCCTGCCTTCGCCTGACCTCTGTGCTGGGCAGTTGTGTCATCCCGTTTCCCGGAAATGCAGACGATGGCACTTGAGTGAGTGGCACTAGCAGAGGGCAGAGTGAGGCCACATTAGGTAGGGAGATCTCTATTCTTAGGTGCTCTCCAAGTGGTTTAATGAACTTAAATACACATTTCCTACTCAAAGCAAGAGGGCAGGAGCAATTCTTTAGCACAAGGCACCCAGGGGTTTGTTTGGGGAGATGAAGGTTATGACTTTACTCCCAAGTGGGTGGTTTCATTGACAACAGAGGTGTCTATCTGGATTATATTTAGAGAGAGTAAAATGCTTTCCAAAAGCAACAGGACATGGCAAAACTCTACAAGCCAAACTTCCCAGAAGGAGTAGACAGATATCATGTATCTACATACTTCACTCACTATTATTTGTGCCTTCGGAGCACCCAGTCAGATGTCTAACTACCTTATTTGCAGTTGCATATGATTATTTTATAGGATCCTATTGTGCTTTTCACCTGGGTTAAAAACTGGGGAAAAAATGATCTATGAAAAGTGCGGCGCCAGACTGAGGTTATGAAGTGAGGATCATGCTTCAGCCCCACTCTGGGGGCCAGGCATTCTTTATCCACTCCACCCCTCTACTGCTCTCCAACCACATCAAACATCACAAGCCAGACCCCCAAAATCACAAGATAAAAAAAACCAAACACCCTCATGATTTTGGGGCCAAAGATTGTAATGTGTTTTGGGGAACGTTTGTGGATTTTGAAAAATGCGTGTGTGCACGCGTGTGCCCGCCCATGGCACACAGCATCCAGCTTCTCCCCAAACCCTGACATTCTAACTCATTAATTCTGTGTCCTGCCCCCATAGCCCATGTCTGCCCCCCAGCCCAATAACTTACTATACACCCCCTGCCCCCATATCAGTGCTGATCCCTCCCCGATCTGTCCCTTTCCCCCAGTCCCACAATTCACTCTGAGCCCCACATCTGTCCCTTGCCCCATCGAGGCTTCTCAATCATTGTGAGACTGGCTCCAGCCCTGGCCAAATCGCACTCCTGGAGAGGACATTGTGAGAGCTGGCCACACCGCTACCCTGGTACCTCAGCCAAAGGGCCCCTGCTCTCTGGGGCCACTGACACATGAGCATCTTATATGGTGTGCAGGTCAGAGCATACAATGCTTATTAGCAGGATACCTTATTGGCATGCACAGTGCAGGGGCTCTAGAAAAGTGCAGGGATAGTTACAATCTAGGACACAGAAACCTCATGATCGCAGGCTTTCTGGGACAGGGACTGTTGCCTTGTTCTGGGTCTGCACAGCACCTAGTGTGATGGGGGCCTGGTCTCTACACTAACACCAGTAATAAATACAACAATCACACACACACACACACACAGCAGTAATGCCCAGACCCGTCAGGATCTCCATCTATCACGCTGGGTGCCACATACACATGTAAGAAGCCAGTCCCTGCTGTCGACAGACATGCTTGTTTCAAGGCTTCACATTCACCAGGTCAAATGCTGTTGGGTCTCAGAGGGGCTGATAAAAGTCCCCTCTCAGCTGCATGTTGCACGCTATAGATCGCAGACAGATACAAACCCTAGAACAGCAGAATTTCAAGACTGTCCTCCAGTGAAAAAGTGACATGGGGCAAACATGCTTCGGCTCTGAAAATCTGAGCAGATTGAAGAGTCTGATCCTCAACTGGTGTGAGCAGTGATAGGCCCAGTAATGCCAGCGACAATTCAAATCAGTCGAGAGTCTGCCCTACACCTTTGATCTGGTTTGATGTGTGCAGCTGCTGTTGGAAATATATATTATTAGGGCCCCCACAAATTCACGGCTGTGAAAAACAGGTCACAGACCATGAAATCAGACCTCCTCTGGGAAATCTAGCTATTGGAGGGGGGGGCCCATGGCTCCAGCTGCTAGTCCCCTGTGGGCTGGAGCAGGATGGGGCTTACTCTTCCCCTGCACAGCCGCTCTCAGAGGGGAGATCAGATCCACCTCCAGGTACCTTCCCCAGCTGCAGGAAGCTTCAGGGCTGGGCAGCAGCCCTGGAGATTCCTGCAGCTGCAAGAGGTTGCCAGAGGTGGAGGTGGGTTTGAGTTCCCCATGCTGCGGGGAGTGCCCTGCAGCCAGGGCAGATACCTGGAAGTGGGTCTGATCTCCCCCTGAAAGTGGCTGTGCAGAGGAAGAGCAAGTCCTGTCCCTCCCCAGCCCTGTTAGGACTAGTAGCTAGGAGTCTCTGGGCGCTCCCAGCAGCATGGGAGAGATGGGACCCACAGCAGTGCAGAAGTGAGGATGGCAATCCCGTGACCCCTCTACAACAGGTTTGCGACCCCCCCAACCCCATTTTGGGTTATGATCTCCACAGTTACAACACCCTGAAATTTCAGATGTAAACATCTGAAAATGTGAAACTGACTAATTTTCAAATCCTATGGCTGTGAAATTTACCAGAATGGACCATGAATCTGGTAGGGTCCTAGTTATGACAACACCTTCCATTTCCTTGGCCCAAGATGCACTCACTTACCTGTGCTCTACGAGGCGCTGTTGAACAGCTCTCACCCTAGGTAAGTCTAATATTGAAACAATACTGCTGCATGATAGCTTCATAATTCTGCTGGCTGGCTAGTTAAAATCATCCTCTTCTTTTTACCCTTTTTCCTTCAGAGATGAACACCCACAAACAGAGTGTGCCTGGATTACACCAGAGCTCATATGCTCCAATGTGTGTGCTGAAAGCTTGCCCTCAAAATCCCTACTACTTGGACACTGAAATAGGAGTCCTGGTTTTCAGAACTCGCACTGAAGTCAAAGCAGAGTCAGTGTTTTAAACTAACCTGTCCCTGGTCAGCAGCAGCAAACACAGCACATGAGAGCACTCAAAGATCCTGCTGTTTGTGTTCAAATTAGACAGGCGAAGCACCAAATGTTCTGCCTGGAACAGCATCTCAGAGCTGGATCCTTATTCACATAGACATGCTCTGGAATCTCCCAAGCATCGGCTGCTAGCATCTAATACTTCCTGCTGTCCCCGGATAGACAAACCAATGAGCAGTGTCTTGTTACATCTCTTTCGGAGCCCAGATGAAATGTGCACTTGTTCAGGGCTCTGAGCTGCAGAATCTGGATTTGGGCTGGAGCGCACCTTTTTCGTGTGGACAGGGCTCACCAGCCTCTTCCCTCCTGGGTTGGGAGTGCAGGCCCCAAGAGGCTCTGCTGACTCTTGCTCCTTCTGCGTGGGCCCACCCGCATTCCAGCTGGAGGTCGATGGGAGGCAAGACATTGTGATAAGGCACTCGTGGGACGAATTCTTCCTTTCTGAGTAGCACTGTCAGGACATGTCCTGGGGTAACAGCTGAGCCAAAGTGCCCTGCTCTGAGCTGGCGAACCCCCAGACAGGAAGCACGGCAGCAGGGAGGGCTGAGGGCAGAGTACACCTGAGGCACAGAAGTGAACCCCCAGCTGGCTACAATCAGAGCCTCCCAACCAACCAAATCCAACAGCTCAGTTGAGCCCTGCCTCAGGCACTGTAAAATATCCCATTGTTTTCTACAGCCAGAGACACATCCGAGAGAGGCCTCTGGGCCTGCTGCTGGAGGAGATGCTGAGAGGGAAACACGAAACAACATTCTAATCAGGTGACAAATAGCATCGAGGCCAGAAGTTTGATCATTACCGGTACAAAACCAGATTTTACTTGGGGGGAAGGGCTCACAAATCAGTGGACCCATCTAGCCTGGTTCCCATCACCCCTTAAGGACAGGTGAATGGGATCCCAGCAGGTACACAATCATGTGTGCCCATTTCCCATCAGACACCAAGTTGCTTGCTTTCCTGGCCCTCCAGATGAGTCTCCCGTCTCTCAGGGACGGGTGGGTCTCTGCCACAGAACAGTGGGGCAGACTGGTGCAGGAAAATGACATATTTCACAAGGTAACATGAACATCTCCCAAACCCATCTGAAGGGCCAGGAGCAACCCGGTAATGCTTTGGGCGGTGCTCAAACACTGCAGAGACAGACACAGAACCCCCATTCATTTGTCAGCTTGTTGGGGCTTTTCTCTGAAAAACAACCAGAACCAGCCAGAAAGTAATGGGTGGGTGATTAGTTCAAAAACGTAATGAAGGTCAACAAGACCAACATCAATATGCTGGACTTTCTACTGCAAGAAGGCTTGTATGTGAGTGGTGAGCACACTGAACCACATGCAAAATCCAAGACAGCGTGTGCCTGAGTTTATCAGTTAGCGGTGCAATACAAAAGGGAAACCTTCTTTCATCGCTTGCGCTATGGACAACTCATTGCAGCGTCTGTCCCAACTCTTCCCTCCAACTAGGCAGGTTTCTGGGATTTCCCCCAAATCGGCAGCTTCAGACATCTCAGCCTAAGAGATTTGAATACCCAGTTCCCAGGACACTTAAGGGAATTGTGTCTTCAAACTCCTTAGGCAGACCTGGAAACCTCAGCCACAGATCCTGACTAGTGCTTTGCTAGGTGTACTGCCCTCTTCAGGAGTTGGTGTGCTGGAACATAGCTGATCAATCACCTGTGCCAGCCAGGGCAGCAGCCTTGAAGGGTGAAAACACACCCTGCTGTGAAGAACCATTCAGCTGGCTGAGCACTGCCCCCACCCCACCCCGGTCCCACTCTCTCACACATCCTGCAGTTGTGCTCTGGGAAGTTGTCACATTGGGTCTGGGTTCAAGCAGTCCTGGTGCGTTTTGCAGCTCCACATTAGGCGATTCCCTGGTGACTGTAGGAAAGTGGCAGAACTAGGAAAGCAGCAGGCAAAGGACAGAAGCTAGAAAGCAGCAAATAGCCACCCTCTCCTGTCTCCCGTTGCTCACGGGGCTGGCTGGCACCTTGGCCCCAGACCCCATGAGCAGGGCAGTTGGCTCCAGGTAAGGCCCCAGCTGCCAGTTCTCTCAAGCCTATGTCAGTGGATTGCAGGATAACTCACACCGCGTCCATGACAAACGGGGCAGAGTTTGGATCTCAGCTTTTGCTAAGGACAGCTAAAGTTTTCATGGGAAAGATTCAGTTTCACACGCTCTGGACTATCTGATCCCCCTAACTCGTGACACTGGATGGCTGGTGTCTGTGTGCTAGCCCCACTCTAGCAGGGGGTGCCCTGCCCAAGGTGGTTCCTCCAGGCATCAGCTCAGGCGGATGTTACTGAACTTGAGTGCCTGGAATGGAAACGTGCTTCGGGGCAGGTGAGCAGAGAGACAGATGCTGATAGAGCTTCAGCGGCTGGCGTGGACGGCGCTCAGACCATGGCATCAGACCCTCCTCAGCACAGGATAGATTTGACTCAACCCCAGCTGCCCCATCATGGAGGGTGGACTTGTAGATCAGGTGCTGGGCTCAATCCCATGCTCTCTCAGCCTCCCTCTGTGACCTGTGGGACATTCAAAGCTGCCTTGGCCACTTGGGAATTCATGGAAATTGGGCAGTTGGTACAATGGCGTTACAGCCCTTCCCGGTCCTGCAGGGGGTGAGGCTGAATTTACCCATCCCATCCAATGCTCTGGCCTTGCTGAAGAAAGCTACATTAGACAGAGAATTACAAAGGCTTACATGGTCCCTGAATTAGCAGCCACATGGCTATTTTCAGGCCGCCAATGGCTGATTGCTCTGCAGTTTCCAATGCAACTTCATTGCAAGGAAGTCAATGCCCTTCTTGACCTCTTGGGACTATAAATACAACCCGTCTTACTCCATATTCAGAAAAGGGTCCCTCGCTTTCTTTGTGCCAAGCGTCATCTCTGACAGCACCACTCAACAGCAGGTCAGCTTTGACACAGAGCCCAGTTCCTCCCGCGGCTCTCCACAAAGCTCAGGAGGGAAAACCCAAAAGACAAGCAAGATCACGGGCAAAAGACAGCTAAATAGCTTGCCTCAGTGAGAGCGAAATACCAGTAACTTGGTTTTTCAACAGAATCAGAGTCAATCACCTCCATCTCCTACGGAGGGTAGCGGGAGATAGAAGTGCTCAGCCCGTTTGAAAATCTGGCCAAAGTGTATGTCAGCAGTGGAAACAATTCATCCAGTACCTACGGAGCTTGCCAACCCGCCCCCCCCCCCATACACACACATACACACACTCGCACATGCACACAGGCATGAAGAGAGGCACAAGTTGTCCCATCCTTGTTAATTTCATGCAGCAGATGTCACTGGTAAACATTTCTTTGCAATGGACACTCTTTCTTTGCAGCTGCTGCACTGAACCCAAAGAAAGGAAGAACAAGGAAAGGATGAAAAAAGAGGAAAAAGATGAACCCAGAAAGAGGACCAAAAGGGAGCAGAGATATTAACCTGGCAGGTGGTGAACTGCAGTAACACTCATGGAAACAGCTGGCACCCACAAACTTGTAACAGCTCTGCACAGGGCATTTTGCCTGCCAGGTTCATTCTAGCTCTTCAGCAGAGCACAAGTGGAAGAGAAACCTGGACCTGCTCTCCCTTTATTGGTGTATGACAGGAATAACGCCACTGAAGGAAACAGTTTCTACTCCACCCTGGGCTCGTCCAGGGTGTCGCATTGTTGCCACATAATTGTTCTTATGATCTTAAATTATCTTGGGGTTGGTTGCGTATTAGGGTCACTTGGCTCATCAGCCTCCTGCTCAGTTCAGACTAGTGACCTCTATTATTAAATTCACAAGCGATTGGTAACTCAAATCCCCAGTGTAATTTACAATATTTGGACAGAACGGGTGCGGAGGAAGACAACAGATTGGAGTTTACCAGGTCTGATCCTGACCCTTCTGACATGAAGTCACCAGGAATGTCGCCATTGCCAAGGGGAGCTGGATCAGACCCAAAGAGGAAGGAGGGCTGCCCAGAGGATTCAGGGGGCCTGGGGTCTTTGGCGGCGCAGGGCCCCCGCCGCTGAATTGCCACCGAAGACCCAGCACTTCAGCGGTGGGTCGCAGGGCCGAAGGACCCCCCGCCGCAGGTCTTCAGGGCATTTCGGCGGTGAGTCCCGGGGCGGAAGGACCCCCCACCGCCGAATTGCCGCTGAAGACCCAGAGTGGAAGAAGCTCCGGGTGCCCAGGCCCCGCGAGTTTTCCAGGGCCCTCAGAGCAAGTGAAGGACCACATTCCAGGGGCCCCGAAAAACTTTCGTGGAGGCCCCTGTGGGGCCTGGGGAAAATTGCCCCACTTGCCCCCCTGCTCTGAGGAAGTACTTGAAGTGCTAAGACGGCAGGTAGAAAGCAATCAGTGTGGGTTGGAGGGAGTTGAATCTATTGTCTTTCCCCTTTGCAACCTCCTACTCACAACAAAAGATCAAAGAACGGGTTTCAGTGAATTTTGCCCCATCATTGTTGTCAGCCTACAGAGTATGTGAAACAGTAGCTTGGGGCAGTGGTGCTGGATGGATTAATGGCTGCCATCAAGCATGCATTTGCTAGACAGTCACAGACATGCCGGCCACCCTTCATTTGGGCCAAACAGAAGCAGCAAATGAGCTCCTTGATGCAGTCAGATCACTGGGGATAGTGAAAGCCAACGCCCGAGGCACTAGGCTGCACACAAAGTCGATGAGCAGCCCAGCCACATAGACCAACCTTGGGGCTGGGGATTGACTGGGAGCAGCTGCATGCGTCAGCAGCAGCAAGAGACTGGAAAGCCATGAGGAGGCAGCGAACAGTGAGAGCAACAGTGGTGAGCACGGCCCTGAGAGGGAGCAGACAGAGCTCCTTGGAGCACAGGACTGGGTCAAAGGGAGGCTTGGGAATTGCCAGCATAGAAACTGCTGGCTGTCGGTTGCTCCTGCTGGGTCCAGGGGAACAGGCCTTGATGGACATGCTCTGTAAAGGCACAGGATTGCTCCAGAGAAACACCTAACTTGAATAACCTCCTGATCCAAATAGCCTGGTAAGGTTCCAGATAACCACTCAGGCGAAAGGAAGTAGTACATGGCCAGGCCCTTGATGGCTCTTCACAGCCGTACCCGCAGTGCCTGGGAGCACACCTGAGACCGGAGCAGGGTCTCTCCCAGGCATATGAGGCACAGAACCACTTTCTGTTCTGGTCGTGGCTCAAGGCTGCACTGATCTCAACAATCAATGATATAAACCAAAGCAGTGTCCATGGCAATGGTACTTGACCGTTCAGCAGACACTAATGTTACTGCATCTGATGGCTGTGACGCTTGATGCTGGTGAGATATCTGGCAGGCTGGCGTTGCTCTTCCATGACTCCTTTCCTTCCTGCTGGTGTGTGATGCTGAGCAGAATAGGAGCTCACTGGTGCTCTGAAAGGGATATTTTTTCAATGCCACCCCACTCCCGACTTCAGAGAAAACAGCCTAAACGCCACCAGGATCCATAGACGTGCCCAGAGGCTGTGAGCCAAAGGCCACTCAGTTTGTGAGGAGGATTATTATATGTCACTGTAGCTAGATGTCCCTGGGTGGGCTGTTGGCAGTGGGCATTGAACCTGGGGACCTCTGGTTCTAAATGCAGGAGCCTCTCTCTACTGTCTGAGCTAAAAGGTCCCACTCTGTTAGCCAAAGTTCTAGTAGACTCATCAACCTCTGTATGCTCAGGCCACTAGAGGGGCCCTGATCACCACACTGGGCTCGCTTGGGTTACATCAGCACCTTTGGAAATCAAGGCACACATCTGGATTATAAGTGTAGGCACCCGAGGCTCTCCAATTTGGTCATTTTGGTCTACTTTGGTGACCTACCCAAGACGAGCTCAGCCCAGACTGCCTGAGTGCCAATCACAGGGTCAAAGCTCTACATCACACCTTGTAAGCAATCTAATCTCTGCACCACACTCACTCTGGATAGTTGAGGTCTGAGTTAACAATCTCATGAGTCAACTGAACATCACAAAATACAACTATGCACAGTGGTTGTGGAGGTGCTGCTGTCCCCCTGGCCTGAAGTAGTAACAACAAACACCATCGGCAGCACCCCCACTATAAAAATTGTTCCAGCACTGCTGGCCATGCGACAGGAAAGGAAGCAAATCAAGATATCGCTGCTCTCAGAACTCTTCACCCAAGCACTGCTCCTGCCAGACAAAGCTGTCCAATCTATAACAATACTGCAAGACAAGCAAAGACAAGCAATTCGGCCCTTTGGCATCTCTAGCCACTGAGATCAGTGAGCATTCTCTGCAACCCACTAGAACCATCTGCCGGAGTTACTCTTAATAGGCCAAATTCTCTGCTGGTGTCAACCAGCACTACTGGCTTCAGTGGAAGAGCACCAGTTTCATCCAAGGAGGGATGTGACCCAATGGTATATCCTACTTTGGCACCTTCCCAGATAAGCAATGCTGTCTGCAGTTGAAAGATCCGTCATTCTTTCCAGACAGAACTGCAGGGCCCTCCAGAAGCCACGACAGTTCTCTTCCGCCTTGGCCTTCACACATTGACAAAAGCTGGGCTGAGAAGCACCCTCATTGCACCTCCGGAGGGAATGTTGGGCCAGTCCTTGGCACTGTGTGACAGAAAGCTGAGAAGGCAGGGCCAAAGAAGCGTGCAAGACCAGGACATGGCCACTCAGAAAAGGAGTTTGAGAGTCCAAAATGGAGGGGAGGCAACACAAATAGCTCAAAAGGAGACTCCCAAACCCACCTGGATATTAACCAAGGCTTCAGGACTGAAGTGTGGGCCTTGGTGAAGGTCTCAAGAAGGAGTCACTGCTGGAAAGATTGCAGTGGAAGGCACCATCCTACCTACACACAGCACTCTTCTCCTGATGGTGCAAGGCACCAGCACAGACTGGAGAATTCTGGGGTGCCGTTCCTTTGTCTGGACCCTCGCTAAGAAACTGTAGACCATGCCCAGAAGAGGCATTTGTGGCCCAAGTTGCTCTTCCTGACCCTGGAGTATATATGACAGGGATGCCCATCACCTTTCTTGGTGTAACATCACCACGTCTAGCTCTTCCTGCTCTCTCATCAGGCCTTGAGAGGGGGTACTGCAGGCTCTGAATGACTGGCTGATGCGTATGTCAGAAGGTGCTACATGGAAGGGAAATGATGAAGCCATGGCTACCTGCATTGGGTCAGCACCAGAGCTGGCTGGGTTCTGTTGCAAAATGCCATTTCAGGGAAGTAACTTTTTTGTGATGGCCTGTGGACATTGACAAAACCTCCTATGGAGCTAACCATTGGAAGAAACATTTTTTTCATTTTGGAAACAAATTAAAATTTCATCTAAATATGGTATTTTATTCAAAAGTGATTTTATTTTTTCCATTTTAAAAAAGAATTGTATGTTTTAATTCATTAATTTGAATAATTATTTAATTGCCTATTATTTTATTTAATTTTAGTACTTAGAGTGAAGTATCTTATTTTCTAGAATATCCTTGGAAAATGCTTCCAGACTGACACAAAGATATTGAAAAAGCTGCTTCTCTAATTAGTATATTGTCTTCTTTTTTTGTTCAAAACATCAAAGTGCCAAACTATTTCATTACCATGCAAACAGGAGACACTTTTATCTAGAAAATAAGATGCCTTCATCAGTATTAAGTAGCACTGCCCTTAATAATTTAAAAAATAAAACAAAACAGAATACTTTTACTGTATGATGTTGTAGGAGAACATTCACGTCATACTATGCACTATTTGCACTGACAGCATAAAATAATGCAAACATAATAATATGAAAGTGGGGGAAATAATTTTCTAAACAAACATTTCATTTTGCAATTTTTCCCGAACACAATATGCTAAACAAAATTTGGGGGAAAGTTCTGTTTTGAGGCACATTGCAGCAACAGGGATTTCATTTCAGTTCCGAAAGAAAAGAAATTTTTAAATGTCAAAATTTCCTGCCTAACAGAAATGGTGAGTTTTGACCATCCCTTGTGAGCACCCCCGATCACCCAGGGTGGGTGTGTGTGTGTGTGTGTGTGCGCGCTTTCCATTGCATGGGACGCAGGGGGTGGGGCTTGGCCATCTGCTGAGGACCTGTGACTAGACCCATTCACTTGCATTGCAAGGTAACTCCTTATGCTAAACTTCCTGCACTAAGAGACACAAGAGGAGGCTCCTAATGTGCAGCCTTGTTCTCTGTCCTGCAGCTGCCAAGAAGAAAGGCCAGAACTACTCACAGCCACAGACAAGTCCATTCATTACAGCTGCTTCTCAATGCAGGTGCGTGATTGGGGCATAGAAATGGCAGAGTATTTCCAGGGTGTATTGTGCTCTCTACAGCCTCAGTAAGAACATGGTGATTTCCTTCCATTCCCAGCAATGACATTGGGAAGGGCTGGGATTAGTTTGCAAGTGGATGTCATGGAGTCTCAGACGAGAGAGAGAGAGAGAGAGAGGAGTGAGTGAGCGAGCCCAAAGTTGATTAAGAAGAGAAAGCGTCATTTCAGGCTATTGGAGACTGGGTGGAACATGCAGCACGGACCAATGGAGCCTGAGAATTTATTTGAAATCAATGGCTTAACATTGACAAGTGACGCTGCCTCTTTCCAATTCACTCCACTCTTTCCCTGCCTTCATACCTTAGTTGGAGTAACTGAGTTTCAGGTGAAGCCCTGATCCCATGCCTGGCATGAAACTGGCACACGCACTGCCTCCACTGGCACAGCAGCAATGGCTGGCAGCTCCCACCACTGTCTTGGCCTTGGGATTCCCGTGTCACTCAGAAGGGAAGGATGCTCCTCTGCCAGAGGTGGGAGTGAGCGTTACCAGTCTGCTACTGTGGCTGGAACAGGCTCCGTGTCAGGCGAGCGGTCAGCGTGAGTAACAACCTGGCAGCAATAACGGAAGGGGCAGCATCCACCTTCCCAGCGAAATAACCCAGCTAAGACTCACCCAGGCCCCAGAGCCGTGAACCCAGAGTTGCATATCATCAGGCTGCGCACTCGCTCTAAAGACACGAACGGTGCGGAGGTCCGTGCTGGAAGCTGTGCACAGGGGCTGGGGCACAGAAGCCCAGTGTGGGTGGCAGGCAGAGGGAAAAGAATCTCGTCAGCCCGGATCCTGCGCTCAGCACTTCAAGCTCTCTCTCTCTCTCAATGCAAGCCCCCTACTTGAGCCCAGGGGCGTGGTGGTGCGAGGAACTGGGGCTGCGTGTGAGCCACCGCAGCAGCACAGCCATCAAATTTCTTTAAGATGCCACTGGATTCCTTGTTGTTTAAGATGGAGAAACCCAGCAGTTGAATGCTTCTGGCAGCTCCTGCCTGGTCATGGGCAGCAGCATCCTGGCTCGTGCTCCATCAAAATTGGTACCCACAAGCGGATCAGATCTCGTGGTCCCTTCTGTACTTAAATTCTATGACTAACTCCAGGTTATGTAGCGTTGCACACACTCAGTGCCAACTGTCTGCGCCTGGCCACTTCCCCACCTGGCCCCCCTTCGCTGCCCTACCCATACATCTACCTGCACTCCAGCGGCCACAGCCGGGCTGCCCCAGTGCACTTGCGTGTGAAAGAGGAAGACCACAGCCCACCCGAGAGAGGGAACTCTAACCTTGAGGGGAACCCACAGGAAAGACAGAGTCCCTGTGAGCAGAGCTGCGCTGAGGGGAGCGTGGCGTACACCCTTCCCAGACTGCAGCACGTCCCCCAGCCCAGCGTGACCCAAGCACAGGGGGCAGCACTCCACACAAAGGCATGATGCTAGTAGAGGGCTTAGACTGGAAGATCTCTGGGGCAGGTACCAGGTCTTTGTTCTGCCTTTGTCCATGGTCCTGATCTGTGACTGGGGCTCCAGTAACACAAATCACGAATACCGGTGCCCATTCTCCCCACCCCCCAAGTGCAAAGAGCTCTTGCTCTGCTCTGAGCAGAGGAGGCAAGCCCAAAAGCTGTCAGTACCCAGTGCCAGCTGTCAGGGCTGAGGCATGCACGCAGCAGGAGGAACATAGCTAGTGCCACAGCGTCACTCTGCAGAGATTGGATCACACCTTGGCCCAGGGTGCTTGTGAAGGGCTACCCTGACTGAAAGAACAAGTCAGCTCCAGAAGGATCAGTTCCTAGGAAGAGACTAAGGAAACCCAGCAGAATGCAAGTTACCCCTCCCCCTCCAATCCCAGTGGTTGGTTGGTGTCTGAAGAATGGCAGTAGGCCACTGAAACCAGAACCTGTCTGGGAAGGAAGATTGGGATGCATGCAATGATTTCCACTCTCCTAAATCCCCATGTCTGCTGTTCGCAGGCACGTCACAGGCCAGCTGAGAACAGCAGCCTGCTAGTCATAGAATATCAGGGTTGGAAGGGACCTCAGGAGATCATCTAGTCCAACCCCCTGCTCCAAGCAGGGCCAATCCCCAGACAGATTTTTTGCCCAGATCCCTAAATGGCCCCCTCAAGGAATGAACTCACAACCCTGGGTTTAGCAGGCCGATGCTCAAACCACTGAGCCATCCCTCCCACCAACGTAATCAACAAACTGCATTTCAGCTAGACAAGGTTCCACTTTCCTCCACTAAAATATGCTGGGATTCATCCCAGCCTTTGAAAGTCCTTCCTGGAAATCTACACAATGCCTTTAACCTGCCAGCCTCCTATCAAATGCTTCTTGCTCTATGAAGCCATGGATTCCCCAGGCCAGAAGGGAACATTGGATCATCTTGCCTGACACCTCCTGCATAGCCCAGGCCCCTTGTACTGGTACAGAGAGCAGTGTAGACAGTGAGATCTGAACCCTATGGGTAGGTACCCAGGTGCATTCCACAGGGCCCAAGCAGTGCTATTCTTAGCAACACAATGTCCCGTTGCCAGAGCCTTTCCACACTGCCACAGGGAAAGACTCCAGCAGTACAGAAGGTTCTGGCAGAGGGCAGACAGCAGGGAAAGGTTTAGCTCTCCCCTGCCAGAGCCTTTCACTGACAGGTTTAGCTATTCACTGCAGTATGGACTCAGCCTGCTTTTCATTGTGGCATGTAGTGACACACACTGAACATGCTGCCGCAAGAGGTGTGCTCTGTAGATGTAGGCTACATCCACACTTCAAATGCTACAGCTTCAACGTAGACACCTACGCCAGCGACAGACATTCTCCCGACGCTGTAGTCAGCCCATCCATCTCCCTGAGAGGCAGTAGTTAAGTCAATGGAAAGATTCTTCCGTCGCCCTGTGCTGTCTACCACCCAGAGCGACGCAGCTATCCCAATGTACCTTTCCAGTGCAGACCAGCTCATAGCCTAAGTGCCATTTTCAGAAGTGAAACTTCCTTGAGCAGCCCATGTCCCCATGAAAGGCAATTGGCTTTAACAGGCCACAGTTACAAGGGCATTGCATGGATTGACAACAGCACCAAAGCAGGTCAGCTGTCCAACTCGCAATGGGGAGTTCCACCCCTGCTCTGTTCCCAATGGGAGTTAGGCACCTAACCTGCTTCGGTGCTTTTATCAATCCCCTAAGGCACCCATCTGCATCCTTAAGAGCCTAAATCCCTACATCATTTCTGAAAATGGGGTTTGGGCTCCTGGGTCCCTTAAGGGTTGTTGACAGAGTTACCCTCCTTAACCTTTGCTTGGACAAACTCCGTGTGCAAGGGTCAGGCGAGACTATCACAATGGCCCTTCTTGGCCCCCAATCTATGACTGTCTGATGTCCAGGGTCCTGGCTCTGCAGCTCTTGTCTCTCTGTGCAGCACATAGGCCCTGCTGTGATAAACGGGCTGTACGGAAACCCTTAGAGGGATCATTTGCCTTTAAGGCCAGACATAAGATAAGATGCCCATTGTGGGCCAGATGCCTCTCCTGCTGGAGACCCCGTCAGCAGCTGGAGACCCAGTCAGCAGCTGGAGGCAGGCGATACACACTCCTGGCGAAAAGCCAAATGCTGGCGGGGTTAAAAGTTAAGGGCAAAGTCGGAGGCCAACTCCTCAAAATGTAGAATCTCCTATGATTTCCAGAGTGCAACAGTGAGGATTGTGGAGCGGAAAAGGGTCTTGTATTCCTCATCTCTTCTCCTCTCTGCTCAGTCTTTCTCCAAGCCATGCCAACAGCCAAAGTTACATATAGCCCCCAGCTAGGAGTGCATCAACTGTCTAATTTTAGTATTCAGAGAAAGCCAAACACAAAATCAAAGAATAACCATAATGATAAACCAACAGTCGCATTACATCTGACCTGTTTTGTAGTAGAATAAAACCAGTAACTACAGGCATACAGCAGGAGGCTATAGTTTACAGAAAAATACTTAAAATATAAGTTGCAATTAGCACTGCAATAGTTAGCCGACCTCAGTGTAGGAACACAAACACAAAAATTGTGGGGTTCAACATTTTTCCATTTCTTCATTCCATTCTCCTTCTCTCCTTCCATCTCTGAGTTCCTTCCTTACTTTTATTTCCAACCTTTTTTTTACTTCTCTGCCTTCCCTTTTCCCTCTTTCCTTCTGCCCCATTGCCCCCTACCTCCATTCCAGAATGACAAGGTATTGTGATTCTCCCCTGCTGCCACGGCCCCAGGGTGTTCTCGCAGAGCATCTTTGGCTTCATGTCCTGCAGACTGTCAGTTGTGAGTTTCTGAAATAGCCCCTAGGAGCCCCAGCCGTGCACAGCTACTGTGGAGTCACCTGAATCCCTTGGACCCTCCATCTGAACACCCTACATTGGATCTCTGTGAAAGGGCAACTGGGGCTTTTTTCCCCTTTCTACGAACCCAAGCATGACAATGCAATTGATTAACTACATAGCTAGGCAAACTGTTCCTTGCATCGCAAGGCCTGGGAATCACAACGCTGATCAAGTTGGATTAGTTCCCGACGTTCTAGGCCTGCAGACGTGTGTTCTCTGAACGCTATGGTCTTTCTTGTGAGTGCTGTTCCAGTCAGAAATACAGTCAGTCAATGTAGAAAAAGGCACAGTCCTATTTCACAGCCCAGCCACCTGTGCGTGTCTGAATCAGATCTGCTCCCTTTCCTGAGAACACAGCAGCTGGCTATTGTTAGCATGCTAGCACTAACACCGCCACACAGATGGTAAAGCAGGAGGGGAAAGTGGTGGTCCTACTGCCATGAAGCATGCCCAGTCTCCAACCACCAGGGTGGTTAGTATTCACTCCCAACCTCTCCCCAAGTCTCATCGTCAGCTTTGGTTTGGGTGGTGGTGGTTGTTTTAAACAACCTGACGAATCCCTCAATAAACTACCCATCAGGTTTTAGGAAACGGAACACACAGTGCACAGGGTGCCTTGGAGTTTCCTGTCTGCTAACGAGCTAGGGCCCCTGCCATTTTTCTGGATCTGCCTTTAGCTCCTGATACACTTTTAACAGATTACTGGCTTTTTCAGCTCCCAGCCTATTATGAAGCTCTGAGCCAATTAATGCAAAATTTCCTAACATTCTAGGAAATTAGGTTTAACTGCCATCAGGTATGTACCAGCCTCCTTTTACTGGTCTAGGCTCAATCTATGGGCTCTGTATTAGGGTTCCACCATGCTGGCCTCGGCATGGAAAGATTCCATAGCTTCTCTGAATTCTTTTCTGATTTTGTCCTTGTGTTGTTCGGTTCTTTGTTGTTAATTAGATCAAACCAGATCTCTGCTGAGACCGTGACACCTGGCCTGTATACTTGCCCCCACTCAGAACATGGTCCAGACACACGATCTGCACATCCACCCCTACTCAAGGGCATGGCCCAGACACCCACCCCCACCCCCACCATGACAGCAACACATTTCCTGGGCAGCACTGTGACTACAAACAACAGATCACACAGCCACCTGCTAATCCAAACAGGTAACACCATGGAACAGAGCACAGGATCTCCATCTCCACAAACGTAGGCCAGGACCACAAGCTGAAGGAGATCACTGTACAGCTCATGGAGGCCGAGGGCCTATGCCAACAGGGCAGCCCCTGGACAGTCCCATAGCCTGGGGCAGGTCTGTCCAGCAGAGGACAGTGCAGACAAGCACATGGCAGCTGATCCCTTATTCCAAGCAGCTGTACCCGGCAGCTTACCAACACGAGGCCGGAGTGGTAGGTCCGAGTTAGGTGATCCCCACTCCGTGCCCCAGGTGACGTTCTGGGGACATGGGAAGCTACAGGACCATGCTGAAACTCTGAGGCCGTATTAGGAACAGACTAAAGCCAATGCCAACAGCCCCAGTGGGGAAAGAGAGACGCAGACTCTTCCCTAATGAAAGCACAGGAGGAATGCTGCCTCGCCAACAGGCCCTTGGCAGGGGTTAACCCTCAGCCCGATCCGTGAGGGATCCAGAGAGGATCTGAACAGGGAGGGGCTCTTGTATGCAGGGCCCAGTGCTGACCACAGCCCCAAGAGCATCCACAGCAGATCAGGTGCTGTATCCAGGCGCTGGGGGGGCATAGCCACGACCCCTCATTTGCTCTCCATGCATCTGGCAGCCCTGCTCTAGGGCAAGGTCCTGCTGACACAGAGGCCGGGCAGAGGAGGGGTTAGGCTCAGACTAGTGGATCTACAACTCCTCCGAGGCTCTGCTTACGCTGACAATGGTACCTGCAAGGGTCCCAGAGCCTAGGCTCTGGCGTGAGCCTGAACCTCTACACTGCAATTAAGCAACCCCTTAGCCCAAGCCCAAATCAGCTGACATGGGCCAGCCACAGGTGTCTAATTACAGGGAAGACATAGCCATTGAGTGCTTTTACCTCTGTCCCCTGGAAGAGGGCATGGGGCAGGCATAGAGGATGGCACTTGCCCTTACTTATCTGCAGTGCAGTATCTTGTCCTGTTGCATGTAATGTACTGACAGCTCCAGGTTATTACTTGGGATTGAAAGTTCCTAGGGTGGTTTGTGTTAAACTGCACTCTGGGGCATCTTCCTTCCCCAGACCTACTCAATGACCCTCCTGGCCTCTTCTCTCCATGAGCCTCCCTTGCTCAATCCCTGCTGCTCCCTGACTTTTCTGTGTGATCAACAAGACAAAGAGGCCGTGCCAGACTGTCTCAGACCCAGTCTACACATCAAAGGGTTGCCGGCACCATCTTCCTTATGTTGGTTAGGAGTGGGACTGTTTGCTGACTGGGTTTGCGCAGGCACAGGCCCTAGTGTAGACACAGCTATGCAGCAACACACTCCTGTGCTAGTATAACTAATTTGCTCAGGGAATTGGAATAAGTCAGACCAGACAAAGCATTTATTGCTAGTAGATCATCATCTACCCTGGGAGGGTTTGCTGGTAGAAGTACACCTTTGAAATAAAGACAAGGCCTAATGTTCTGAGCAATCAAATCAACAATGGAGCTGAAAAAGCTGAAGCAATGAAAGCTGCATTCTCTTACTGCTGAACTCCCAGGGCTCACTGTAGGTGCGATCAGATACATTTTCTCTCATCTTAAAACTGTGCACGCACACACACACACACTTAGAGAACTGCTGCAAAGTCAAGGCTTGGTCTTCTTTTTCAGTGGTAAAATGCTGAACCCAAATAGACCCTTTCACATTGTATTTGACTTTGGCCTGGTCTACACTATGCGTTTAAACCGAATTTAGTAGTGTTAAACCGATTTAACCCTGCACCAGTCCACACAACGAGGCCCTTTATATCGACATAAAGGGCTCTTTAAACTGGTTTCTGTACTGCTCACCTATGAGAGGAGTAGTGCTGTAATCAGTATTGCCATGTCGGATTAGGGTTAGTGCGGCCGCAAATCGACGGTATTGGCCTCCGCGCAGTATCCCACAGTACGCCATTGTGACCGCTCTGCAAAGCGATCAGAACTCGGATGCACTGGCCAGGTAGACAGGAAAAGCCCCGCGAACTTTTGAATTTCATTTTCTGTTTGCCCAGCGTGGAGCTCTGATCAGCACGGGTGGCGATGCACTCCCAAATCCAAAAAGAGCTCCCGTATGGACCGTACGGGAGATACTGACTGATCGCTGTATGGGAGACACAATCTTTCTTCAAGCTCTGTTACAGAAGACAAATGCCAAAGCATTGAAAAAATCCTCAGTGCTATGAAAGACAGAGGCCACAGCACAGTGCGTGTGACAAGCGTAACGGAAGACAAAAATCAAATGGACACTCGGGCGGGGTCGGTCCTGAGGACTCCAGCTACCCACGTCCCCTGCGTCTCCGAAAAGCATTGCATTCTGTGCTGAGCTCCTATGCCTGAAGGTCAAACATTTTCCTGGGTGTTTCAGGTAAAGTCGTCAATATTACAACCCTCCCCCCCCCCCAAAGAAAAGGAAAAAAACGAAATTTCTCAGCCCTTTTCAATAGCCATGTATATCTACGCATAGCAAGCGTAGATGGGATCGGCAGCAGTCGAACACACAGCAGATCCCCTTCCCGAGGAGAAACGTACAAAGACCTGATATCCGCCCACATCAGCCTGCGTGCTCCGAGCTGCCTCGGGAGTTGGCTGGGGCGCCTGGAAAAATGGAAAATGACTTCCCAGTCATCCCTGGCAGATGGACAGAGCTGGACAGCTTCATCATTAGCAACTGGAGCTTAGCTCCACAGCCCGCCCCTTCCAACGTCTAAAGAAAAGATTCTGTAACTGCCTGGACTATCAGCAGCGGAGGCTGGCCCTCTCCCATCAACCACCTTTAAATTCGCCTGACACATAGCAGCGAGGTCTCCCCTCAATTTATCTCACTAAAAGTCAATGTTTCTTTATCCTTGCATTCTTATTACTCATCACACAAATGGCGGACACGCCAAACGTAGCCCAGGAGGGAACAACGGGTGAGGTGTTGCAGGGCACTCCAAATGCAGCAGCTCATCATTTCTGCGGGATCCCTGGGGCTTCGATCACGGAGCGCTGGTGCTCCTGAGTTCCTAGTGACACACTGACCCAATTGCCAGCAGGACTGATTCTATTTTAGACAAAACATAAAAAGGAATGACCTGAGGAAGTCACTTCCCATTTTGTCCATGCGCCCTGGCACAACCTGAGCGAGGCCAGCCAGAGCACCCATGACGCATAGAACGCGTACAGAACGACTGATAATCGTTCATCTCCCCCCTCCCCCCTCGCACCCCCCCCCTTCTCCCCCCCCCCCCCCCCCTCCCCCTCCCCCCCTCCCCCGGCCCCCCCCCCTCCTCCCCACTCCCTTCCCCATTCGCCAATTACATGCAGACAGTGCAATAGGCATGGTAACCGTCTCTGCTACCTTGCAGACAAATGATGCTGCTGTGTAGCACTGCAGTACCAATCTGTCGCAGCATTCAGTACAATATGGGACAGTGACAAAGCAAAAACGAGCTCCATGGCTTGCCATGCTATGGCGTCTGCCAGGGCAATCCACGGAAAAAGGGCGCGAAATGATTGTCTGCCGTTGCTTTCACGGAGGAAGGATTGAGTGACGACATTTACCCAGAATCACCCGCAACACTGTTTTTGCATTGGGATCTCAATACAGAATTCCAATGGGTGGGGGAGACTGTGGGAACTATGGGATAGCTACAAGATAGCTACCCACAGTGCAACGTTCTGGAAATCGACGCTAGCCTTGGTACATGGATGCACGCCGCCGAATTCATGTGCTTAGTTTGGCCGCGTGCACTCGACTTCATACAATCTGTTTTAAAAAAACGGTTTATGTAAAATCGGAATAATCCCGTAGCGTATACATACCCTCTGAAAGGAATCTGGCCACTAGTACAGGACAGTAGGTGGCACCTTTCATGGAAAATCTGTGATTAAAAAAAGATAAATAGATACATTTTCCACTTATAGGCCATATCTAACCACAACAGAGCAGAACTGGAAAAATGAGACCTCACCCAGTTTCAAAGATGGCAAAACAACTCTGGCAGCTGGTAGAGGAATTGTGTGTAAAAAGTCTTAATCTTCATTAGAGGGGAGGGAGGGAGCGATCTTTGGTTATTGGGCAAACAAAAAATATAAAACAAGTGAGAGATAATCTCCATGCACCTGGCAAACAATAGCTGGCTAGATCTGTAGACAATAAAAGCAAACGAAACAACACAAGCTGGCCAGTGCAAAGGCTGTTCGATGTACTCTGGAACAGAAACAAGCCACTTCTCTGCGGAAAAACCACAAATGCTATCAGAACATCCAGGGACTCCAAACAGGTACAAACAACAGAGTCACCTAAATGTCTGTACTCAGCAACCATCTTGTTGATTTCATCTAACATGTGAGGTTGTTTTTTTAAAGATATGTAGGGATTTTTAACACAGTATGAAAATAAGGCTATTTACATACAGAATTTATTAAAATTAGGACTAGATGCCATCATGGCATCTCTCTTGCTACACCTTCCTTTCATTCAAGTGCAACTATTGGTAAGAATTTAGTAAATTTCTTTCATAAACCTTTATTTAGAGGTATGAATTTGACTGTAAAAATTAGGCTGAAATATAGCAGTGGAAGTGTCAAACTGAGCTAGAGATAAATATAACGCAGATACATAGATGTGCTCGGTACCGATTCCTTCACACTCCAGATGCCCACTGCAGTTTGCAATCAAGGAATCTGAAGAGCAGCCAGAAAGGGCATATTATACCCATAGAGATCTCAATACACACTTATCAGAAAAGCTGCTTTTCTATCAGATAAATTTAACAAAGAAACATCACAGTAAGAACAGTGGCTACGTGCTGCACAGAAAGTATCTGTCAATTCTATTGCAGTCTTATTTCTGCAGCACCATAATCCAGAAAGGAAGGAGTACATTTCACAGCACCCTTAAGCTATAGTCCTGATGTAAGAAATAGATTCATAGATTCCAAGGCCAGAAGGGACCATTGTGATCATCTAGTCTGCCCTCCTGTGTAACACAGGCCAGAGAACTTTCCCAGAATCATTCCTTGAGCCGAGCTTTTAGAAAAAAAGCCAATTTCAAAGTTATCGGTGATGGAGAATCCACCATGACCTTTGGTAAATTATTCCAGTGGTTAATTGCTCTCACTCTTAAAAATTTACATCTTATTTCCAGTCTGAATTTGTTTAGCTTCAACTTCCAGCCATTGGATTGTGTTAGACATTTCTCTGCTAGACTGAAGAGCCCATTAGTAAATATTTGTTCCCCAGATAGGTACTTACAAACTGTGATCAAGTCAACCCTTAACATTCTCTTTGTTAAATTAAATAGACTAAGCTCCTTGAGTCTATCGCTATAAGATGTCTACTAATCCTTTAAGCATGCTGGTGGCTCTTCTCTGACCCTTCCCAATTTATCAAAATCCTTCTTGAATTGTGGATACCAGAACTGGACATAGGATTCCAGCAGCCGTCACACCAGTGCCGAATACAGAGATAAAATAACCTGTCTACTCCTACTCGAGATTCCCGTTTATGCATCCCAGGATTGCATTAGCCCTTTTGGCCATAGCATCGCACTCGGAACTCATGTTCAGCTGAGTATCTACCACAACCATAAATCTTTTTTGGAGTCACTGCTTTCCACGATAGAGTCCCCCATCCTGTAAGTATGGCCTGTATGATTTGTTCCTAGATGTATACATTTACATTTAGCTATATTAAAATGCACATTGTTTGCCTGTGCCCAGTTTGCCAAGCAATTCAGATTGCTCTGTACCAGTGACCTTCCTTCTTCATTATTTACCACTATCCCAACTTTTGTGTCATCTGCAAACTTTATCAGTGATGATTTTAAGTTTTCTTCTGGGTTTTTAATAAAAATGTAAAAAAGCATAGGGCCAAGAACTGATCCTTGCAGGACCCCACTGGAAACGCATCTGTTCAATGCAATTCCCCATTTATGGTTACATTTTTGAGATTCATAAGCCTGCTTTAATCCATTTAATGTGTGCCATGTCAATTTGATATCTTTCTAGTCATTTTAATCAAAATTTCATGCAATACCAGGTCACACACATTACAGAAGTCTATTACATCAACACTAATCCCTTTATCAATAAACTTGTAATTTCATCAAAAAAGATATCAAGTTAGTTTGACAGGATCTATTGTCATAATCTCACACTGACTGACATTAATTATATTATCCTCCTTTAATTCTTTATTAATCATATCCTTTATCTTGCCCAGGATCAATGCCAAACTGACAAGCCTACAATTCCATGGGTGATGATATTTACCTTTTTTAAACATTGGCACAACATTAGCTTTTTTCCAGTCTTCTGGAAGTTCCAAGACTTACTGAAAGTCAACATTAGTGATCCAGCAAGCTCCTCAGCCAGCTCTTTTAAACCTCTTGGATGCAAGTTTTTTTGGACCTGCTTTTTTTGAAATGTCTAATTTTAGTAGCTGCTGTTTAACATTCTCCAAAGAGATTAGTGGAATGGAAAGAGAGTGTTATCACTATTATGTGAGACTGCATCATCTGTATTTTCTCCAGATACAGAACAGAAATATTTATTGAACACTTCTGCCTTTTCTGCATTATTATTGATACCTCTATCATTTCCATCTAGTAACAGACCAGTACTATTGTCAGGATTCTTTTTGTTCTGAATATACTTTAAAAATCTCCTTATTGTTCTTAACTCTGTTGGCCATGGATTTCTCCTTGTCTCCCTTTGGTTCCCTTATCAAGTTTCTACAATTCCTAGCTTCTGATTTATACTCATTACTGTCAACTTCCCCTTTCTTCCATTTGTATATGTGCATACACACACACAGTTCTGTACAACTGCCTTCACCTCCCTGCTAAACCAGGTCATTTTTTAAACCAATATGACCCTTCTTCCTCAATTGTGGCCTTTTGGGCATCTAGTAAGTGTTCTTAAACAATTCCCACTATCACTCACATTTTTCTGATTAAATTCTTCCTCCCAATTGATTTGGCTCATAATTATTTTCAGCTTTGTGAAACTGGCCCTTTTAAAGCACCAAGTGTGTGCGCATATAGGTGTATAAAAACTGGTTTGGACTTTGTAACTGACTTGTGACAGCTCCCCTTGCTATAAAATTTCGAGATTGCTGCACATCAGAATAATGGTGTTTCTGATTTACTCTTTAATAGTTCATTGATGGTGAATATATAGTAACGTATATACTCTATTTTCACGTAGGCATCTTCCCTGTATCTTACACCAGATCTAAGATTTTCAGTGGTATCATAAAACACTACACTCTGCAACACCAATTACGTGCTGTACTCTGATCTGCTTCGATGTAAAAGCACTGAAGTTGTCAGTCCCATGGATACCGAAGAGTCCAGAGACAGAAGCAGATCTCCTTCAGTAAACTGCTTGTGATGGTGTGGGACTCACCCCCTCTCTCAGGGAATTAGCTCTTCCAGCCTCAGGAGTGCTTTCTGCAGGCCAGTGTCCCACTGCCGCTGGCCCCCGTGTCCCTCCCAGAGCCGGTGCTCCGTTATCTGGGGTGCTGCCCCCTTGCAGTAACCCCTCACTCTCGGGGTCTCCCCACCCACTATCCCCATCTCACCTCAGTCTACTCATCACCCGCAAGGTTGGGTTTGGACCTGCTGCCTTTGCCTACCCCGGGCTGCCCTCTGCAACCCCCAGTATCTCTTGGCCTTCTGCTAGGCCACAGCCTGGGGCTTTCCAGGCTGGAGCTCCCCAGCTCCTCTGCCTTTCCCCCGCCCTGCTCCATTCGGGTACTCTGCTCAGGTCCCTGCAGCCAGGTCCGTCTCCCTCTACAGCTAGAGAGAGAGAGAGACTCTGCCAGCTCCTGGCTCGCTGGCCTTTTATAGGGCCAGCTGTGGCCTGATTGGGGAGTGGCCACAGCTGTGGCTGTTTCCCCAATCAGCGGAGGCTTGCTGCTTTCTATCAGCAGCCCTCTCATAGTCTCAGCCCTCTCCCAGGGCTGATTTCAAGCCCTTCAGGGCAGAAGCAGGTGACCACCCCACTACACTGACACATGTCAATACATAGAGAAGTCTGCACTTTCAAGAAGCACATGGTTAGAGTCCCTCTTTGAACATTCCACTTGGAAAACAAGGAATGTATCTTCTATTGTCATCAGGAATTCAATATTCGCTGCTCACCTGAGATACTTGACACAACATTTTGGCAGGTATTTCAGCGTAATAGCAGCTCTGGAGTAACCCAGAAGTCCTTGTCATTCACTTAGGATTCAGAATGCCAATTTCCCTTCTCAAACCGTTTTTTCTTTTTCTTCTTTTGGGAGGTGGGGGGAGGTTAATTTGGTAACATGTATTTTCTTGATCATATCCACATGAAACCATCCGGCTGTGTTTGTTCTTTGCCTGACTTTCACAGGCCCTACTAATGTCAAGCCTTTGAGGAAACAATTTTCGAACTCCACTGTTTGCATAACAATGCCAGCTCCTCCCTGCTCCCCTCCCTCCCCCCTGCCCCCCAACACACATTCATTCAGTAGCTTGCAATGTCACAAAGGCCACATGGCACTGTTTCACTCTCAAGCTGTCTAAGGCCATTCATAAAATTATATTCATAACATGTGCAGCTGGGAATTCAGGATTCCATAATTAAGGGCTGGTGAATGGATATTAATCGACAAGCACCTTGCAGGATTCCTCATGCTACACAATAAAGGGCCACTGCTCTGGAGGCTATGGCCATAGGCTCACAAACAAGATGTAGCCCCTTCCCCAGGCAGCTTGCAATCTAGGAGCTGGGTCGTGCCATTAAGGCATAGTCCTGAGTAGGCAGTGATACAGGAGGCCGCGTTTCCCCTGGAATTCCTAGGGGGCAGAGTTTTATGGCATCATGCACTGCATGAGCTCTCCCAGTGCCACCTGTGCTAACGGGTGCGAAGCCATCTCAACTCTCTCTGACCCTTTCAGGTGGCTGAGCTACAGTGGTGCCCACAGTCTGGGGTGGCCTCTGTGCTTGCTGACCCCTGGCACCAATATCTTGGGGGGGAAACGCACTTCCTCCACTCCCTGTCCTCCCTCACCCCTCAACCCCCCCCACCCACCTAGGGGCCAGCCAAAGAGAACCAGGAAAAACCACGTGGAAACACCATGCCCAGGACAGCTGGTGGGCAAGGGCTCTATCCTTTGAGGGCGCCAGTCTCAGACGATGAGGGGCGTGGCAGCGCCTTATCGCGGTGGGCAATTACTGGTGTCCGAGGAGTGAGTTCTAAGGGGGATTCTGAATGCAGGGGGCTCACCTGGTACCATGGAGATAGGAGGGAGCTGCAGGCACAAGGGGCCACAGTCTCTGCTCCACTACAGCCCCTCAGAGTGGCTCTGCTGACACACAGAGGACAGGAACCCTGCATTTCTGGCCAGCTGGGAACTGGTCCTGTCTAGAGAGAAACCCCAGGTGGCACAGAGCAAGCATAATGGCTCCCTCGAGCAGGGCATGTGGCCAGAACCTGACTCACCCACTGGCAAGTCATTTGGGAAGGGTGACGGGACTGAAGCCAGGTGGCAGAGGGGCCCAAAAAGAAATGAGACGGGAGAAGGTCAAGGCTGGGGCTGTGGATGGCACATTTGGGGACAAGAGGGGAGGAGGGAAATGGGATGATGTTTGGAGAGGGAGGTGGAAACAAGGGCACAGGAGAACATCCACGAAGGTAGCTGGAAGTGAAGGGGGAAGCAGTGAATGGGGGAGCAAGAAGAGCCTCAGGTGGAGGAGACAGGGTCTGGGATCAGAGAGAAACCTCAGTGTCAGGAACCAGAATGAAGGAGGAGAGTGTGGAGCAGGCTGACAGGAAGTAGCTCGCACCAGATCCAGTCACTTCTTTCCATAGATGCTGGTGAGGTGAACAAAGCAGAGGGGCTGGGCAAGCAGAGGGGGTTGGGGCTGGGCATGCTGGAAACGCTGAGGGTGACAGAACTGGGCTCAAGGGATCAGCGGGGCTGCTCTAAAAAAAGGGAGAACAAGCTGACAGAAGAGGATGCGAGCAAGGAGCCTGCATTTTTTCCCAGCACACTCAGCAGAGCGCGCTCAGGAAGCAGCCATGCCAGGACTGAAGGGCAGTGAGAGCAGGGCAGGTAGGGAGGAGTTCCCCCAAGAAACCGGAGGATGTAAGGAGGAGAGGGCTGGTGCTCAGAGGGGCTGACCACACAGACTATCTCCCCCTGGGAGAAGGGGGAAAGAGGAAGAACAAAGAGAAGAGAAATGAGGCCAGGAAGAGGGAACTCAGAGCAGCAACTGGTAAAGCCAGCAGGGCTGGCTTTAGGAAGTGCAAGGCCCAATTCGAACACTTTTGGCAGGGCCCTGGCAGGGATGACTTAAAAAGAAAAAAGCGTAAAAAAAAAAAAAAAAAAAAAAAAGCCTTTCATTTCTTCCATGTATTATTTACTTTCCATAAGTATATAAATAATAAAATTATATATTACGTACATTACATCATATATGCTGTTGATTGGTTATTAACGACTGCCGTTTCACACGTGTGGGTCCCCGCCACTCCCTGGGGACGTGCACATCTGTGGATCCCAGCTGCTCCCTGCCCCCCTCATTGAAGCAGGTGTGCAGGTTACTGCCCTGGGAACTGCAGGGCAGTAGTGGACATGGGGCTGGTTCGAGGCAGGGCAGGAGCTGAGTGGAGGTAGGGTCTGGCTGCTGGCAGGGCAAAGGGTGTGGGGCTGCCTGGAGACAAGGGAGCGTGGGGTGGGCTGGCTTCAGGCGGGGGGGTGCAGCAGGGGTTGGCTGGAGACAGGGCAGGGCAGGCAGTGCAGGGCTGGTGCGGGCAGGGGTGTGTGTGGGGGGCTGGCTGGCTTTGGGCAGGGCTGCAGGGGTGTGTGGCAGTCATGGGCTGGAGACAGGGCAGGGGGTTTGGTAGGGGCTACCTGTGGGCAGGGGGTGCAGAGCTAGCTGCAAGCAGAGGGGGTGCAGCAGAGGCAGCTGGAGCCCCGGCCCTTTAAATAGCCCCCAAGCCCGCCCACTATCCCAGGGCTCTGGGGGCTATTTAAAGGGCCCGGGGCTCCCTTGCTTCTACCACGCCCCGGACCTTTTAAATAGCCGCGGGAGCCCTGGGGAATGCATGGGGGCAGTGGGGCTCCAGAGGCTATTTAAAGGACCAGGGTGGCAGAGGCAGCTGGAGCCCTGGCCCTTTAAAGAGCCCCCAGAGCCCTGGGGTAGTGGGGGGCTCTGCGGGCTATTTAAAGGACCTGGAGCTCCAGCCAGGGGCACGGGACTTGCGACGCTCCAGCCAGAGCTCCAGCCAGGAGAGCAGGGCCGTGGGGCTTGCCGAACTCCGGCCGGAGCTCCAGCCGGGGCCACGGGACTTACTGCGCTCCGGCCGGAGCTCCAGCCGGGGCCGCAGGGCTTGTCGCACTCCAGTCAGAGCTCCAGACAGGATAATGGGGCCGCAGGGCTTGCCACGCTCTGGCCAGAGCTCCAGCTGGGAGAGCGGGGCTGTAGGGCAGCTGCGCTCTCGCCGGTGCTTTGGTCAGAGGAGCGGGGCCATGGAAGACCCCAGAGCAGACCGCAGTCGGCGTAAGTAAAAAAAATTTAAAAGGCGCCTAAGGCGCAGGGCCCTCTTAGGCGCTGGGCCCAATTCCCAGGAATCGGGCGAATCAGCCTAAAGCTGGCCCTGAAAGCCAGGTCTAAAGAGCAAGAAGGACAGTGAGCTGATTGACCCAAGCCTGGGGAGGCCAATAAGGAAGCCAGAGAGAGGCAGGAAGAACCAGCTGAGTCTGGAGGGTGGGAGCTGGCCTTGCCAAGGCTAACGGCAGATTATTTGGATGGAGGCAAAGAGGTATGAGCAGGGAGCGAAAGGCAGACAGGAGTGAAAGGCTTGTGCAGGCAGAGAGGCTGGCAGGCATGTGAGCAGCCTGGCTGTAGATGGCGCAGGAGAGGTCCTCCAGGAGCCAGTGCGGGAGCAAGAAGGTGGCAGGAGAATGGCATCCTGACACCGTGAGTGGGGGTTAATTTGCTGGAGCCAGAGCAGGCATCCGGAGGCAGCAGAGGTGAAGGGAGGAGGAGAGAAGGAAAGGCACCAAGTGGGCTGTGGATCTGGAGAAGAGGTGTTGTGATGGCACATGTCACTCCAGGCTAAACAGCTTCCACTCTAACTAGAGCAGGAGCTCATCAAGCAAGGATTCCTGTAACACTTCTCTGACCAGGGCTGTGAGCAGCCTCCGCAGCCTGCCCTACAGGCGCAGCTGGCAGCAGACGAGCCCGGCTTCATGCCACCTTGTAAAAACCATAGCAGAGGTTCCACTAGCAGCCTGCTAGCTATCTGTGGGTCACCCTGCCACCATCTCCACACCATAACCCAGGCCTACGGAATCGGACAGCAGTGACAAGTAGCTCTGTGGGAGACCAGCCATGTCCTCAACCCTGACCATCCACTTCACCATTAAACTGCTCATTGGCCCCTGAGAATTTGGGTGGAGAAACAGGAGTGTCAGCTGCATGCATCAGTTCCTTCAATGTGGAATGAAAACCTTTGCTTCTTACTTAGGCATTTCTCATCTGAGCAAATCTTGCATGTCTGCAGACTTTACTGCAGCAAGCAGCATGTCTCCCCAGAAGGATGTAACTGGCTGGATCTCTTTCCAGCAATACACCCCACAAACATCAAGCTTATAGCCACTGGGACTTGGTATTCTCATTGTCTGACAGTGGTGCCATGCACTGTGCTTGGTGCTGTACACATACAAAATAAGAGATTGTTCAGCCTAAGAGCTGTTTAGGGAGGGACTAACAGGTTAGATAAGAGGGTGGGGTGAGGGAAAGAAAATAATATTGTTATCCCTATTGTACAACTAGGGAGGTATATGAGAGAGAGAGAGAAATAGAGATCAATCTATATCAAACAAATTGCATCAGTGCACATAGCTATAACATACCAGAGAGATTCCTTCGAGGAAGGAATCAAGTTCCTCCAAATTACAGATGCCAACTTTTGCTGGCTCGGGCAAAAACTCTCTGTAATGTTAGTTTTTAACCATTACTAAATATAGGTGCTTTACCCCTCCTCCTCCCCCTGTCTATGGAAAAGATTGCCATTCCAGAGCTATAGTACCACAACAACATTGCATGCAACCAGTCAAAACAGGTCACTTTGTAGAGAGAGCCTCTAATACAATTACACTGAAAACTGTTAGGAGATCATTTAAACTAGCTACCTGAGATAGGAACTAAGGTGGCCTGGGTGGATGTTTCCTTGTAGCCCTCTAGTCTGTATTTTGCCTCCAGATTAGATCAATATACTGTATGGATAAAATTTCCAGCAACCGTGTGCTTAAGTGACTTAATGAGCTTCTTAATTTAGGATTGGTGTTTACCACAGCTTCTAGAACAAACTATCCACTACTGACTTTATACAAATAAGTGATTTTTTTCTTATGCTATCTGAAGGCAAAGGGATGGGGAGATGGATGGGAGTACAATATAAACGACTTGTTCTCTCAGTTTTACTTCCAATTCTCACACCTCAACAGCAACACAAAGAGGAAAATGGGAAAAGAACAGGCTAATGGAGAAGTGACAAGTAAAAACCTGCCATCACTACCAGTATCTTTCAGCGACCTGAAGAAGAGCTCTGGGCAAGCTGGAAATCTTGTCTCTCTCCCCAACAGAAGTTGGTCCAATAAAATACATGTTCTCACCCACCTTGTCTCTCTGTTGCCACTACAGACAATTTACTTTGCTGAACTACTTTTTCATGAGCTCCTTCCTCACATTTCACAGAACTTTCAGCCCCAGCCATCCCCAAGTAAGGCATTTGGAGAAAACAATGTGTTGCTCTTTAGGAATTGTAACACTCTACTCTTATTCCCAGTAGACACCTTTCCTGATTATGACAGGATAATACATCCATTGACACAAATCAGATCCCTATCAAGACATAGCCTTCCACATGCTGGTGATAGGAAGAGAGGAGAAACACACACACACAACAGATGAGCCACAATATCTGTATAGATGTATTTCTGAGATAGATTCTTCAAGAGTTTACGTTTTGCTTTAAACAAGCAGCGAGAGAACGCTAAACTATAGATTCAGAGGTTCAGCAGGTGTATTTACAATAGTCTGTCTGTGCAAATAGGTGTTCATGGGTTTCCAGCAACCTGATAAAGATTGGTATGTTTTACACAGTGGTCTAATCTCCTCTCCATAAACATGTGTACCTGACTCTCAAAGAAGTTACACACACACACATAGTAAAAGGAGAATAGCTGCCTATTCACAGTGACACGGAGACTTGTAACTTAATTCCATTCTAGACATTTAGACTTCTTCAGCAGCATGTGGAATGCTTATTAAAAAAAAAAAAAAAAAAAAGAGAACATCATGTCATCAAGAAACAAATCCCAGCATACTAGAGTATAGCACAGATAAGCATCATGTAAGACATAATTTGAAGTGAAGAAAACTTCTTGGAAAAGTACATTTCACTAGTTTAAAATGGACTATCCTGCCTGATGAAATGGCATTTACTACAAGCACGGTCTGAAGCAAGACAATGGAGCAAACCACTCAAGCTTTTTTCCTCCATTTGGGAATCCCAAGTGATAGACTCTCCAGTTCTCTCCCACATCATCATACACAAAAATTGCAACTATTCCCTCTCACTGGTACAATATGTGGAAAACCAGAATGAACTTCACAATCAGAAGAGGAAAAAGAAAACCTTAAAAATAATGCTGGAAGAACATTGCAATTTGGCTGCCCAAAATAGAACCCATACATGCCACCAAATGCAAATTATAAGTTTGCAAAAGCAACCAGTGGAATTATAAAGTAAAAGAGCTTTTTTTTAAAAAAAGTGTTTTAATGACAGTGAGCTTTGGGGGGAGGGGAGGGAAGGAAATAAATATTTTCAGTCCTGGGTCCCGCTAAGTGTCATTCTGTTCTGCTAAAATAATAATACTCGGCACATGCAGCAATTCACATTTTCAAAACACAGTCCAAATACCAACTAATTACAATTCCCTTCACTGCTATAGGGAAGGTATGTATTATTTTTAAAATACATTCAATTTCCAACATTCTTGCATAAACCAGTTAACTCACGTCGAACTGTGACTAAATTATGGCTGTTTAAGAATATATAAATGATACTCCATATACAGTTAGCTGTGCTCTGTAGACAGAGCGCAAATTGGTTTGAGACTCAGTTCACACAGCAGCCAGAAGACCTTCTCGGTATCTATATGAATCCTTTGATTCCATTTTCTAAAATTCTCGGGTACATTTTTTAAACACTAAATGACTCAGGTCCATCCTGCCCCTTTCTAGGAATCCAGAAGGGCAGGTGACATTTAAATCTTTGATTAATATTTGAAAAATGTGGCATGAATGGGCTTTGGAAAAAGTCAAACATTCCCAGATCAGCAAAGTCATATTTCTTCCATTGCATCCCACACAGAATTACTTGTGTGTGTGTGTATATATATATATATATATATATGTGTGTGTGTGCGCGCGCGCGCAAGAAGGAGGCAAGTGGGAGAAACTAAAGATGTAAAAGTGTCAGTCATGTCTCCTGATTGGAATTCTCTTGATCAAGAGTGAGGTTTCTTAGCTAAAGCACTAAACAGGATCATTTTACATGTAAATCATTTTTGTCACAATTATGCAGGTCAGGGACAAACAAAACAACAACCAGATAGTCATGATATTAGCCCTCTGGCAGTCCACACTTTGTGCCATGTGAATCTACCCCTTGATACAGCAGTACTAAAATATTTAACCACCACTGCCATCCCAACACTCTGCCCCCTCTATCCTTTTTTTAAAAAAAATACATATTGCTTTATTTCAAACAACTACCACCAAAATGAATCATGACAATTACACACAAAGCTCAGACCAGAGCCTGTAACCACTTGGGGCAGTTGTGAACATTCAGTTTCAGACTGGAATGGTGATTCACACTTAAACATCAACTAGTTTGAAGTTTCAAAAATAAAATCTACCCCTAAAATGGACATTTTTCTTTGTAAAAACCTCTGTGTTTTGATTATTTATTTCAACAACTAAAGCAAATACCTAGATATATTTAAACCATTTGCACAGTTTACTATTTCAGAATTCATTTGTATACCATATTAATGCTCCTTTTCCTCTTAAAAGTGTAGCAAACTGTTTAATGGGAGATTCCAGCACTACAGAGACACAGTAGCTTTCAGCCTGGAATTTTCTAATTTGATATTTTAAAAGTTGCTAAGATCTAGGGTTTTCTTTTTGAAAATTGTGAAAGATTACTGTTCTCCTAGTCATTCTGAGATTAGATCCACAAGTGTAATTCTGCCAGATATTCCTTGCCCCTATCTCCTGAACAACTGTTCCATGTTCACAGAAAACACTAAAAGAGGATCAGGACATGCCATGGGCAAGGAAGGATTTTAAATGAAGACAAGTTTCATAAAAGTGCAGCAGGTTTCCAGATTATTAGAAACAGGGTCTTTTTTTTTTTTTAAAAATTGCATTGCTTTGATTGAATTGCAAAAATCTAGATCTGTATGCATTAGACATTTACTTTTCTAATTTACTTTAACAAATACAATATTCCACTGAAGTTTTGCTATTAAATAGAATAGTAAAATATTTTTAAATGTTCTACTAAATTAGATTTGAAGACTTCTCTAATTAGCTCACCCAGTGCATTGTTCTAGATTATACTAATGTTATATATTTTGATTTTTAAAAATAATATTGAAAACAAAAAAGAAGACTTTTCAAATAAAGGAACTGGAAATTTAAAACATTGTGAACATTGAATTGAGTTATTTAAACTAATCTGTTTTATTTCTGCCAAATACACATTACATGAAAGTTAATATTAACAGATTTTGTTTTGTTCATATTTCACAATTCAGAATTTTCTAATGTTCATTATTATTAACTATGCATTCAGCATCTGCAGTTAAGAATCAAAGCATAAAAACCATAATTACAGGACTTTTTTTTTTTTTTTTTTAAAAACACAGCTTCTCATTCAGCAAATTCTTGAAACAATATGATTTTAAGCAAATGAAGCATTCTCTGTTACCAGAGAATTCAAAGTTGACATGATAAAAAGTGGGGGGTTTTTTAATTAGTTTGTCTATGCACAATGTAGTACATACAAACAAAAAACAATTGGGATACTGTTTTCTTTAACATTCTTATAGGAGGCAAAAATCCCTTGCAGTAGAGAGAACACAATTACTGATTTTTAACTCATGAAAGACAAATTTATAAGCTCTCCTGCACTACTTCATGCTATTTTTCACTACCTCCAGCCCTGTAACCTCCAACCTTTCTACACTACCATGAGGAGGTGTATAGAAAGTGGAGTTTGCAGTGCTACTTCTGAATATTTTACACTATTTCTTAGCTACATAAAAACATACAGATGAGAATGAGGGTTATTTTTGTTTCTGTTTTTGAAATCTAATTCTTGAAAAGGTTAAAGGAAATTTTAACTAAACACAGTACCAAGAATAAAACTTATTTACACATCAAGATATATTTCAGATACATTTCAATAGCAGGCATAACAGAGGTTTTCCCTCTTTATTAAATCCAAACACTACAATGCTACACTTTCAGTCCAAACATATCACAACATAAAAAGTATCAAACAAAACCATAAAACAAAACAAATTTGGACCAAAAGATTT
The DNA here is from genome assembly GCF_003597395.2 of Chelonoidis abingdonii. NCBI lineage: Eukaryota > Metazoa > Chordata > Testudines > Testudinidae > Chelonoidis > Chelonoidis abingdonii. Next base: position 51,631,100 of record NC_133776.1, read on the forward strand.
AAAAATAATACATCTAATTAACCTGGGACAAAGCTAGCATTTAGGGGAAGTTCTCCGCAGTTTTATTCAATAGTTTTACATTCACGTAGCATCAGAACTGTAGAATAGTATCAGCTTGTGCGTAACATGGAAAGTTTTCAGATCCTACACAGCTAACTCAGACAAAACTCCCTGCAAAGTCACTGGCAATTTTGCCAGAGCAAGGGGCGTTGGGCAGAGTCCTGTGCGTGCACGTTAAGGGTCCCCAAATATTGGTGCTGTTGACATCAATGGAAGTTTTGCTGCATCAATGGAATTCACCGCACAAATTCTAATTTTTACAAGTCTTAGAATAGTTTGTGGATTTTCTACAAAGAAAAACTAAATGTAAGCCTGTGTAAACTTTTATTCCATAATAAAACCCATGTTATAAAAAAACAGGATGAAATGTCCAAGCTAACTAATATTAGGCCAAAGACACTTTCATATTAACAGCTTTTTCAGAGATCAAAAAATGACATGATCAAATTCAAACATGAGCTCAACAATCTGAGGAAACCAAAATGAAATAGAACCGTCAGGGACAGCTGAACATATAGCAGAAAAAGGCAAAAGAAATATCAGATTCTCCCTCTCTCAACTGTTCAGTGATTTTTTTTTCAGGGATCCCCAAGCTTTTACCGCAGGTAAAGAGGAATTCACTGTTCACATCTTTTTGCTTTGTGTAACATATGTAACAGACCTGGAAGCTAATACATCCCCAGAGAACTGCCCTTCTAACTAACTGGGCTCTAGCTCGATCATTCTTAAACAAGTCCTAAGAGTGCAAGAACACAGAGAAAAACTTACTGTAAAGATTTCATTTCTTTGAAATATTTGAGAGTTAATCTTTATTATTTCCAGATAAAATTGTGTATGCTCACTGCATAAGAAACCAGAACACTGTCACATCTTTCATATATGTGCATTAGCAACAACCAACAATATCAGCCCAGTGCCAGACATTAGCCATTTCTCACCAAATTTCATCAAGCTGCCTAGGTTAATTTTCCATGTACCGTATTCTAAAAATAATACTTGACAATCACACTGAAAATACCCAGCATGAAGCTAAAGAAGCAGCACCAGCAAATTAACACATTCAAGAAGAGCCTTTGCATACAATTTGTATAGTGAGCCTGCATTTTCACTGAGTTCCACTTCAGACATTTCACAGGAGCACATGCTCAAAGAACACTCTGACTGCCGAGCTATACAATAAATTCTAGAGACTTTTTTTTTTTTTTAAATTACACATTCTACACACCTGGTTAAAAGATTCAATTCAAAGACACTTCAAATCAGCAACATAAATATATTTAGGTGTTTATTATTCTAAAAGAGAACAAGGAAGGAGAAACTTTAGCTTGCAGAAACAAAAGCCTGGGTTATTTTTCTTTTGCTAAAACCTCTTTACAAAGCTGGCATTTAATGCAAGCCACATTTTGCAGCCTACTGTGTTCTCCGTTAGGCAACCAAACCATTTTCAATGTGAAATTTGCTTTAAAGCTTTCCCTTTACCCACTGCTGGGGGAGGGGACTCAGAGCAGAACAGAACCAACAAGCTGCACATGAAAAGATGCCCTGCCCCACGCTCTCTGAGCATTGTGAAGTTCATGTCTTGTGACACTTACAAATAACATACACTAGATAATATTGCAAATCCTCCACTGTTCAAAAGGTTTTGCATCTGACTATCAACATGCAAACTATACAACAAACTCTCTAAAACGCCTTTTCCCCAATAATAGTTCAGCTGTACCATCCCTGCAAGAGGCAGGCCTCTCTGAAAAAAAATCACTACTGCCTTTCTATACTACTGCAGATCTGTGACAGTGCTTGCAACTATATTTCTCAAGGTAAAAAATGCCCACCACTATATTAGAGGTTTAGCAAGAGATGGCAGCAGATCTTGTACATTTATAAAAGTTTGTGTTAAACATCTGCCCTAGTAAAATATAATGTCCTGTAAACAACTTGTAGTAACAAATTAGACAGTACCCTGGATTTATTTGGATCAAGGGCTTCACACACATAACCAAAATGACCACAAAAAGTTTTTATGAATATGCTACATCCTGAGGGAACAATAGTGACCAAACAAAGTGTCATACGGCGCAATCAGAATAAAAACTAATTCAAGGAAAATGCAAATAGTAAGTCAGTGACTGAAGAGACCTCATCTGCCCACGCATAAACAGACCACTCCGCAGCCATCTAAATGACATGCATTAGATTCTATGCCATCCCCAGAAAGTTCTGTTTACACACATCCCACACTAGTGCCTTTTGGTTACAAACATTTCAGAACTTTGGCTCATAAGCAGCTGCCACGCCAAAAAGGGCTTTTAACTTCTTTAACTCTCAAAACAAATCAAGATGTTGCTCCAAAGCCTTGCGAGATATTGACTAACTTATCCAAAGGACATTTTGTTACCCTCAGCAGAAAGCACTTCAGAGGAAAGAAAAGCAAAAACTAACTAATTGTAATTTTAGCTAGGGAATTTCAGCTGACACAGTAAATATTTACTACTTATTTGCCACAGGAAGTCTTCCACAAAGCCTTTGTTACCATTGTGATCTTTAAAAGGGGGGGGGGGCGCTTTTTGCATTTGGTAAACAAGTTACTGCACTGGGAAGAAATGCTTTCCATCCCAACCCGCGTGGAGAGAGGAAAGCCCATCAGACTTCAAAAGTAAATCAATGGCTAGGGCACGCAGCTAGCCATAATGAAAGTAAAAATGCAACTCTTGCAACTACCTTCAGCACCCTTGCAAACAACCCCACTGCCAAGGAGCCAGAGCCGTTCTGGGACTCGCCGCCCCTCACACGGACTCGACACAGAGAACGCATGGAAAGGCATTTACCTTAGCTTTTTAGGGACCGAGTAATCCACCTCCATGACTTTGCCATGCAGCTCCACTTTACCTTTAAAACACAACAACAACAGAGAGTCAACATCGTCCGAAGCACGGTCTGGGAGCGGGGCAGGAAAAATACCCTGCAGCCCGAACTGCGTGGAGAGCCCTGGGGTAGGGGGCCAGCCTGCTGGGAGGTCAGGGGGGTGCTGCCCGGGGGCGGGAGGGCGCCCAGGGGTCCCGGGCGGGGACCCCCGACAACAGTACAGTCATTTTCACAAGCAGCACCAAATGGAGAGGCTGGAGTCCGGAGCCCTCAAAATGAAGGACTGGGGCAGCCATGCTTCCACTCCCAGGGCTCCTGCCGCCCACTCCGCCAACCAGAGCTAGCAGGACTTCGCGGGGCTGCGCTCGCTTGCTCGCGGAACACCATGGCAATCTCCCAACAGCCCAGCCCCACATGTCTCCTCTCCTGCTCTCCTCCTGCCTCTCCTTTCCCCCTACCCGGCACGGGGCGCCAGCTCGGCCGGAGTGGCCCGCCGGGGCTGCCAGAGGGTCCCCTGTGTTTCGGGCTGCGTTGGCCTGGCGCTGCCGTGTGGCTCCAACTCCCTGGCTGGGCTGCAGTTCGCTCGGGGCCCCCCAGCTGCCTCTCGGCCGCTCTTTGCTCGGCGCCCCCGGCGAGTTGGGGCAGGGCACCTCGTAAAAAGGTGCCCGAGGCCTGGAGGGTGGCGAGGGGGCGGCCGGGCGGCGGACCCCGGGCCCCGGCTCCTCTCAATAAAATCGGAGAAAAAAATCAGGGAAAAATAGCCAGGCTAGAGAAAAGCGAGGGAGCTGGGCGGGAGCGGCTGGTCCCGCAGGGCCGGGGCGAGGGGGGACCCGGGTGCCGCGGGCGGGGAGTCGGGGGTCACTGGGCGATGGACAGGACCCCCGAGGGGCTGGGGGCCAGCAGGGCGTGGGGAGCTGAATGGATTCCTGCGGCGGATCCCCCGGGGGGGGGGGGCGGGGTCCGGAGGGGAGTCGGAGAGTCCCGGGGGGATAGGGGGTCCTGAGTCCCCTGGGCAGGGGGCTGGTGGGGGGTGCGCCGGGGGGCGTCGTGGGGCTCGCCGGGGAGAGGGGTCTCGGGCGCTGGAGGTGGGTCAGGGGCTGGGAGGGTCGGAGGAGTTCCGCAGCCGGCGGGGGAGCGGGGCGCCGCGGGTCCTGGCTCGGGTGCCGGGCGCTTCCCGGAGCGGTTAATGGCCCGGATGGGCCCAGTTTGGTGGGTATCCGAAGGCGTGCCGGGGGAGGACCTGGCGGCAGGGGGCTTCCTGTCCAAGGCTGCGGAGCTCTCGCGGTGGCGGCGGGGTAGGTTCCCGATGTTGTTATTGTTCATATCGCCTCTTCGCGGGGGCCGCCGGCCCTCCTGCCGCCGCCGGCAGACCGGGCACGCGCTGGCGCACCGCCGCCGCGGAGCTGCAACAGGCCGCGCCGGGCGCGGGCGGAGGCCGAGCGATCCAGCCGCGTGTGCGCTCCCCCCGCCTCCGGGGACCCGCGCGCGGGCAGCCGCGCCGGCTCTCCCGCAGCGTGGCCCGCGGGGGGCAAGTTGGGTGTCTCCGGCGGCGCCGGGCTCGTGCTCTGCCGCTCGCGGCGGGCACATGTGCGGGACAGGTGGGCTCGCGCGTGTGCCGGGGAGAGAGCCCCCCGCTGGCCGAGCCCCGCTTCCGCCGGCCGGGCAGCTGCTCCGCGCCCCGGAGCTGGGGAGAGGGGGCGCCCGGGGGCACCTTGCGGGACTAGCCCCGGGCCCCGCGGGCTGGGCCATGGGGAGTCCCTTCGGGGATAGGCACGGGCGGGACGGGGGTCAGGAAAGCCCCTTCCCGCCCAGCGCTGGAGGCCCCGGGGGCCCAGGGTTGGGAGAGCGCAACGGCCGCCCAGCGCCCCTCGGACGCGCTGGCGACTCTGGTGTGGGGCCGGGCCCCATGTGGAGCTGGGAGAGCACCTAGCTCACGGGTGAGAGCCCGGTGGGGGGCAGCCCAGCTATTCGAGGTAGGGTTAGAGGATCTCCTCCGTTGGACACAACAAGTATCTCTCCTCATAGCTGGGATTTAGATGCGGTTTAGAACACCTGGGATGATCGCAGCAATTTCCCATTCCTTTCACACTGCTCTTGCTTTGGTTGTAGTGCTCTGCAATGGATGCATAGATCTTCACCGTCCCTCCTTGGAGAAGGTCTGGTCTGATGGCTTGGCACAAATTATTCATGCATCAGTTGGTGCTCTTGATTTCTTCTGCTGCTGCTGCCACTATTATAACATCGAGAGGCCCCTGCTGACATCAGGGCCCCATTGTACTAGGCCTATATAGACAACAGTAAGATAGTATTCATCCCAAAGAGCTTCAATCTAAATGTACAAAAGTTTGTACGGGGCAAAGGCTCTTTATCTGAGCACTCCCTCCTCAATCTTTTGAAGCTTGCCACTCCCCACCTTTCTCACAGGAGGCTCTCAGCATGCTCTCTTCCAGCCCATCAAAGTTCGCTGAGCCCAACTCTCATTTTAAATAGATGTAAAACCCTGTCCCGTCTAAGGTTTAAATTATTATTTTCCACTAAGGAGCCATTGGCACTGAGTAGGGAAGGAAATAGGAGAAAATTTTGATTAATTTCTGAACAGTTCCAGTCATAATTGTAGCTAAACATTTGATAGTAAACTGAAGAAAGATGATTTTCTGTCTATTTGGATTTCAGTCTTTTTTTCAGTTGCTGGCCTCCAGGCTGTCAAGAGGAGACTAAGGAGAATGGGGAGCCACTGTACATACCAGTCAAATCCACAGCAGATGACCGAATAAGTTTCTTTGAAGAACCTGGCAAAGGATTTTATTTTATGCCACTGATATATTTTGCTAAGCATCTGTTGTGACACAGAGGCTCCTTGGCAAAGGATCTCCTGTGTTTTGCAAATAACTCTCACCTTGGACCAAAGCTCACCACACCAAAAATGTCTTACAGGAGATTTATCTGTAAAGAGGAGTGTGTTGGTATCTACAGAAAGCTCGTAACTTGTCAAGACCCATAATCATTGTGAGATGTGTATGCAGGTAATGTGTATGGAATTCTGTATTTATAATGAAAGTCTGCTTTATGGACTTGGAGTAGAAATTAGTCACAGGAGTAATGTGTCTCGATGATGACCCTTTCAAGCAAGAGGGAGTCATCACCCCTCTGTAGTCAGCCAGTGAGGTAATGCAAGGTTCTGTTGTCTACCCGTGCCACATCCCAGAACAGTCAATGGAAAACCAGGTGCAAATGATCTAAACCATTGGGAGGTGAACCAGACCATTACAGCAGAGTGCCCTGGCCAATACTAAAGACAAAAGGCTTTTTCAGTATAACAGAATGTAGGGAGAAGCACTCTGGATCCATTCACTGAGAAACCCCTTGAGGAGAAGGGGGGTTTCATGAATGTTTTGATCCTGGTTCTTGTGAAACCAGGCAGCTGTGGAACAGACTGAACTTTGGGGTGCAGAGGGGTGGGAGAAGCCTACTTTATTAGCTAAGAAAGGAAACTATTGAGACATGTAGATCCAGCATCATATTTTTTTAGTTTGTTTTATGTTGTAACCATTTGTTTCCATCACTTTCTCTCACTTCTAGTTATATCTTTATTCCCACTTAAATAAACCTACCTTTGTTGTATTATAAGTGCTCACAAGTGCTGTGTGTTTTACAGGAGTGGTGATTTAAGGCAGGAGTCTCCAAATTTTATGAGATGAGGGCCATATTAGATTTTTGAAGGGGCTTTGTGGGCCGAAGCAACTGTGAAAAAATTAAATATATGCAAAATCATTAAAAAAAAGAATTATTATTTTAGGATTAGTGAGAACAATGGTACTGATGTTTTTCTGACAAAATTGCATTTAGCTGTGATCAAAGTTAGTGTTCCCTATCATCAAAATTGATTGTAAATGTTCATCAGACAAAGTCGATCTGTAGTTGGATTTCACATATTTCATCATCAAAAATGTTTTTTCACACACACAAGTAGTGCTAAACACTGAAATTAATCCACGGACAAAGTTTTTTACATGAGCATATTGATCACTTGACAGGCATTTATAGAACTCTATCAGATTTCCTTCCTTATATTTGTCCTTCAACAAGTCATTGGATTGCAGGTCAATCACTTCCATTTGAAGTTCAGGTGGCAGTTTTTCAAGATCACGATCCGTATTTCTCCTGCATTCACATCGAGGTCAGAGAAACACTCCTGGAACTGTAGTTTCAGATCAGAATGATTTCTTGTGCAAACCTAGTTGGGAATCGTGATTCAGTTTCTTGGTTGAACTTTGTACAACATGTAAAATGAGCAAAGCCGTCCCTTGTCAGTTGGGACTTAAAAAGAACTAGTTTTTGCCTGAATGCTTTTACCTGGGTGTACATGTCACACATAAGCCTGTTTTCCCCTTGTAGTCTAAGATTGAAGTTAATCATGTGCTTGGTAGTGCAAAGCCATTCACTGTTTCTGAGTAAAGGTAGAGGTCGGGTTTTTTTTATTTAAGAACATTTCAATTTCAGTTCTAAGCTCAAAAAATCGCAACAAAACCTTCCCACAGCTAAGCCATCAAACTGAAGTGTGGTAGGGCAAATTGTGATATTCTGATTCTATTTCCACCAGAAATGCTTGGAACTCACGATGGTTAAGTCCATGTGAGTGAATGAAATTCATGGTTGAAACTACGGGTTCCATAACACATGACAAATCCAAATATTTTCTGCACAATGCTTGCTGATAAAGAATGCAGTGAAGAATCATAGGCTTGGGACAGCCTGCACTTTCACAAGCTTTGTAGATTTGTCCAACCAAACCTTTTTTTGAAGCGCACATGTTTCTACCTCCATAGGTTGTAACACACATCAGTTGTTTCCATTGCAGATTGTATTGAGAAAGTGACTTTTCAACTTTTTTGAAAATCTCTTCACCTGTGGTTGTTCCATGCATACAATGCACAGAGGCTAGTTCTTCCGTAACTTCAAAATTACTGCCGACCCTGCGAATAAACAACAACAGTGAGGAACAGCAGTTAATAAGTAAGGTATTTCCTAGGTGGGACAGACGCATAGAAAAAGATGAAGAGTTTAATGATATCTTGTGTACAGTCCCTCTAGAATAATGTCTCATTGACCTCAGTGAGTAAGCAAACTCATGAAAGCTTATGGTCAAATAAATTTGTTAGTTTCTAAGGTGCCACAGATACTCCTGTTCTTTGAGCAAACTCAACTCTCACCCAGAATGTAATCATGAGAATGATTCAGCAAGCCACAGCAGGACACATTCCCAGGGAGGCAATCAGCTTGATTTGGCCCCATGTAATGGAGGAAGAATTAGACATCCGGCCCTGGTGGAGACTAGTTAATGCTTCATACAGTCAACATCAGCAAAGCTTGCAGTTATTCCTGATAACTGTGGCGGGCAAAGAAATTAGAGTAATCCACCCAGTAGTCCCCCTGGGATTACAGATTAATGACAACTCAGTAATGTGCTCCAGAGATCCTAACACTTGGGCGTGGCAGAAAAATAATGTGTGGAACACAATGAATGGAAAAGGGTGTAGGAGAAAAGAAGGTTTGGGCTATAGCTGTGAAGACCAAGCACTGGAGGAACCTGATGAATGTTTCTTCCCATAACCTGGGAATAAGTCTCTCTCTTCTTTCAATGTTATCCAGGAACAGGGATCCGTTATTGTCTGTGTTGATAAATCGTGTGTGTGTAAGAACAAGATGTAATATTGTATTGATTAATGAGCATTGGATACAACCCATGGTGCCTTACGTTAATCGGTGTTTCTGTAATATAACTACTATTGTTAGTAAGTTTACTGTGCCTATATGGACTGTACAACATTTGAAAGCTTATCCTGAGCTCTACAAGGAGGTTTCCCTCATTTCACTGGGAATGGGTCTCACTGCCATTAAGGGACTAACAAAGAAAATAACAGAACGCCACTAGCCATCACCTAAGCCCCCAACTAAAACCTCTTCAGTGCATCATCAAAGATCTACAACCTATCCTTAAAGATGATCTCTCACACTCACAGATCTTGGAACACAGGCCAGTCCTCACTTATAGACAGCCTTCCAACCTGAAGCAAATACTTACCAACATCCGCAACATAAAACTAACCAGGAACCTATCACTTGCAACAAGCCATCCATCTCTTGTCCACATCTATTCCAAGTGACACCATTCATTAGGACCTAATCACATAGCCACGCATATGGCTCGGTCAACTGCAATGTACAAACGGATATATGCCATCATAATTCAGCAATGACCTCTTGCCTTGTACATGGCCAAGACCAGACAGTCCTCTATGCAAAAAGAATAAATGGCACACAAATCTGACATCAGGAATCAAACATACAAAAACCATGAGAACCTTCATCTTTCTAACACTCAGCTGACAAGCTTGAGTGCAATTTTGCACAAATAACTAATAATACAATCTCCAAAAGAGAGACTGCTGAATAAAATTAATAGCAATAGAAACATAACTCAGGCTAACGAGACTGGGAATGTGTCATACACTAAATTGAATTATTCCTGTACGTTTCCTCCACTTCTTGCATCTTTAATTATAATTCAAAAGGTTTTTTTTCTCCTGCTGATGATAGCTCATCTCAATTGATTAGACTCTTCCTGTTGGTATGCGTACTTCCACCTTTTCATGTTCTCTGTATGTATAAATATCTCCTGTTTGTGTGTTCCATTCTATGCATCCGAAAAAGTGAGCTGTAGCTCACAAAAGCTCATGCTGAAATAAATTTGTTAGTCTCTAAGGTGCCACAAGTACTCCTGTTCTTTTTATTAAGGGACTATTAACTCATCCTTCCTTACAAACTGAGCTGCAGAAGCTCCAAACTTTGGGGGAGAATGGCAAACTCGAGATTCAACACTACAATCAGTGGATCTCTAGCCTAGCAGCTACAGTTAAAAACACAGGCCATTACTCCTGGTGAAAGACTTTGTTTGGGTGGAGCCCAGGTGCAACAGATCTTTTGAGTATCATGCTTCAGCCCATTGTGGTGATCATGGATTTCCAAATTATACTAGCAATTGGTCTGGTTCTACTAGTTTGCTTAATCCAGCGACTGATGTGGTTGCTGCAATGGATGGAAGATCAGACCTGATACCACAGAGTAAGGATGTGATGGGGATACTCGCTCAGCGCAAGCACCCCATCAATGAGGGGAGTTGTTACCTATCAGCTGTGTTCTTGGGGAACCAGGGCAGAGTACTCAGCCTCTCTGATTCACAAAAGACCTTCCCTCACCCAGCTTCTGCTTGAACCAAAGCCGATCAGAAGAAAGACTTACAAAAAGTAATGAAAAGGCAGTGGAAGACACACCTAAACCCCTCTGGATGAGGGTGACAGGATTAAGGAAACTCCCCTAGCCTCATTTGTATCAAAGATGGGAAAGGGAGGCATCTCCATTAGCATACAGAATGGAGAACAGAGATTCCAAGGCAAGAACCACAGTAAACCCTGGGACCAGAAATGTAGGAAAGCACTGCATGATGGAGAATCTCTGCTCCAGATGTTAATGAACCTGCCTGCACACACCCAACTCAGTAGTTATCAGATCAATTCTAGTAATAAATCCTTTACTGGTATCCAAAATACTGAAGCTGCCTAATTATATTGTGAGCTACCTTGAAGGAAAATTGCCCATAGTCAGGAATGATCAGTTCCTATTGTCTAGCCTAAAAAAAATAACTTTAGTGTACTCCATTGAGCCGTCAGTTTACCCACAAACAAATCTAATGTTTGCCATTGAACCATTGTTCTTTCCCTACAAAAACTCCTATCTGATGCCTGGATCCAAAATCTGCATCAGTTCCATTGAGACTTCATCTTCTCCTGACTGATCGTGCTGGGGGCTCTGTCTGTCTCCAGCACTCCGTACCCCCAGCTACCACCACCACGTGGGAACCCCAATCGATTCAAGTTTCACGGAGTGGTGAGAACCCAGCTCTCTCTCTCTCTCTCTCTCTCGGTATAGGCTTCTGACCCTGACTTGTGTGATCAGTTATAGTTTTTTAAACCTGACTTTTATAATGAAATTTGTTAGATTTAATATTATAATTGTTTTGTTTTCTAGGCTCCCCTTGTATGGTTATTACCTGGCAATAAATAACTTTTATGGTTAAGCTGGTTGCCTCTCTCTCTCTCTCTCTCTCTCTCTCGCCTTCCCCCTTGTGGGTGTTTTTTGGCTTCTGCATTTGCTATGCAGCAATGCTTCTCGTACCTAAGCTAAAGATCCCTGCAGTGCCCAAAAATCTTGTGGGGTTTGTTCATCACATGGGTTACTACCAGAACAATGGTAATGTGAAAGTGGGGCTAGGGATGTCCTGAACTTGGGACATATGAGGGTGACAGCTTGGAGGTGCTGTTCGACCCAGCTTGCTGAGTCCAAGGGCATATAAAGGGGTCAGCCTGGGAGTGCTGATTAACCCGGTCCTCTCAGACACACTCTGTTAATGTGTGTGTGTGGGATGGGTTCATCTGATTCTGGGGCTGGAAGAACCCAGCCCTGGGGAATCTAGGTCCTGCAGGATAGCTCCATTGGGAGAGAACTTGTAGCAGGGAGAACTAGAGCTCTGTATGAGAACACAAGTGACACAAGCAGTACATTGATAGAATCACAGAACCCCCTCCTCCTCCGAAGAGTAACCCTAATAAATGAACCTACCCCAAAATAATGGGAAAATCTGGAACATTTCTTTCTTCTCCTATATGCTATATAAAAATGGAGCATGAGATTGACTGATTTATTTTAATGGCCGGGCCTGCCTTTCCTCTAATGGCAGGCTCTCTGGTGGAGTATTGGGCTGACATCACTGGAGGTTGAACCAAGAGGCACAGCAATGCTGGAGAAGACATTTCTTCTTGGAATGGAATATCACATCTTAATGTGCTCGATGAGCCAAAATCTGCTACATGGGAGTCAGCTGATGATTCAGGGCCATCTTCCACTTCCTGGGTTGAAATCTGTGTTGCTGGGCGATGAAAAAAATATTTAATATTTCTCTGGTAACGTGGTGACTTCCTCCGTCTCATGGTGAGCGCTTAGTGAAGGGGGTTATGCACTGGATGGTGTAGGAATAGTAGTGACTGTTGCTTGCTTCCACATACATAGCAGAAATAGATGGGATTGAACCATGATAATGCAAAGCAGGAAGAATTCATCCATCTCCAGTCTCTTGTTATTTGCATTCAGTGTACTTTGGGCCATGCTACCATTCAGCAGCAGTGGGAGTAGCTTTATCTTCCACAGTCCAAGCCAACTGTTCTGCTTGGATGCTGCAGCAGCTGAAGGTGGTCCCCTGGATCTGTGGCACTCATTGACAATGTTTCCCCTTTTACAGAGCACCTTTGGCACTGAACGCAGCATGACAGGGCTCATCAGGGCTGTGGGGAACCAAGCTTCCAAACAACTGAGGTAAACTCTCTCCTTTGGTAATTCAACCTCAGCCAGTGAACTTCCCACTTTTCCTGTAGAGAAACCTCCCACAACAGCAGAATCAACTAGGTTTTCAGTGTGGAAAGTAAGTAACCCATATTACAACATGATCTTTCCTGTATAACCCAGGACACGCTGTTTCTTGGCATTGCCTTAAACTGAGAGCCAATAATGCCTTGACTAACTAGTACACCCCACACAAGTTAGTTATACTTATTAGAATCCAAAGACATTTGTCAAATGTAACCTTTTTTGCACACAGGAAAGGTCTGTCCGAATATAGCAGTGGTCCCCTGCCCAGTGGTGTGCCACTGCCCTTTAGGGACACGGCAGAATGTTATGGGGATGCAGCAGGACAGGACAGCCCCTACAGGGGTGGGGAGGGAATGAGCGCCACCCAGCCCTGCACAGCCCCCAGCTCCATTTTGGCTCCCAGCTGTGGCCCTAGCCACAGCCACAGCCTCGGCCTCTGGCTCCTGGCCCCATTCCCAGCCCCCGTGGGTGTGTGCAGACGGATTTTATTATGGGTAAGGGGGGGATAGCATAAAAAGTTTGGGGACCACTTGAATATAGATTAAATAATCAGCAAATCTCTAAGTGCCTTTTATCTATTCTGCTGTATATGTACTTGAGGCATTAATTTTCCAAGACACTACCAGTCCATTTTTTAAATCATTTCCCCTAATTTAGCGCATGTTTTTCTTTTCCAGTGAGAAGCTGCCAACTGTCTTGCAACTACTAACAGATCAGAGGGTCAGTCCTTATTTCAGCGAGTGAGACCATTGCCAATAGAAAGCCCAAGGTGGTTTACCCAGAGGTTCATTGGGTAACTAATCTCTAACAGGTTGCAATATTAGGTTATGAACTGCATTTCAATAGTCTTTACTAACTGGACATGTCCACCACATAGGCATAATAACCACCTCTTACTCTACTGTTTCTCCACCATCTAGTCCATGCCCAGCCAATCTGAACTTTTTAAAAAAAACCTTGCTGGAGTAAGAGATAATTGAAACAATATCTAAAGAAATGTTCCCTGATTGTTTTACAGATCAAAGTCTTCTTTCCAAAAAAAAGCCCTTTTTGCTGGGGTAGCATGTCTAGAAATACAGGCAGTTCTTGGACTTATGACACAATTGTTTCCTGAAAATCGGGTCTTAAGTCGAAACGTCATAACTCGATTTTCCCATAGGAACAATGTCAGATGGAGCGTCATAAAGTCAAAACTGCTGTCAGAAAGTTGAAACGTTGTCAATTTATAAATGTTGTAAATGCCGTTCGTCATAACTCAAACATCGTATAGTCAAGGACTGCCTGTACTCAAAACATCCCAGAATACTTGTCAAGGTGTCACCCCCACTCTGAACTTTAGCAGACAGATGTGGAGACCTGCATGAGATAACCCCTAAGCTTATTTACCAGTTTAGATCTAGTAGCTGCCACCACCAAATAGTTTAAACAAATGTTTATGGAAGAGTCATTTGGAAACTCTGTCTTCCCCCCAAATATTTCCCCAGTCTTTATCTCCCTTTTCCTGGCAAGACTGAGACTGATTCACCTCCCACCAATTCCTGGTGAGCCCAGATCCAAAAAAACCCTTGGATCTTAAAACAACGAAAAATCAATCAGGTTCTTTAAAAGAAGACTTTTAATTAAACAAAAAGGATGAAAGGAATACCTCTGTGAGATTAGCATGCAGGCTACTCTCACAGACAACAGATTCAAAACACAGAGAATGTCCCTCTGGGCAAAAACCTTAGTTACACAATGGGAAATTGTGGCTACAATTACTTCAAAGAAATGTATCTTCAAGGTAAAAATGTCTGTATAATATGCTTAATGCTGTAAACAGGGGCAGGTATAAATATATTCTGCATATAGCTATTAATATTCATTATATGGTATTCATATTACTAAATAAGGATTTTGGGGGCGTTGTTGTAAATGTGCGTATTTACATATTAAGTTAGATAAAAGAGTGTGACGTGATTAATTCGGGGCTTCCTCGACAATTGGGTCAAGGGGAACAACTACTGCAATAAAGAAGCCTCTGGGTCCTCCTGCTCCTTCTTTCCATCTCTAACAAAAGTCACTGTTCTATCTAAAGATGTGTATCATTAATGCATATGAAGTTATGAGAATTGTGTTGTATGGTGGTCACTAAAATATGCTGTGAGTTTGGGAAGCACCCAGATACTAGCTCTCCAGACACGATGCCAAGGAAAGTAACCAAAGTCTGAGCAGGTGTCAAACAACCCATCAGCAACCATTGTCCAGTGAGGTAGCTACAACTCAATGACTCATCTGCATAAGGCCACACCAGGGGAATTGCTCAAGCTTGCTTGGGGACTCAGCAATGCCACCAGACATGCCTGGACTTGTGTTCTCAAGCACATGGTCTAAGGGTATAAAATACAGCACAGTAGCCCCATTCTTTGCCTTTTCTCCTTCCCCTACCTATGCTGCAAGCATCAAGGACACTCAGAAGACTGAAGACTCCAACAGAGGAGACTGGCCCAGGTTTCAAGGGTGAAACCTGTGTGCTATGAACTGCACTATCCAGTGGGGTGAGAAAAACTGTTTAATCCAGATGTTGCCCAGTCTAATAGGGTTGAAAGTTTAGACTGCGTGCTTATATTTTCTTTTCTTTTGGTAACTAACTCTGACTTTTTGCCAATCACTTAAAATCTATCTTTTGTAGTCAATAAATTTGTTTAACTGTTTATCTTTATCAGTGAGTTTGTCAGAAGTGTTTGGTAAATCTGCTCAGGTTTACAAAAGCTGGTGTATATCCACTTTCCATCAATGAAACGGTGAACCAATTAGTAAATTTGGACTGCTTGAGCAGTGCAAGACAGTATGTTCCTGAGATACAAGGCTGGGAGCTGGGGGGATTTGGCTGGAGCCTTTCTCTGTGTGATTCATGAGTGGCTCTGGGAGCATTCAAGCAATCTAGCTGGGTGTGGGGCTCCACATGGTGTTGTGCTGAGTGATCACAGTGCCTAGAGAGGCTTGCTGCTCGTCACTAGCAAAGCATTGTGAGAGACAGCCCAGACTGGAGAATTAAGGGGATACAGCAGTCCCACGGTCCCAGGCTGCACCCCGGGGATCTTGTCACACTGGGTGTGATGGGTTGGGTCACAGAAACCACCCTTGGGACTGCCACTTGATGTGCTGGGACTTCCTCTGAGCCCATTTTCCCTGTCAGCTTGGGGCTTCAGTACCTTGCCTTGTTTGAGCCAGACACACTTGCCTGCTGCAAACACACATCCAAGTCTGAACCACATCCCCCACAAGCTAAGCTGCAGGCTTAACTGAAAACAGCATAAGAAGTGCTCCTGTCTCCAGCACTCAGATACCCAGTCCCAATCGGGTCCAAACCCCAAATAAATCCATTTTACCTTGTATAAAGCATATACAGGGTAAACTCATACATTGTTCACCCTCTATAACTCTGATAGAGAGATATGCACAGCTGTTTTAATACTTATTCTGGGTTAATTAGTAAGGCAAAAGTGATTTTATTAAATAGAAAAAGTAGGATTTAAGTGGTTCCAAGTAATAACAGACAAAACAAAGTAAATTACCAAACAAAATAAAATAAAACACAAAAGTCTAAGCCTAACAGTAAAAACTAAATGCAGGTAAATCTCACCCTTAGAGATGTTTCAATAAGCCTCTTTTACAGACTAGACTCCTAGCCTGGGTCCAGCAATCACTCACACCCCTGTAGTTACTGTCCTTTGTTCCAGTTTCTATCAGGCCTCTCCTTGGAGTGGAGAGGCTCTCTTTTGTACCATCTGAAGACAAAATGGAGGGGTTTCACCAGGGGCTTATATACTCTCTCCCTTGTGAATGGAAACCCCTTCCCCTCTCCTATGCAGAATCCAGCTCCAAGATGGAGTTTTGGAGTCACATGGGCAAGTCACATGTCCATGCATGACTCAGTTCCTTACAGGCTGACACCACATTCCCAGGAAAGCTTAGATGTGGATTGGCATCTCTCAAAGTTCATTGTAAGCTTAAGTGTTTCTTGATTGGGCACTTAGTGAGAATAGTCTTTTCTCAAGAAGCTGACCAACTGCTTCACTGAGGCTACTTAAAATCAAAACAAATATATAGCCAATATTCATAACTTTGAATACAAAAATGCAGAGATATGTTACATGGCATATCTAGCATAAAACATATTCCAGTTCTGTCATATTTACACTCATAAACATTTCTATAAAGCATTATAGGGTGCAACGTCCCACCGGCTATTTTTGAACAATGTCAGGCCATGGAGTAGCTGAAGTATAGAGGTTATTACAATAAGCAGCAAAAACTGCACTGATTCCCTTTGCGTGTAACTAGCATTTGCTGATTGTTTATAACTGGGGAAGGATACAGTTCATTCTCCAAGAGGCTGAACTTTGGGTCCCATCCCAACTATGATCTGTTATCGCCAGTGGAGCATGAGCTGACCAAATCGTGGTGCCAATTGCTGCAGATCTAGCCTGTTTCATTCAAGACTTGGAAATTCACATTGACTCTGCTAGTGTATAAACAACAAAGCTGTGAATAAAGCTTGGTTCTCGCGCCCTTGGGCACTGTCCTCTATAGCAAGCTGACAGACTGAGTTGCATGCTCAGGGCAGTTGTTGCACTCCAGGTAAAGTTGCGACAAGTTTACCATTCATCAGATTTTAAAAGCTCTAAAATCCACCGTGAACTCAGCTTCCCTTGCCAATTGTTATGCATCTTGTGCTCCAGGGTGGGACTAGTGGGCCAAATTTAGGGTCACCTGAGCAAGAAGTTCCTGCAGTACAGTCTGCGTGACACTCTAGAGAGTGATTTGGGCATGCATGGCAGAACGCTGTTCCAGGGTGGATACAAGCACATAGAGGCGCAACTGCCCTCAGAGTTACTAGGTAGCATCAGGCAACATGCTTCAACCATCAAATCAGAGCCATAGGAAGGTTTCTGAGACTGTCTCCTGTGTGCAAGATGGTGCCTGCTTTCTGCAGAGGGACTTGTGGCGGGGCGTGGCTGGAGAGGACTCCTTTCTCTTTGAGACCCACTATTTCAAAATACTCTAAAATCCATGCACAGCTGTCGATTGGTTGGCAAGTTGCTGTACCTCACCAAGGCCAGGGGGAGAGGGAGTGGGGCAAGTCTGGGTCATATGGTGAAGGGATTTTTCAGATACAGCACCCCCCCATCTAATTTTAATATTCAAATGGTTGTAAAATCCACATGGGTAGGGAAATTGTCATGAAAATTATCTGAGGGGTAGCCGTGTTAGTCTGGATCTGTAAAAAACGACAAAGAGTCCTGTGGCACCTTATAGACTAACAGATGTATTGGAGCATAAGCTTTCCGGTGAATATCCACTCGTCAGACACATGTGGTGGAAATTTTCAGGGACAGGTATAATATGCAGGCAAGAATCAGGCTGGAGATAACGAAGTTAGTTCAATCAGGGAGGATGAGGCCCTCTTCTAGCAGTTGAGGTTTGAACACCAGGGAGGAAGAAACTGCTTTTGTAGTTGGCTAGCCATTCACAGCTTTGTTTAATCCTGAGCTGATGGTGTCAAATTTGTAAATGAACTGAAGTTCAGCAGTTTCTCTTTGAAGTCTGGTCCTGAATTTTTCTCCTGCAGGATGGCTACCTTTAAATCTGCTATTGTGTCCAGGAAGGTTGAAGTTTTCTCCTACAGTTTTTGTATATTGCCATTCCTAATATCTGACTTGTGTCCATTATTCTTTTACGTAGGGATTGTCTGCTTGGCAGATGTACATGCAGAGGGGCATTGCTGGCAATGATGGCGTATATTACATGGTCATGTGCAGCGTGATGAACCGGTGATGTTGTTGACTGATCTGGTTAGGTCCGTGGTGGTGTCGCTGGTGTAGATATGTGGGCATAGTGGCATCGGGGTTGTTGCATGGATTGGTTCCTGAGTTAGATACTATGGAGTGGTGTATGGTTTGCTGGTGAGAATTGCTTAAGGTTGGTGGGTTGTCTGTGGCGAGGACTGGCCTGCCTCCCAAGGCCTGTGAAAGCGAGGGATAATTGTCCAGATGGGTTGTAGATCCCTGATCATGGCTTGGAGAGGTTTTAGCTGAGGACTGTAGGTGATGGCCAGTGGAGTCCTGTTGGTTTCTTTCTTGGGCTTGTCTTGCAGCAGGAGACTTCTGGGTATACGTCTGGCTCTGTTGATTTGTTTCCTTATTTTCTCGTCTGGGTATTGTAGTTTTGAGAATGCTTGGTGAAGATCTTGTAGGTGTTGGTCTCTGTCTGAGGGGTTGGAGCAAATGCCTTTTTGTCATGAAAATTGGTATCCACAAAATGGGCGGGGGGAGATGTTTAAAAAGTGTTTCCGGTACAAATCCGTATGTTAGGAGTGTGATTACTGGAGAGTGTTGTTATGCCAATAAAGGCCTTGGGGTAGATGATGTTATCAGGTATGTGGAGCATCCTCAGCGATAAGGGGCTGCAAGTCGGAAAAGTGGGGCACCCTCACAAGTAAGAGTGGGGTGCATTGTCAGGAGTGGAGGGGCTACAGGCTGGGATAATGGTGCATCCTCAGAAGAAGGGAGCTGTAGCCTTGGATTGTGGTGCATTGTCAGCAGCGGGGGGATGAGGATTCGGATTGTGGGGCATTGTAAGAAGTAGGGGTCTACAGATCAGAATTATGATGCATTCTCAATGGTAGGGGGTGTGTGGATTGCAATCCTGGTATGTGGTCTGGAGTATAAACTGGGTTGGGATTGTGGTGCATCCTTAGGACTGGGGCTGCGGGTCAAGAGTGCGGTTCTTGTTCAGGAGCAGAGGTGTTATGGTTTGGGATTGGAGTGCATCGTCAGGAGTAGGGGGCTGCTGGTCAGGGGTGTGGTGCATTGTTTGGAGTAGAGTGGGCTGTGTTGCATATTCAGAAAAAATGGTTACTCACCTTCTTGTAACTATTGTTCTTCGAGATGCATTGTTCATATCCATTCCAATTAGGTGTGTGCACCCATGCAGTCATCAGAAAGTTTTTCCCCTAGCAGCACCTGTTGCGTAGGCTGTGGAGCCTCCTGGAATGGCGCCTTCATGGCACTCAATATATGACCTTGCCGACCTGGCACCTCCTCAGTTCCTTCTTGCCAGCTAGTCCAATAGAGGGGAAGGGGGGTAGATTTGGAATGGATCTGAGAAACACATCTCGAAGAACAACAATTACGAGAAGGTGAGTAACTGTTTTTCTTTTTTGAGTGTTTGCTCATATCGATTCCAATTAGGTGACTCCCAAGCCTTACACAGGAGGTGGGATCGGAGATATGGAATAGCAGACTGGAGCACTGCTCTGCTGAATGCCGTATCGTTTCTGGCATGCTGGATGATGGCATAGTGAGCAGCGAAAGTGTGCACTGAGGACCATGTCGCTGCCCTGAAGATCTCTTGAATTGATACTTAGGCCAGGAACGCTGTCGAGGAAACCTGCATCCTTGTGGAATGGGCCAGGAGAGCTGGGGCTGGAACATTGGCCAATGCGTAGCAGGTGCTGATGCAGGAGGTGATCCACGATGAGACATTTTGCAAAAAGACCAGGAGACCTTTCATTCAGTCGGCCATGAACAGCTGGTTCAATTTTCGTAATGGCTTTGTGTGCTCGATGTCAAAGGCGAGTACCTGCTGAACGTCCAGTAAGTAGAGTCTTTGTTCCTGGCTGCTCGCATGAGGTTTAGGTAAAAAATAGGAAGAAAAATGTCCTGGTTGGAGTGAAATTGGGACACAACCTTTGGAAGGAAGGCAGGGTGAGGTCTAAACTGCACCTTGTCCTTAAAGAAAACCATGTAGGGAGGATCAGAGGTGAGGTCCTTAAGTACTCCTTGTCGAAGTAATGGCAACTAGAAAGGAAACCTTGCATGATAAGTACAGAAGTGAACAAGTCGCCAGCTGTTCAAACGGAGGCCCCATTAGTTTGGAAAGAACCAGGTTGAGGTCTCATGCAGGGATCGGCTACCAAATCTGTGGGTACAGATGCTCCAGACCTTTGAGGAAGTGACCAACCATGGGGCTGACAAAAATGGAGCTCCTGAGCACTCCTGGGTGGAATGCAGAGATAGCTGCAAATGCACCTTGATGGAAGAAGCTGCCAGACCCTGCTGGTTAAGGTGTAACAGGTGCTCCAGGATGAGAGGAATGGGGGCCTGCAATGGCGGAGTATGGCCCTGGGAGCATGTAGCAGGGTGGTTACCCACTCTTGTCCTTTGGGGCTTAAAACAGCCCAGGAGAGGGCTGTGGCAAGCTGCAGCTCTAAAAGCTGGGCTGATTGGGGAAGCGGCCGCAGCTGGGCCACGCCCAATCAGAGCCCAGCTGGTCCTATAAAGAGGCTTGGAACCAGGAGCTCAGCAGTCTCCCTCTGGCTGTAGAGTGAGAAGGGCCTGGCTACAGGAAACTAGACACAGGGTACCTGGGTGAAGCAGGGCGGGGGAAAGGCAGAGGAGCTGGGGAGCTCCTGCCTGGAAAGCCCCAGTCTGCGGCCTAGTATAAGGCCAAGAGGTACTGGGGGTTGCAGGGGGCAGCCCAGGGTAGCAAAGGCAGCAGGTCCAAACCCCTTTGCCGATGATGAGTGGCTGATACTGCAGTCTGCCCCAGTGAACAGGGGCTAGATGGAGACTGGGCAGTAGCCAATACTGAGGCAAAGTGGGGATAGTGGGGTGGGGGGTTCCCCTGGGAGAGGGAGACCCAGTTAAAGGGTCCTGGGAGGAACACAGGGGCCAGTAGCTGGAAGGCAGATCACCAGCCTGCAGAGGGCGCTCTGGGCTGGATTGAGCTAATTCCCAGGATAACCAGCAGGAGGCGCCGCAGGGGTGAGTCTACTCATCTGCAGAGCACCAGATTGCAAACCTCTTCCACTTTGCCAGATAGGTGGCCCTAGTGGAGGGCTTCCTGCTACCAAGGAGGACCTCTCTAACCAACTCCAAGCACATGAGCAGAGTGGGATTTAACCTTTTAGCTTCTAGACCGTGAGGTAGAGAGACTGAAGGTCTGGGTGATGAAGGTGACTGTGGTCCTGGGTGATCAGGTCCAGAAGTAGCATCAACTTGATCAGGGTGTCCACCAAAACTTCTAGGAGTGTGGTGTACCAATGCTGGCGAGGTCACGCTAGTGCCACCGTTATGACCATCACCTTGTCCCTGTGGATTTTGAGTAGGACCTTGTGCACAAGCAGAAATGGCAGGAATGTGTACAGCAGATGTTCCAACCAGGGGAGGAGAAGTGTGTCTGCAAGGGAGCCCCGGCTGTGGTTCCAAAAGGAGCAGAACCGTGGGCACTTCCTGTTGTCCTTAGTGGTGAAGATGTTAATGTGGGGAGTTCCCCACCTCTGGAAGATAGTGAGAATGACGTCCAGCTGGATGGACCACTTGTGGTTGTGGAAAGACCTGCTGAGGTGGTCCACCACCTTGTTCTGTGATCCTGGGAGGTACGTTGCCTTCAGGTAAATGGAGTGGGCTATGCAGAACTCCCACAGCTGAAGGGCTTCCTGACATAGGGGAGAGGAATGGATCCCATCCTACTTGTTTATATAAAACATTGCAGTTGTCCATCATAACTCCCACAAACTGACTTCGCATGTGGGCCTGGAAGGTTTGGCATGCTAGATGAACCACTCTCAGCTCCCTGATGTTGATGTAGAGTGAGACCTTATCCTGGGACCAAAGGCCCTGTGTCTGAACGTCCCCCAGGTGTATGTCCCACCCCAGCGCTGACGTGTCCATTACCAGGGACAGGGAGGGCTGGGGCCTGTGGAAGGGGACTCCCTTGCACACATTTTGTGGGTCGAGCCACCAGCTGAGGGACTGGAGGACCTGCACCGGAAGGGTGACCACTAGGTTCAGACTGTTGCGCTCCAGGCACTAGGCTGACGTGAGTCAAACCTGGAGAAGGCTGAGGTGCATCCTGGCATGCTGAACCACATAGGTGCAAGATGCCATATGACCCAGAAGCCTCAGGCAGTCCGTGCTGTGGTGGTGGGGTACTGTCTGAGGCCTTGTATGATGTCTGACATTGCCTGGAAGCGGGCCTGCAGCAAGAACGCCCTGACTCATCCCAAGCCCAGCCCCGCCCCTGACAAGGCTAATTCCCCTTTCTGGCACTTTGAGTGCAGAAGGTGGGGGCCTGCAAGGTTTCTAAAAATTAATACTGGTCATTCCAGGCTTGTATTAAACACCCAAGGTTACAGGTTTTCTTTGACCTTGGATGGGTAGATGCTGCCACCACACAAGTGCAAGAAACCCGTTTGAGAACCCAAGAGGGCGCACTTTGGAATTCCTTCCTGTGGGGTACCCTCAAGCCCTTTCACCTCACCTCTGAGGTAGATCTGAGAAGGAAAACAAAGGAAATCAGCTGTTGCCACCAGCTAATTAAACAACATGTGCACAAACCTCTTAGGATACAAAAATCTAATCCTGGCCTTAAAAAAGGTAAATTTTATTAAAAACAAAAAGAAAGAAAAAACATCTGGAACATAGGCTTTTTTCTAGATTAAAAAAAATAAAACAAAACAAAACAATTAAGCATCATGACAGCTCTCTTGAGGTCCAAGCTTAAAGGTTACAAGCAAAACAAAAGCACCTGGGGTTAGCACAGAGGAGTCCATAAACCATAAAGAAATAAAACAGATAAACCTAATCGCGTCTTTCTAGACATTTCCTGATCTACTTACATATTTGGGGTTTCAAATGAGTAGTTTTTAGGTATGATTTGATGATTTTCCATATGTGGGACAAGATTTTACATTACAGTTCCAGCCCTATCTCTACTCTCCAGAAGAACAACACAGATAGACAAAAGGGGTGTCTTGTTTCAATTTAAAAAAGTTCTAGCTTCCCACTGGCTCTTTTGGCCAGGTGCCCACTCACTTCCTTTCACCTATGCATCGCAGTGATGCTTTACCTGTAAAAGTTAAAAGGTAAGTAGAGAACAGCTGCTGAGAGGGATTTTGTAGCTAACTGGCTGGCTGGGTCCATATAAGTGAGATACTCCCCTTTCATTTATCACAGCCTGGATGAACTCTATCCTTTGAATTGGTACCAGAGTCAACTTGCTCTCATTGAGAAGGCGGCCCAGCCTGTCAAAGATGGATCTTATAAAGTGGATCTGTGCATCCACCTGATCCTTGAAGTGCCCCCAAAGAAGCCAGTTGTCGAGGTCTGGGTATACCTGCACTTGCCTTTGACGGAGGAAGGCCATGACACCTGACACACACTTGGTGAATACTCGGGGAGCTGTTGACAGATCGAAGGGGAGGACCATGAATTGGTAATGGTTGTGGCTGACCACAGACCTGAGGAACTGTCTGTGAGCAGGACATATTGATATGTGGAAGTACTCATCCTTGAGGTTGAGGGCAGCGTACCAGTCTCCCTGATCCAGAGAAGGGATAATAGAGCTCAGGGAGACCAAGTAGAACTTCAACTTTTTAATGAATCTGTTGAGACTCTGCAGATCTAGAATGGGTCTGAGAGCCTCCTGGGCTTTGGGGATTAGGAAATAATGGGAGTAAAATCCCTTGCCCCTTAGTGCCCAAGGAAACTCCTTCACTGCCCCTACAGCGAGGAGTGCCCACACCTCCTGGTTAAGGAGTTGCTTGTGAGAAGGGTCCCTCAATAGGGATAGGAAAAGGGGATGGGAGGGAGGGGAGGAACAGAATTGTAGGGCATATTCCACTTCTACTGTGTGGAGAACCCAGTGGTCCAATGTTATTTGGGACCAAGCACGGTAAAAGTGGGACAGACGGTTGAGAAAACAAGGGGAAACTGTGGCTGGTGCGCCGTCCTCGGGCACACCTTCAGAAGACCTGCTTTGAGCCCGACAGTGGCTTGGTTGGGCCCTGGAATATTGGGACTCCACCTCTGAACCCTAAGACGAAGACCGGGACCATGGAGGCCAGGGCAGTGCCGAGCGGAGCTGGGCAGGGGAGCAGTTCCGCAAGGCTGGGGAGTGGTGCCGTGATCTGGAGTGGTGCCACAGAGTGGAATGGCATCGAGATGTTGAGCGGTGCCATGATGAGTGGTGCCAGGAGCAGGACTTCCACTGTGTTGGGGACCGATGCCTTAATGGAGAGTGGTGCTGCAATGGGAAACGGTGCCAAGACTGGGACTGGTGCCACACGTCAGACTGGTGCGGCAATTCTGAGCGGTAACGGGACTCTGAGCAGGGTCTTCTTGTCAGTGTCAGGGATCGGTGCTGCAGAGATGCAGATAGGCACATTAACATTGTGGGCTTGCCTCAAGACCAAGGTCTGTGCTGCAGCACCAGAGGCTTCTCTCTAGCATCCGGGGACCGTGGTGCTGTCATGGCTATTAGGTCCCTCGTGACCTCAAAGGTGTTCAGGGTGCATGGCAACTCCACATCCTCCACCACCTGGCTTGGAGAGTCTAAGAGCACTGGATTTGATGGACCAAAGTTGACAGTGCTGGCTCCTGAGTCTTTGGCACCGGGAGTTCCCCGTGAGATGCCACCCAGTGGCAGCTTCCAGGGCAGTAGACCTTGCACACACCTAATTGGAATCGATAGGAGCAAACACTTGAAGAAGCAGAGGCTCTATGAGTCAGAATTCTGGTGGAGGAGGCAGAGGGTCATCAGGCAGAGGGAGCAGAGAATCAGTGTTGTGGGCCATTGAATAGGCAGGGCGGTGGAATCAGGTCTGCAGTGCATAGTCAGGGGTAGGGGGCCTCGAGTTGAGAGTGTGGTGCATCATTCATAGCCGAGGGGGCTGAGGGTCAGGAGTGTGGTGCTTTGTGAGAAGGAGGGGCTCTGCAGGTTGGAATTGTGGTGCTGCATCAAGAGTAGGGGGGCTGTGGGTTTGGGTGTTGCTGCATCATCAGGAGCAGGAAGGATGCAGGGCAAGACTGTGGTGCATCGTTAAAAATGGAGGCAGCAGCCTGGGAGTGTGGTGCATCATTCAAAGCAGAGTGGGCTATGGGTTGGGGGGGCTGTTTCATCAGGAGTAGGTGGTTGTGGTTTGGGATTGTCAGGTGTAGAGGACTGAGAGTCAGAGTTGTGGTGTGTAGTTAAGAATAGGCCAGGCTGTGAGTCAGGAATGTAACGTATAATCAGGAGCGTGGTGCTGCGGGTTGGGATTGTGGCAAATTGTTTGGAGCAGTGTGGGGTGTGGATCGAGGGTGTGGTGCGTTGTCAGAAGTAGGGGGCTACGGGCTAGAAGTGTGCCTTAGGAGTTGGAGGGGATGAAGGTTAGAACTGTGGAGGTGCAGCCTCAGAGGTAACAGGGCTGAGGGTTGCAACTCTGGAGCATCCTCAGGAGCAGGGGGTGTAACGAAACGCTACACTGTATTATACTGTTCAGACACTAGATGGCAGTGTGCATCACATCTTATTAAAGCGAACTTCAGTCCTCCCTGGCAGAGCATTACAGGATCTTATACTGAACCCACATAGGGGATGGAACTAGGCGTGCTGGGGGTGTGGCAGCACCCCCTGGTTTGAAAAGGTTTCCATTATAAGCAGGGTTTACAGTTTGGTTCAGTAGCTCTCAGCATCCCCACAACAAAAATTGTTCCAGCACCAGTGTGAACCCATCTGGTCATAGGTGAAGTTTGACTTCTATATTTGGGGGAGGGGGACAGCTCCAGTCAGGCCAATGGGGGCCACGTGTGAGAAGGGCAATATTACACCTGCCCGAGGGTTGCAGTTTGTGGGGGGCAATGCCCCCCATCTCCATCGCTGCCCCCATTACCTGTGTGTCTGTCTCTGAGACAGTCTGTATCTGGTACCAAAGCCTGACCTGCTGGTAGCAGCCCAGCAAATTCCCGTGTACAAGGTGTGCATGACAAAGGCTGGCAGGTTGGGTGCATCGCCAAGAGTAGAGGCTAAGGGTGGCAACTGAGGTATGTCGTGAGGAGTAGGGGCTGAGGGTGGTAACTGTGGTGTACGATGAAGAGTAGGGGCTGAGGGCAGTGATCGTGGCATATTGCGGGGAGTAGGGGCTAAGGGTGACGAATGTGGTGTGTTGCCAGGAGAATGGGCTGATGTTGGCAATTGTCGGGTAGGGACTGAGGGTGGTGATCGTGATGTGTCACGAACAGAAGGGGCTGAGGATGGTGAATGCAGTGTGTAGCAAAGAGTAGGGGCTGAGGGTGGTGATTGTGGTGCACCACGAGGAGTATGGGCTGAGGGAGGTGATCATGGTATACCTTGAGGAGTAGGGGCTGAGGGTGGCAATTGTGGTGTGTCATGAGGAATAGGTGGCATCTGTGGTATAATGCCAGGAGTAGAGGCTGAGGGTGACAATCGTGGTGTGTCGCAAAAAGTAGGGGCTGAGGATGGTGATCATAGTGTGTCACCAGGAGTAGGGGCTGAGAGTGGCGACTGTGGTGCATCGCGAGGTGTAGGGTCTGAGGGTGGTGATTGTGGTAGACCGCGAGGAGTAGGGGCCGAGGGTGGCGATTGCAGTGCATCAAGAGGAATAGCGGCCGAGGGTGGCGACTGTGGTGTGTCATCAGGAGTAGGGGCTGAGGCTGGCGACTGTGGTGCGTCGGGAAGAGTAGGGGCTGAGGATGACAATTGTGATGTGTCGTGAGGAGTAGGGGCTGAGGGAGACAATTATGATGTGTCGTGATTAGTAGGGGCTGAGGGTAGCAATTGTGGTGTGTCATGAGAAGTAGGGACTGAGGGTGGCAATTGTGGCTGTAGTGATCAGGACTGGCTCTAGCAATTTTGCCGCCCCAAGCATAGTGGCACGCCGCGGGGGGCACTCTGCCGCTCGCCAGTCCCGCAGCTCTGGTGGACCTCCCGCAGGCATTTCTGCGGACGGTCAGCTGGTCCCATGGCTCCGGTGGACCTGCCGCAGACATTTCTGCGGAGGGTCCGATGGTCCCGCGGCTCCAGTGGACCTGCCGCAGGTGTGTCTGCGGGAGGTCCACCGGAGCCATGGGAGCAGCAGACCGTCCGCAGCCACGCCTGCAGCAGCTCCACCAGAGCCACCTGCCGCCCTCCCATCAACTGGCAGAACGCCCCCTGCAGCGTGCCGCCCCAAGCACGCGCTTGGCGCGCTGTGGCCTGGAGCCGGCCCTGGCAGTGATGCAGCAACTCACTGACGCAGCGCCTCTACTGGTCGTCCTGGGAATTAGCTCTCCAGCTCAGGAGCTCCCTCTGCTCGCTGATGTCCCAATTGCCACTGGCTCCCATGTCCCTCCAGGACCCTGGTGCCCCTTTACCTTGGGTGCTGCCCCTTGGCAGTAACCCCACTGTCTAGGTCTCCCTACCCAGGGGAACCCTCAACCCTCTATCCCCACCTCGCCTCAGTCCATGGCTACTGCCAGTCACCATCTAGCCCCCACTCACTGGGGCTGACTGCAGTGTACAAGCCATTCCTCATTGGCAAAGGAGGGTTTAGACCTGCTGCCTTTGCCTAACCCCTGGGCTGCAACCTCTGCAACCCAGTACCTGGTTTGGCCTTGCACAAGGCCTGCAGCCTGGGGAGTTGCCAGGGGGGAGCTCCCCAGCTCCTCTTGCCTTTCCCCAGCCCGGCGCTGTTGCCTGCACCCTCAGCTCCCAGGCAGCTGGGTCCTTCTCCCTCTGAAGCTGGAGGAAGAGTGTGTCTAGCACCTAGCTCATAGCCCTTTTATCACGGCCAGCTGAGGTCTGATTGGGGCGTGGCCCAACTGTGGCTGCGTCCCCAATCAGCCTAGCTTTTAGCTCGCAGCCCCAGCCCTCTCCCAGGGCTGGCTGTAACCTTTCCAGACCAGGGAGTGGGTAACCACCCCGCTACAGTGATGCATTGTGAGGAGCAGGGACTGAAGGTGTTGATTTGGGTGTGCCACGAGGAGTATGGTCTGAGTTTGGCAATTGTGGTGTGTCATTTGGAGTAGGGTCTGAGGGTTGTTCTTGTGGTGCTCTATGAGGAGTAAGGGCTGAGGGTGATGACTGTGGTTTGTCACTAGGTGTAGGGGCAGATGGTGGCAATTGTGGTGTGTTGTGCGGAGTAGATGCTGAGTGTGGCAAGAGTAGTGTATCGTAAACAGTGGGGGCTGAGAATGGCAAGTTGGGTGTATTGTAGGGGCTGAGTGTGGTGATTGTGGTGCTTTGTGAGGAGTAGGATGAGCATGACGACTGTGGTGTGTCGCAATGACATGGGGCTGAGGGTGGTGATTGTGGTGTTTCGCTAGGAGTAGGGGCTGAGGGTGGTGACTCTGGTGCATCACCAGGAGTAGGGGCTGTGGGTTGTGATTAGGGGCTGAGGGTAGAAGTTGAGGTGTAATTTGAGTGTGACAACTGTGGTTTGTTGCCAGACGTAGGGGCTGGTGGTGGTGAATGTGGTGTGTCGTGAGGGGTTGGGGGTAGAGATTGTGGTGTGTCGTGAGGGATAATGGCTGAGGGTGGAGATTGTGGTGTGTCATGAGGAGTAGGGGCTGAGAATGGAAGGTTGGTGTATTGCCACGAGTAAGGGCTGAGGGTGGCGATTGTGGTGTATCGCAAGGGGTAAGGGTTGAGGTTGGTGATTGTGGTGCATCACATGGAGTAGGGCTTCCAATGAGCAAGAGCGTGTGGCACAGGACGAGATGCTTCAGATTATGAGGGACCAAGCAGACATGTTGAGGTGTCTGGTTGAACTGCAGGAACAGAAGCAGGGGGGTAGAGTCCCTCTGCAGACCCTAGTGGACAGCCAGCCAGCATCTGCTGGTGCAGAATCACCCTCCCACAAGCATTCCCTGAGGAGTGGTTGCAAAGTCCATTATCCCTTTCACTTAACTTAGGGAGAGGGTACGGGGAACAGAAGGCGCCCATTCACAGATCTTTCATGGTGTGGAATGCAGTGTTATGTTACACAGCTGAAAATGTTTCTCACGTTCCAGCTTTAAACCCATTTTCCTCCAAGGTTACCTTTTTTTTTTTTCTGTTTTCCCTTTTTACTTATGTTTGTTAAATAAAGTAAATGGATTTGAGAAATAAATTTCTTTATTGAGTAGAAACAGTGGGCTTCGGTGGGAGGTTGGCTTTACAGGGACAGTGATACAAGCCAGGTGACAGTTTGGGAAAGCACAGTGCAGACAAGTAGTTCACATTACTGTGACTCATCACTGAAATGGCTTTCCAAAGCCTCGTGGATACCCAGTGCCCTTTGCTGTGCTTTTCTTATTGCCCTGGTGTCTGGCTGCTCAGAAATGGCTGCCCTGTGATCTCTCTCAACTGCCCACCCCTGCGGAAAATTTCCCTCCTTTTTTTTCCCCACAGATATTATGGAGCACACAGCACGCAGCTGTAACCATGAAGTTGTTCTCTTCACTAAGGTCCAACCTGGTTAATAAACTTCTCCAGTGCCCTTTCAAATGACCAAAGGCACATTCAACCACCATTCTGCACTTGCTGAGCCTATAGTTGAACTGTTCCTTACTACTGTCCAGACGGCTGGTGCAAGAGGTAGGCTGAGTCTCCCAGGATAACTATAGGCATCTCAATGTCATCAATGTTCATTTTATGGTCTGGAAAGGAAGTGCCATATTGCAGCTTTTTGAACAGACCCGAGTTCCTAAAGATGTGCACATCACGAACCTTTTCTGACCATCCTTAGTTGATGCCAGTGAAATGCCCCCTGTGATCCACCAGCACTTGCAACACCATTGAAAAATATCCCTTTCTCTTTATTACTCTTTGGCAAGGTGGACTAGTGCCAAGATGGGGATATGTGTCCATCTATTGCCCCAATGCAATTAGGAAACCCCATCATGGCAAAACCATCCACTATGTCCTGCACATTTCCCAGACTCACTACCATTTGTAGCAGAAGTCAATTAATGGCCCTGCACACTTGGAGCACAGCAGCTCCCACAGTTGATTTACCTACTGTAAATTGATCCCCACTCACTGGCAACTGTCTGGCGTTGTAAGCTTCCAAATAGCGATCGCCACTGCTTCTCTACTCCCAGAGCAGCTCTCATTTTTGTGTTGCTGAACTGCTGGGCAGGGGAAAGCTTTGCACAAAGTTCCTGGAAGGTGGCCTTCCACATTCGAAAGTTCTGCAGCTACTGCTCATCATCCCATACCTGCAAAACATTGCAGTCCTACCAGTCAGTGCTTGTTTCATGGGACCAGAAACGGGATTCAACAGCGTGCTGCTGCTCTGTGACTGTGAGCAGCAACTGTTAATTGTTTTTTCAATGGCTTGCAGCAGGGCTGCTTGCAGGACATCGCTATGTTCCACATGGCGGACCCTACTTTGGTACTGGAAATACAACAGGAGAAGGTGCAAGGTGTTTGAGAAGCTCACAGCAAGAGTGCACAACTGAGAAGGCTCCATGCTTCTCGGGTTATGGCGTACGCGTGGAGGTTTTAAGGCGTGGAAACCACTGGGCTGTTTGCCGTTGAGCACAGTGCATCATGGGATACCGACACAATGTTCCCATTCTCCTCTGCGACAATGTTTGGTCCCATGAGGCATTGCACAAACTGTCCAAAACACACTTGGACAAGTTGCACTTTGGTATAGCTACCCACGATGCACTGCTTTGTGCATCAGTGTGGGCTCTGCTAGGGAGGACACACTCCATCGAGACAATGAGCATGGTGATGCCATGCACAATCAACATAATTAATTTGGAGGCTCAAGGACAAATTAGATAAAGTTGACTTAATTTTATAGAGTAGACAAGCCCCCTCTGATAAAGCACAATCTTGATCTTCAGCTCCCAACACCTGCAATCCCGAGGTGCAGACACTTTTTCCTGAGAACGTACAATTGTTCTGACCCACAGTCTGCTACTCTTCACTATGCCCCACAATCCTGACCAGCAGCCTGCAATTCCTACTGAGCAGCCCATTCTCACCTGCAGCTCTAATCTCGACAATGCACCAAAATCCCAACCGCAGAGCCCCTGCTCCTCACAACACACCACAATCGCAACCCTCAGCCCCTACTCCTCATGGTACACCACAGTCGACACACTCAGCTGCTACTTCTGGCAATGAACCACAATTGCCAACCTCAGCCCCTATGCCTTGCGGTATACCACAATGGCCACCCTCATTCCCTAATCCTCATAATACACAACAATCACCACCCTCACCCCTATTTCTCATGATGCACCACAACCACCGCCCTCAGACTCTACTCCTCATGACACATCCAATTGCCACCCTCAGCACCTACTCTTGGCAATGTACCACAATCGCCATGGTCAGCCTCTACTCCTGGCGATGCACCAAAATCGCCACCACTAGCCCCTACTCCTGATGACAAACCACAATCGTCAGCCTCAGCCCCTACTCTCACGATACATCACAATTGTTACCCTCAGCCACTACTCCTGGCAATACACCACATGCTCTCCATATCCACGTCTAACTTCTCAGACAGTTAAATCCTCCACGCTCTCAGCTCCGTGTCAGCTGTCCCAGAGGCATTCATTATCTTGGTGAACATGTCCTCCTGTGTTCTCTTTCTCCTCTTAATCAGCGAAAGTCTGCTTTCAGGTGTTGATGACATGCCGAAGGATATATTTCCAACTGTCAGTCATGGGAAAAAATAAAGGAGAGATTGTACATGAATAAAATGTTTCCAGAGCGAGGCTGTTTTCATAAAAAAACCAAACTCGACCCTTATTACACTAGGCGCAAGCCATGACATAATCAGAATCTGTAACCACTCACTGTTCCTTTTTGCTGCTCCAGCCATGGTGAATTAGCCCCCCCGCCCCGGGTCATGGGTGATTGGACTTTTAATGAAGTTTATGGCAGGCTCATGTTGGGAGCAGAGGTAGCTAGTTGAACAATGGTCCTTCCCCACAGCACCACGGGAAGCTGTTTACAAATAGTGGGGGGAGGGGGAATGGATGTTTTCACTCCCAAATTGCGGAATCTCTCATGTAAGTCCCCAGTCCCCTATCAGCCACTTTAAACTACTTGTCGACCCATGCTGAGCACAGTAAAGGCACATTAGTGGTCACGTGATTTGGCAATCCGGAATACGGGGGGGTATGAGTCTACATGCCCTTTTTTTCCCTTGTAAGAGCACTTTTAATAAGAACTACCTCCGTTTCCTCTAGGCGACCCTATGTGATATCAGTCTCCTGAGGATAACAGAGGTGGAAAGGAAGGAGATGCTGCAAGCGTCTGGGTATAGACCTGGTCCTTATGCTGCTATGCTGTGTACTACTATGATGCCCACAGAATTAATTCAGGAGTTGTATGGGAAAGTGTCCTACCATGATGGAAGAAATAAGACTGCCCTGCCCAGAAACCTTCTGCAAAGGATTGCAGAGTACCTCCATGAAAGTTTCCTAGAGATATCCATGGAGGATTCCAGGGCTATTCCAGTCCACATAAACAGTCTTTTCTGGGAACCACCCTCTGCATAGCTGGTGCGGCCTCTTGTAAGCAGAGAACCACAGCACCTCACTTTTTCTTCATAGTAAACATGCAATACCACCAAATGTGTGCGCCCACTAAAGTTCAACTGGACTTTGATTGTAACTGTGTACTCACCAGTGGTACCTTCCCCGGCATCATGGTTGGCCACCGTGATGTCCTGCGACCCACAGGGTTTGAGAGTTTAAAATATTTCCTGGCTCTTGGGGAGAATGATGTGACGATGTATCCCATAATGCTTCATGGGACTATGACATAGCTGGAATACGTTTTAAGCTACATGTGCCGTGTAACATATCTCTGTAAAGGTTATGGTCTACTGAATCTATTCATCCTATTTATACACATATATCATTTTTGTACTTGAAGTTATGAACATTGGCTGTATACTTGCTTGATCTCTAAGTAAGCTTTGTAAGGTATTTGGTCAGCTTCTTTAGAAAGGAATTTGCAAAGTTAAGTGCCCAGTCAAGAAGCACTTAAGGAACACTGGATCTTGGAATGCTCCAATCCACATAAGAAGTCTACTTGAGTATGTTCAAGGTAGCATGTGAACAATGGCTGCTACCTGCAGTTCTGAGTCATACATGGGCATGTGGCTTGCCCATGTGACTCCAAAACTCCTTCTTGGAGCTGGACTTTGCGTAGGAGAGGAGAGGAGAGGAGAGGAGAGGAGAGGGTCTCCACCTGCAAGAGAAAGTCTATTTAAACCAGTGGGAGACCCCTCCATTTGGTCTTCAGCTGGCTAAAGAGAGAGCCTCTCCATCCCAAGGATTTCTGAAAGAAACTGGAAGAAAGGACAATAACCACAGGGGATGTCAGTGATTGCTGGACCCAGACTAGAAGGAGACCAGTCTGTAAAAGGAAGCTTACTGGTGAGGTTTTTATCTGTACTCAGTTGTATTACTGTATTAGACTTGGATTTGCATGTTTTATTTTATTTTACATGGTAATTCACTTTGTTCTGTTTGTTACTGCCTGGAATCATTTAAATCCTACTTTCTGTATTTAATAAAATCACTTTTTATTTATAAATTAACCCAGAATATGTATTAATACCTGACGGGGGTGGGGGGACAGCTATGCATATCTCTCTATCAGTGTTACAGAGGGCGAACAATGTATGAGTTTTACACAGGGGCGGCTCCAGGCCCCAGCACGCCAAACATGTGCCTGGGGCAGCATGCCGTGGGGGACGCTCTGCCGGTCACTGGGAGGGCGGCAGGCGGCTCTGGTGGACCTCCTGCAGGCGTGCCTGTGGAGGGTCTGCTGGTCCCGTGGCTTCGGTGGAGCTGTGGGACAAGTGGACCCTCCGCAGGCACGCCTGCAGGAGGTCCACTGAAGCCACGGGACCAGTGGACTGTGGGACCGGTGGACCCTCTGGAGGCACGGCTGCAGGAGTCCACTGAAGCGACGGTACCGGCGACTGGCAGAGCGCCCCCCGGAGCATGCCGCCATGCTTGAGGTGGCAAAATGTCTAGAGCTGCCCCAGGTTTTACCCTGTATAAGCTTTATACAAGGTATAAAGGATTTATTTGGGTTTAGACACCACTGGGAGTTGGGCATCTGAGTGTTAGAGCAGACGAGCTTGTCTGGCTCAGCAAGACAGGGTGCTGGGGTCCCGAGCTGGCAGGGAAAGCAGGGGAAGAAGTAGTCTTGGCACATCACTTGGCAGTTCCCAAGGGGGTTTCTGTGATTTAACCCGTCACAAATGGATCCACCGCTTGCCTGTCTCCCATTCTCCTCCTCCACCTCTTCCTCATCCACCATATGGTCCTCCTTGTTGTCCCTAGACTCACACACCTGTGAGGTTTCCACGTTGCTTGTAGGAGTGCTGGTAGGGTCACCCCTGAGAATAGCATGCAGCTCACTGTAGAAATGGCATGTGTCGGTTTCAGCACTAGAACAACTGTTTTTCTCCTTTGCCTTCTGGTATGCTTGGCGAAGTTCTTTCATTTTCACATAGCACTTTGTGTGTCCCTCGTGTAGCCCTTCTCCCCTATTCCACAAGTGATCTTTGTATAGATGTCAGAGTTTCTTCTGCTGGATCGGAGCTCTGCCTGCACAGACTCTTCTCCCCACACAGCGATGAGAGCCACCACCTCCTGTGCAGATCAGACTGGAGCTCATTTGGGGCATGTAGTCTCCATGATCAGCTGTGCTCAAGCTAGCATATTCCCAATGGTGATCAAACAGGAAATCAAAAATTCCCTGGGCTTTAGCAGAGGAGTGGCTATTTCCTGTGTACCTGGCTGCAGTGCAGCAGAGGTGAGAATGATCTCCAGAGTGGTCACAAATGAGCGTTGTGGGATACCACCTGCAGGCCAGTTAAGTCAAATTATACAACGCTGCGTCTGCACTACCTCACAGTCAGCCCATGATAATCAAATTAAGCACTACGCCTCTTGCAGAAGTGGATTACAGAAGCTGACATTAGAGGTGACTTAGATCAGCATAGAGGACCTAGTAGTGTAGACACATACGTTAACAGGTTGACTTAAGCCAGCTCCCTTTGAGCTAACGTTTTAGTGTAGACCAGGCCATAATAAACTCAGAGACATTAAGGTCAGAAGGGACCATTGTGATCACCTAGTCTGACCTCCTGCACATTGCAGGCCACGGAACCTCACCCACTCCACTCCCGTAATAGACCCCTAACCATTGACTGAGTTACTGACGTCCTCAACCCATGGTTTAAAGACTTCAAGTTACAGAGAATCCATCATTTACTCTAGTTTAAACCTGCAAGTGGCCCATGACCCATGCTACAGAGCAAGGCGAACACCCCCCACTCCCCGAGTCTCTGCTGATCTGACTCGGAGGAAAATTCCTTCCAGATCCCAAATATAGCTATTAGTTGCACTCAGAGCATGTGGACAAGACCCATCAGTCAGACACTGGGAAAGAATTCTCTGTAATAATTCAGAGCCCTTCCCATCACTGGCCGTTGGAGATATTTGCTAATAAAAGTCACAGATGGGACATATGTCATTGTAGGCAGTCTCACCATACCAGCCCCCATAAACTTATGAAGCTCAGTTTTGAAACAAGTTAAGTTTTTTGTCCTTACTGCTCCCTTTGGGAGGCTATTCCAGAACTTCACTCCTTTGCCGTTTGAAAACTTTTGCGTAATTTCAAACCTAAACTTGTTGCTGGCAAGTTTATATCCATTTGTGCCAATATTAGTCCTTAACTTAAACAACTCCTCTCCCTACTGGTGTTTGTCCCTCTGATGTATTTATACACAGCAATCATATCTTCTCATGGCCTTTGTTTTGTTAGGCTAACAAGCGAAACTCTTTGAGTCTCCTCTCGTAAGGTAGGTTTTCCATTCCTTGGACCATCATAGCAGCCCTTCTCTGTACCTGTTCCAATTTGAATTCATGTTTCTTAAGCATAGGAAGACCAGAATTGCACACGCTATTCCAGATGAGGTCTCACCAGTGCCTTGTATAACGGAAATAACACTTCCCTGTCTCTACTGGAAACACCTTGCCTGATGCACCTAGGACTGCATTAGTCTTTTTTCACAGCTGCATCACAATGGTAGCTCATAGTCATCTTGTGATCAACCAATACACCCAGGTCTTTCTCCTCCTCTGTTGCTTCCAGCTGATATGGCCTCAGTTTATAGCAAGAACTCTTATTGTTAATCCCTGAGTGCATGAACTTGCACTTTGCACTATTAAATTTCATCCCATTTCTATTACTCAAGTTTACAAGGCGATACAGATCTTCTTGTATGATATTCCAGTCCTTCTCCATATTGGCAATACCTCCCAACTTTGTGTCATCTGCAAATTTTATTAGCACACTCCCATTTTTTGTGCCAAAGTCATTAATAAAAATGTTAAATAGGATTGGTCCCAAGACGGATCCTTGAGAAGCTTCACTAGTAACCTCCCTCCAGCCTGACAGTTCACTTTTCAGTATGGTGCATTGTAGTCTCCCCTTTAACCAGTTCCTTACTCACCTTTCAATTCTTTTATTAATTCCTCGTCTTCTCCAATTTAACTAATCATTTCCCATGTGGATTGTATCAAATGCCTTACTGAAATCCAGGTAGATGAGATCTACTGCATTTCTTTTGACTAGAAAATCATTTCTCTTCTCAAAGAAGGAGATAAGGATAATTTGGCCCAATCTATCTTTTGTAAAACCATGTTGTATTTTATCCCAGTTACCGTTCATCTCTATGTCTTTAATTACTCTCTCTTTCAAAATTTGTTTTAAGACCTCACATACAATGAAGGTCAAACTAACGGGCTTGTAGTTTCTTAGATAACTTTTTTCTTTTCTTAAATATAGGTTCTATATTAGCGATTCTCCAGTCATACATTACAACTTCTGAGTTTATGGATTTATTAAGAAATCCTTCTTACTGGGCTTACAATTTAATGTTCCAGTATTCTTGGATGGATATTATCTGGCCCTCTGATTTGGTTCCATTAAGCTGTTCCACCAGTTATGTTCCTCATTAAAAACTGAGGGAAAGTATTTGCTTAGGTGCTGGGCTATACCTAGTGTGGCAAGGCACCTCCTCAGTCTCCCCTGCCTCTGCTGTTTTTAGCCCTGGTGAGACAGGCTTGGGTAATGCGGTCCCCCCTGGGACACAGGGAAGTCTGCTCCCCGTATCTCCGACAGTCCTGTTTAGCGTATTCTTACTCCCTTGTAGGAGAGAGTACTGCCTCCCCTCCTGGTGAGTCTCGGTGTTTTGCTGCCCCTACACGCCTGGGAGCAGGGCTCCTTCTCTCTCCACTCTCCCCTCTTCCTTCCTCCCAGGGAAGGGTTTAAAAAGGTCTCAGGCAGCCCCAAATTGGAATTAGCTGATCCTAATTAACCTCAGGTAGCTCCCCCTCAGCAGATTCTAATTTGCTACCTTGGTAACCCTTTTACAGCTGAACCTGATTGACCTGTGGTTGCCTCTCAGTTGATAAGGAAGGCCTTTTAACCCTCTGGGACTGATTCCTACCCCTCTCTTGTGGCAGTCTGTCCTGAGTTTATCACACTAGATTATCTTTAATCTCCACTACAACCTCAGTGGTTAGTGGTCCCACTTCTTCTTTCCTTGTTTTCTTTTTATTTATATAGCTAAAGAACCTTAGGTTTTAATTTCCTTTGCAAGGTCCAGCTCTGCTTGGCTTTTGGTTGTTCTCACTTTAGCCCACTTTCTGACCTCCAAGAGGTCACAGGCGCCGACTTTCCAAAGAGCTGGGGTGTGCCTGATCCCCGGCTCTGCCCCAGCCCCCACCCCACTCCACCCCTTCCCCACCTCTTCCCACCACACCTCTTCCCGCCCTATTTGCCCCCTCCTCTGAGCATGCCACATCCTCACTTCTCCCCCACACCCTCCAGAGCCTCCTGAATGCCGCAAAACAGCTGATCACAGTGGGTGGGGACGCGGGGCCCGCCAGTGGGCAGGAGGTGCTGGAGGGTGAGTGAGGAGCTGATAGGGGGCTGCCAGTGGGTGCTCAGCACCCACCATTTTTTCCCCATGGGTGCTCCAGCCTTGGAGCAGCCACGATGTCGCCGCCTATGTAAAAGGTAGCTTTCCTTGCTGATCCATCCCATTTTTCATTCCCTGTTGGCTTTGTGCTTTCTCTTAATCACCTGAGATGTTTGCACATCCACTTTGGTCTGCAACTCTTCCTTATGAATTTTTCCCCTTGCTTGAGATGCAGGCCTCAGATAGTTCCTGCAACTTTGACTTAAAGTAATTCCAAGCCTCCTTCATGTTCACAGCCTTAAGTTCTTGAGTCCAGTCCTCTTCCCTAACTAATTTCCTTATTTTTTCGAAGTTTGCCCTTTTGAAATCAAGGACCCTATTTAGTTTAAACTAAATTATCTCCTGATCACTCAAACCAAGGTTTGCCTCTACAACCAGTTCTTCCACGAGATCCTCATTACTCACCAATATCAAATTTAAAAGGGCATCCCACTTGTTGGGTCAGTGACCATCTGATGAAGAAATCTGTCAGCAATCACATCCAGGAAGATCTGGGTCCTACTAGTAGTAGCAGCCACTTGTCCTCCAGTCTATATTTGGGAAGTTAAAATGTCCCATAATCACACAATTCCTAGTAGTATATATTTTTTTAGAATATTACAGAAGTCTCTATCCATATCCAGATTGGATCCTGGGGGTCTGTAGCAGACCCCAAGCACTATTCCAGTGGAGTCTGTTACCTTTCTTCCCCAAAGTGATTTTGACCCCCAAATACTCTGTTTTATCCATTTCATCACTTCTTTCTTTGCAGTCTATCTCATCATTAACATACAATGCTACGCCACCACCTTCACCTTTATTTCTGTCTTTTCTGAGTAGCACATACCCTGCAATACCTCTACTCCAGTCATGACTACTATTCCACCATATTTCTGTTATCCTTATAATATCTGGTTTCACTTCCTGCACCAGTAACTCTAGTTCCTCCATTTTGTTACCCAGGCTCCTTGCAATGGAGTACAAACATCTTAGTTGTTGCTGCTTGGCTTGGCCCACATTCCTTGCCTGCTTGGGTACAGTCATTCTATAGCCAATATCGCCTACCTGCCTGTTACTGTCAGTGGTGTTGGCACTCTCTTTCCTCTTGTTCATTCTGTTACCTACTGCTGTTCCTTTCTCCATTGCTGTATCCTTTCTTACTTGATTTTCCTCCCATTCAATCTTAGACTCAGGTGTGGAGATTACGTAAGCATCTCCAGTCCCAGCCATCTCCCCTGAGTTCCTAGTTTAAAGCTCTTTTAATCAATTGTGCCCACCTCCATCCAAGAAGTCTATTTCCTTCCCTACTCTGCCCATGACTGCCTCCCAGTGGTCAAACATCCTATAGCACCACTACCTGAGCCATCTGTTCATCATTATAATCTTATCTCATCTTTAGTCTCCTCCTTTAGTGACAGAATCCCGGGGAAGATCACCCGAGCTTCCGTTTCTTTAAGCCTTTTCCCTGGTGTGGCATATATTCCTTGATGCATCCCAGTGAGACTCCAGCGATATCCTTTGTTCCCATGTGAAACGCAATCAGTGGATTTTTTCTGTTCCCATTAGGATCCTCTTCAGCCTCATGTTCATATATCATATCTTAGCTCCCGGCAGACAGACCCTTCTGTTCTCTAGATCAGTTCTGGTGATAAGTTTATCTGTTCTTCTGCGTGGGGAGTCCTCAGCCACATGAACCTGCCTCTTCCTGGCATTGGTGTGAGTCTCAAACTTCCCACTTCTGTTCTTTCTGGCTGCAAATCTTCTTGTCTTCTGTTCTCAGAAAAGTGAAGGAGGCTGTGGGGCGGGATTGTGGTGCATGATCATGAGGTGAAGTTCCATGGGGTCAGGATTGAAATTCTTTGCCAGAAGCAGAGGGGCTATGGTTCAGGATTGTCCGGAATCATCTGCATTAAGGGGCTGAAAATCTGGATTGTGGTGCATTTTGGGAGTAGGGGGACTGTGGTGTATCGTCAGGCGTAGCAGGGTCTATGGGCTGGGACTGTTGGGTGCATGTTGAGGAGTACAGGGACAGGGGGTTGGGATCCTCATGCATCACCATCAATAATGGGCTTGGGGTCAGGATTGTCGTGCAACCTCAAGAGTAGGGGGCTGTGGGTCAGGTCTGTGCTGCATTGTCTACAGTAGGGGGCTGCAGGTTTGGATTGTGGTACATTGCTGGGAGTTGGGGGGTGCAGGTCTGGATGGTGGTGCATCATCAGGAGTAGGGGGGCTGCAGGTCTAGATAGTGGTGTGTTGTTAGGAGCAGGGGAGCTGTGGGTCAAGATTGTGGAGTTGTGATGGGGGCACTCACCTCTTGAGCACCTCTTGCTGCTGTGTGCATACTGCAGTCCTTTTCCTGCTCCCAGGGCCTCCTGGAGGTTGTCAGCCTCGCCTGGCAGGTCTTAAGTGGCTCAGCCTCTGGCCAGGTCACACAATAAAAAGAACCCTTCTGAGGTACCAAAACTGTCTGTCTGCCCTCACCTGGGTCTTCAGCCCTGGCTCTGGGCCCTTTAAACTCAGCCCCTTGTACAGGCTGCCAAACAAGCCTTGTTCCCATCTCAGGGTTGTCACCACTTTGCGGGGGGGGGGAGGGAAGCCCAGCCCCCGCCCCCCCCACTGCTCTGGGAGCCAGCAGCCACACACAGCTCCCTGCAATTCGTTGCTGCTGCTTCTCTGGGCCTTTTCCCACCTGGCCCCTTTAGCCTCCTCTCTTAGTTCAGGGTTGAAGTTTTCAGGGTCTCTCTCTCCTAGCTTAAGCAAGTGCAGCCGGGATCAAACCCTGGCTGCCTATTGAGCTCCTATGGCCTGAGAGAAGCCCCCCTTCCCTCTGGTTCCGGCCAGGTGCTGTCCTGCCCTGCCTCGCCCCATCCCTTTGATCCCAGCCAGTTGCCGGGTTGCTCTGCCCCACCTCGCCTGTCTGGTCCCAGCCAGGTGCTCCACCCTGCCATGTCCTACCGGTCCCTCCCAGCCAGGAACTGACCTGTGGCAGCTACCACCCCGCAGCAACTTTTATCTGAGCCTGCTGAGCTCTGATTGGCTGCTTCTTTGAGGCATCTCTAGGCAGGCTTGCAGGACCCACCTTCACTGCTCCTGTCTTGGGGGGGAGGGGTGCTGTAGGACCTCAGGGCCTTCTCTAGGGAGCTGTACAGGCCAGATAAACCTGTCACAGGTGCATATAGAGGAGAAGGGACTGCAGGTCGGGATTATGGTGTATTGACTGGAGTAGAGGGCTATGGGTCGGGACTGGGGTGCATCGTCAGGAGAAGTCAGGATTGCGGCGTAGGAGTGGGTCTGTGGTTTGGGAATAAAGCACATTTTCTAGAATCAGTGGCTGCGATGCACGGCTGTTGCGCCTCCTGGGTAGCAAGACCACGATGCATTGTAAAGTGAAGGCATCTGCTGGACTCTCCCTGCGTCTGCTTTCCAGAGCACAGTTTCTCCAGTAGAGAACTCTAAATTAAGGAATAAATTGTGCACTACCGGCCTTAGTCCCCACTAGTTCTGTCTGTGCTGCGTGGCTCTGGTGGGGCCAGTCATCTGCACACCTGATCACGATGTCAGGACTCTCTGCTTGTTCTGGGAACTGAGGAAACTGACCTTAAAGGTTAAAATAAATGTATTATTTAAGATTGAGACTGGATACTTCCCAGTCCACAGAGATGCTGTGTGGCAGCATTGTCTTAGGGTTTCTTGATTAGGCTTTGTGGCTGAAATTTTAATATTGGTAAAATAACTAAGGAAATTCCCAGACCAAAATCTATGTGAAGGTGGAGTTAAGCTTGAGAGCACAGAACAGTAACGAAAAGGATAAAACGCTACAGGGCTGTTTCAATTAGCTCAAAATCAAGCATTATGAACCCAGCAAGTTCAGAGTGAAGATTCCTTTCTAAAAAAATACAGCCATGTTAAGGTAGGAAATCCACAGTTCAG
Source organism: Chelonoidis abingdonii (assembly GCF_003597395.2). Taxonomy (NCBI): domain Eukaryota; kingdom Metazoa; phylum Chordata; order Testudines; family Testudinidae; genus Chelonoidis; species Chelonoidis abingdonii. Next base: position 51,673,239 of record NC_133776.1, read on the forward strand.
GTCCCCAGACAACCACCCCGCTGTCCCATAGTGACTACAAAAGGGGAAAAATAGGAAAAAGTCAAATCTGTCTTTAAACCTCACTTTCATCAAATCTGAGCCCATGAACAACAACATGCCTTAACCCTGAATGGCTGGGCAGTGTGTCGCATTGCTTCAGGGCACAGGGAAGTTTGGGGGCCTGGCCTCTGCATGGTACAGTTCTCATCACAGCTTGCATTCTTTGGTGTATTTCTCCTCCCAGCTGCCCTGCAAGGAGGCAGCACTGCTATCCCAGGGTACAGGTGAGGAACTGAGGCACACAGTGGCTATGTGACTCACTCAAGGTCACACAGGAAGTCTGTAATGAAGCAGGGACTTGAACCCAGTCCCAGGCACGCCCTGTGTGCTGGTTGCCCAATATGCTTGTCTCAGCCTAGTTATCAAGGTTTGCATTTAGCTCCCCCTCAATGCTCTGGCAGCACTAGGTAACCATATTGTTACCCTTCTACCAGATGGAGCCGGCAGCAATCAGGGCCAGGTTCAATATCTAGGGGTTTCTTTTTAACAGTACAACACAACTGGTTCGAGCCCCCAACCAGTAACCTGGGAAAATTACACACCATCCCCTGGGCACCTCTAAGAGGCAACAGAGTCTGAGCATAGAAAAGAAACTTTTAATGAAAGGAGAGAAGTCACCCAACATGAATTAGGGAAAATGCCACAAGCAGGATTCATACTCATAAAACTGTGAGTAGGACACACACCCCGGAGTGCATGGGACAGTGCCTTCCACCTCATGTTTTTGAGTTCTATAACCAAAAGTTCCTTTACTGTGCCCCTCTCTGCTCCCTCACCATACCCCAATCACAGTGGTTGTCCTTGATCAGTGAGGACCCAGGGTTCAGATGTGCACCTGTATGAGTTCACCTCCCACCTGTGGAAGAAGGCACCTTGCTTGTTCCTCCATCTGAGCACTTAGGCTGGTTGACCACCCCTCCAGCTGCTCATTTGCCAGCCACCTACCTCTCTGCTGTGACCTCTGCAGGTCAGTCTTGTAGTGAAATGCTGTCCCACAAGTGATTTCAACTTTCATTTGATGAAGTCTATTTAGCTCTATCTTTGAACAGTGGGGAGGAATGGGTTAAACCACATCAGGGACCTTTAGGAAAGGATTACATATCCTGACAAGGACACATATCCCCCCTCCTCCTACTTTCACAGGGCTCTGGCATTCGAGCCCCTGGCTTAAAGAGGTCCTTTCACCTGAGGGTGACCCCCTCATTTGGGACAGGCTTAGCACAGTTCTGCTCCCTTTTATTCATACTATAAAGATAACAACTTTGATAACAACATTTCATTACCTCCTGCATTCAGTACTAAAGTGATTTGTAACCCAACACCAACCAAAGTTGATCACTTTGAGCAACACAGCTCTATCTGCTGGATATCTTGGCAGAGTAGGTGTGTTCATGTAAATACAGTTTGCCCCTGAAGTCTCTCCTGCTCCCAGCTAGCTGACAGGGGAGAACTCATTCAGACCCTGCTTACAGTACGTCTCCACTAACCGCAGTTCTTGGCAGTGACTAGCTAGGTTAATGCAGCACCTCCCTTAGTGTAGGTTTGACCTTTAATTGGATAAGGTCCACGTTTGGCAGATGTTACACCCTTTCCTCTCTCCTGTGATGGGCAGATGCTAAAAATGTCTCTGAAGCCAAGTACCTTGAAGTAACATGAATGGGCCAGGAACCAGCAGTGCCATCCCTCGGCCCAGCTACCAGAGCATGGGGAGGGCAGGCCGGAGGTAGCTGGTCAGAGTAGTTGCATTTCACTTATTTTATGCTAGCAGCAAACAGTGATGAGTGCAAACAGCAAAATGCACCTTCCTGCTCTGGGAAGCTGCAAGAGTGCTCTGCCAGTGAACCCTGGATCTGCCCACTGATCAGACTTGATGGGGAATCAATTACTTTTGTAAACTTTGGGCTGAAATGTCTCTGCTCAAAAGTCAATGTTTTTCAAATGGTTCAGCTGTTTCCAAGGTTGGAGAGATGATGCAGGTCCTCTCGGCGATGCTGAATCTGACAGTCTTCTCACCAGCTCTGTGGAGATGGTGGCCTGGCTCTGGATCTCCACAATCAGTGAGGCCAGAAGTTCTGGCAGAGCCCAAGGCTGCAGATATGCCAAGGGTGATGCTTCCTCTCCACAACAGTATCTCCTGTTGTAGCTTCAGATCTCAGCCACGCTCCAGGGGTCAACACAGGTCCCTGGAGAGCATGAGCAGGCTCAGCTGGACTGGCTCCGTGCCTGGTCCCTAGTGGGTATGTGCGTGGGGGCCTCACCCACGGCTGAGGACTGGGGGCCAGTCTGTGCTGGGGGGAAGCCTGCTCTCGCTGGCCCCTTTACCCCTCTGCAGAGTGGAGCCACTGCTCATACTGATGCCAGGACTCACCCCCTAGTCCAGCATGGGTACTACAGCCCCTTCCACAACCATTCAGGACAATGCCTGTGTCTGCCTCAGGCCAGTAGCATCCAGCATCACCATTGCAGAGAGGAGGGGATGCCCAGGTACACAGTTTCTAACTCCAGAGGGCCAGTGGCTGCCTTGATGTCATGCTTTGCCATGAGATGTTTGACGCAGCCAAAACTTGGGCACCAGCAGCCTGAGAGAAATGGACATAGTGCATCCTAGCATCTCTGCAGGCTCTCTGGAGGCAGACGAGGCACCTTCTATGTATGCTTGGGCCCCCCGTCCCATGGTATGGACCCCATGCCCCAGCCCTGTGGCAGGGCAGGAGCTGCAGAATGACAGGGCAGAGAGGGCAGCATGCTGCCAGTGATACAGAATGGAGCCTGGCAGGAATCACGCTCTGATGGGAAACGCAGCCCATCGCTGGGAGCTGGAAGAACTTGCCACGGCCCCATGCTGGCTGGAGAGAGGGATGTTACTGACATCAGCCAGGCTGCAGAATGTTGCTCGCAGTGCTTTACCCCTACTAATGCCAGCTAGGCCTTCATCATGCCACAAGGGGGAACAATGGGTCCCATGGGGTACTGGGGCCAGGTGCTGAGCCTGCAGAGCCTCCAGAGTGCAGGCACAGGGCCTGCGGGTGAGCCTAGGGATGGCTGGGTTACAGGGCTGCTCCTCTGTGACATTCCCCTCTGGTGTTATCCAGACCGGTGATCTGCTAGGTCACTCCAGTACTTGACTCTGGGAGCCAGTCTTACCCTCTTCTGCTGTGAGAACCCCAACTCCTGGGCTGTTCACACACAGCCTCTGGCACGTAAGCTGCTCCCAGCTACGCGAGTGGACACTTTTGGACAGCTGCTCCTTGGATTGTGTAACCGAATGACACTAGCCAATATATCCGGTCCCAGACACAACCTTAGGAACCTCTGTCTTGCAGTGTCCAGTTATGTCCACTGGACGCAGCAAGCTTATATGAGTTTGTCAATTTAACAAAGAAATTGACATGTACCAGGCTTGTTATCCCAAGGGGAGTGTCTGACACACTTCAAATCAAACACACTGCTTCAGTTAGAATAAACAAACAAATTTATTAACTACAAAAGATAGATTTTAAGTGATTATAAGTCAAAGCATAACAAGCTGGATTTGGTCAAATGAAATAAAATCAAAACACATTCTAATCTGATCTTAACACTTTCAATGTCCTTACAAACTTAGAAGCTTCTCACCACAGGTTGGCTGGTTGCCCTTCAGCCAGGCTCTCCCCTTTGATCAGCGCTAAAGTCGTTTGGTGTGGTTAGGGTGACTAGACTTCCCGATAAAATTGGGACTGTCCTGATATTTAGGTATTTGTCCCATGTCCCGACCCATCTTTGGTCGGGAAGCAATTTGTCCTGATATTTCACTCTGCCGGCAGCACTCAGCTTTTTTTTTTTCCTCTGCCAGCGGACACCCCCGCCCCCACGTGTCCCGATATTTTCTCCCTCTCAGCTGGTCACCATAGCTGTAATGTCTGTATATGTAGGTGGAAGAGAGAGAGAGTATGGCAAATGTCTCCCCCTTCTATCATGTCCTTTCTTCCCTCTTGGCTTGCCACCCCCCCCCCCGAGTCAGGTGAGCATTACCTCATTGCAGTTCCAAACTGACCAAAGGAAGGGGGATGACTCCCTTGAGAGTCTAACAGATTCTTTTGTTGCTGCTTAGGCCAGCGTCCTTTGTTCCTGTGGCCTGGGCTGGGTTTGTCCCATATCTGCCCTGATAAGGTGTGAACTGCCTCTCTGTTCTTGGAGAGTTTTTGACTGGGCTTATTGGAGCCATGAGGATATATTTTCAGCCTTATAACTACATACATGAAATTATAACCTATAATATTACTATAACACTACTGTAACAACAATGCTCAGTGCATCATGAGCCTTCCAAAGACATCCAACATGATAAACTTCGCATTGCATACCCACGATCATTTTACAAGGACAAACACGGGGGTGCTGGGTGTTCTCCTGAGGTATAGAACATTACATCCTTCTGTTGCTTCCACCTGCCCCACTCGACCCTTATGCCCCCACTTGTCTGGCCCACACTGCCCTACCCCCACAAGACAAGCCCAGTCCCACTGCAATCACCAGGTCTGGGGGGCCACAGCAACCCAGCTCCAAAGGTGGCTCCCACTGGGTAAGAAAATACACCCCTGCCTCCTGTTGAGCGCCTCAGCCTATACCCACACCCTCCTCCTCTGGACCCCTGACCTATAAGCACTCCTTTCCTCCTCCTATCGACTCCCCCACCCAGTTCATACACACACCTCATCATCCTATTGACTCCCCAGGCCATATGTAACCCCCTCCCATTGACTTCCCCAGGTCATACATGCACCCTCCTCCTCCTCTTGCCCCCCCAGCCCATATATGCCCCCCTTCTCCTATCTGCCCCCATCCTAGCCCATACACCAGTGCAGCTGTGCTGCTATAGCATTGTACGTGAAGACAAGCATTTAGCAAAAAACAGCATGGAATTCCCTTCCACATAGTTTGGCTGTCGCCTTTACTCCCAGCTGGAAATGCTTCTCATCGGGGGGGAAAAAGACTATGAAAAGAAGAGACAGACATCCCAAGGCACCTCTCCTCCTCCTTTTTTGTCAATCGATTCACTGCACAAGAAGGAACAAGGAAAGCAGTCATTACACAGACGAAGGGATCCTGACCTAAAGAGGTTGGCCAGTAAGACTGGTGAGAGCACGTGGTGCAAAAAACATAGCTTCTGATTTTACATAATTTGTTAAGTCAGGCATTAGTTCTGTTTTATCTTTATTTTTCTTGTAAGCATTTCTGACTTTTCTGCCTCATTACTTGTACTCATTTAAAACCTCTCTCTTTGTAATTAATAAACTTTTTATTGTTTTATCTAGTCCAGTGTGTTTCAGTTGAAGTGTTTGGGAAACTCCATTTGGGATAACAAAATATGTGCAGATTATTTCCATTGATGAAATAATGGACCTAGATAATTTTGTATTGTCCAGGAGAGGGATGGGCAATACAGGACATAGATTACAGGGGCAAAATCTGCATCTGGGAGTGAGCTAGGGTCACCCTGCAGTATAACCAAGGCTTGTGAGAGCCAAGAGGTAGCTGGCTGGCTGCAGAACACAGACTCAGACACAGACATGGCTGGGAGTGACTTATGCTGGAGGCTGTTTGTGGCCAGTCCGGGCTGGAGGCTGCAACAGCAAGTCATTGTAAAAGGCACCGCAGGTTGGAGAGCAGGGGTGATACATCTGCTCATTGGTCTGGATTGTATCTGGGTATATCAGACCTGGGTTCCACCCTCCTGCAAACCTGCATTCTTTTGCGGGAGGGCGGGACAGACTAAGTGGGAATGGCGCCTGCTCTCTGGCCAAAGGGTATCCATCACTCCTGAGTTTTTCACACTAAGCCCTCATTGCATTTGCAGTCTCTGTCATGCATGCCTTGTACTCGTACTCCGTAGGTTGCAGGGCTGCTACTGGCAGGTCAGGCTCCTGTACCAGATACAAACGGGCGAAAGAGCTTTGTTCTGAGCAAGATACACACCTGCTGTGTTCACTATAAACTCCTTTAATACACTGCCTGGAAAGGCTGTCGTGAGCTTAAGTAAGGTGTGTTGCACAGTGCGCCACCTAGTGGTTTAGCACTCCAGTACAAGGAAGGATGGAGCTGGCCAGTAAGGATTTGCAGAGAGATGGTGTCAGAGCGGAGGCCTGTCAGTTCATAACCACCAGAGGCAAGAGGCCACAGTGGCGTTCTATATGACTGGAGGCAGATGAGGATGGACAAGCTATGGCCAACAGAGAGAAGAGAGGCGGGAGGAATTCCACACAGCTAGAAGTCTCAGATGGATATCAGGTCTTCAGTGTGGAAACTATGGACGATATCTGTCAAGCTCCAGCAGGTCTAGGGGAACAGGGAGATGTACGGGACACATGTGTGGATAGCAGCTCGGCCCAACCTTTAGCAAAATCAAGCTTACCATAAAGACTTCTCCAACCACCTAAGGAAGACGGACAATCTTTGCTGGAGATTCAATACTCAGAAAAATCAAAAGAAAGTTCTGCAAGGGACTGATGGACAAAAGAGAGCGTGCTGCCTTCCCAGAACTAAGACATGAGATATCACTCTATGAATGGATTGGCTTCGGAAGTCTACGGGCAAGAATCCAGTGGAGTTGGTTCACATGACACTGCACTGCAGGATCTCTCACAGGTAGCTGATGATTTCAGGTAACTCAGAAGCATGCTGAAGAATAAGAATGTCCAAGTGATCTTCTCTGAGAGTCTTTGGCCTGTTCTGCACTATGGGGTTAGGTCAAATTTAGCCGCGTTAGGTCAATTTAAAAATTTGGGATAGTGTGGATGCAAATGGACAGTATTGGCCTCCGGGAGCTATCTCAGAGTGCTCCATTGTGACGGCTCTGGACAGCACTTTGAACTCTGATGCACTAGCCCGGTACATAGGAAAAGCCCCAGGAACTTTTGAATTTCATTTCCTGTTTGGTCAGCGTGGCAAACTCAGTAGCACAGGTGACCATGCAGTCCCCCCAGAATTGTAGAGTGTAGAATGTTTCTATGCTCCTCCTATCATCTCCGTCTCTCAGGTTATTGCAGATTAGAAGGTGAAAAAAATGCACTCGCGATGATGTGTTTTCTGAGCTCATGCAGTCCTCCCACACGGATAGGGCACAGCGTAATGCATGGAGGCATTCAGTGACAAAGGCCAGGAAAGAATTAAGAGAGCGCGAATAGGAGGGGCAGGATGCAATGCTGAGGTTAATGGGGGAGCAAACGGACATGATGAAGCATCTGTTGGAGCTGCAGGAAAGCTAACAAGAGCACAGACCCCCACTGCATCGACTGTATAACTACGTACTCTCCTCTCCATGTTCCATAGCGTCCTCACCCAGATGCCAAGAACGCGGGAGAGGGGGCCCTCCGGGCATCCAGCCACTCCACTCCAGAGGATGGCCCAAGCAACAGAAGGCTGTCATTCAAACAGTTTGATTTTTAGTATGGCTACAATAAGCAATGTGGCCTTGTCCTTCTCTCCTCCTCCACCCTGCCCGGGCTACTTTGTCCATTATCTATTTTTTTTAATTAATAAAGAAAGAATGCATGATTTCAAACCAAAAGTTACTTTATTTTGAAGGGGGGAGGGTGGTTGGCTTACAGGGAATTAAAATCAACAAAGGGGGCAGGTTTGCATCAAGGAGAAACACACAGCTGTCACACCAAAGCCTGGCCAGTCATGAAACTGGCTTTCAAAGCCTCTCTGAAGAAAAGTGTGCCTTGCTGTGCTCTTCTAATCACCCTGGCTACTTGGATCACAGCAGCCCCCACAGTAGACTTGCCTACAACAGCAGCGGTGACAGTGAGCTGAGTGGGCACCATGCTTGCCAGCTATGGCGTCTGCACAGGTAAGCCAGGAAAAAAGGTGCAAAACGATCGTCTGCCATTGCTTTCAAGGAGGGAGGGGTGACTGATGACATGTACCCAAAACCACCCACGACAATGTTTTTGCCCCATCAGGCACTGGGAGCTTAACCCAGAATTCCAATGGGTGGCAAAGACTGTGGGAACTGTGGGATAGCTATCCAGTGCACTGCTTCATAAGTCGATGCTAGCCACAGTAGTGAGAACACACTCCACCGACAATGCGCTTAGTGTGCACATGTGCAGTCAACTGTATAAAATCGATTTCTAAAAATTGACTTCTATAAAACTGACCTAATTTTGTAGTGTAGACATACCATTATTGTCCCATGAGCAAAGGACGAGAGAAGGCAGAAGATTCTGGAAGCGTATCGCTGTCTAGGTAAATAGCGTAAGGTAGAGGGTTTTGATTTTGTGGAACATTGGTCCATCTTCTATGGGGTTGGGGGGGCTGTATGGTTTGGATGGCCTCCATCTCTGTAGAAGGGGGACCAGGAATCAGGAGGGAGTTAAACTAACAGCAAAAGGGGAAGGTACGAAGAGGGAAGATATGAGCACTCAGTACAAAACTGAGATGTTCAGAACAAAAGTAATCAAGAAACCAAAGGACATAGGTAATTCAAAAAAATTCTCTTCATCTAGTGTGACCCACATACCTAAGAGGGAGGTGTCTCTTTAAAAGACCTAGAGGAATGAGTTGTGTCTGGTTTATTGCTGCCAGGCAGGTGCACAATTAGCACTCCACACACATACGTTTCAGGAACTGGGTGTGGCAGTTTTGGACATGCTCAGTAGGTTCTCTGTAGCTGGACTAAGACTCCACTGAGGGCAAGTGTAGTAGAAATTAAGCTATTGTTATGTTCTTTTATCATTATAAAATTTTACAAAGTTGATACTTAAATCTTAAGTTAATGTCTTTTGTTCTTTTTGGACTGAATTGTGGGAGTTTGTTTGTGATCCTTGCTGAAAATCCTTAATTACTAACTTCTGAGTCTTCATGTGCTTTTCTATATGAGTTGTGTGGAAGCACTAGAAGAGTGGTGGTGAAGTGAATACTAGCCCACACAAAGGTTACACTAGGAGACTGGGTAATAAACAAGATGAATTGGAATTGCTAACTTATCATAAATTGGATCTGGCTGGTATTACTGAAACCTGGTGGGATGATTCACACAACTGGAATGTTAAAATCAACGGTTATAACCTATTTAGGAAGGACCAAGTGGGCAAAAAAGGAGGGGGAGTGGCACTCTATGTAAAAAATTGTTACCTGTTTCTGAGTTGCCAATAACTTGGAAGAAAATGATCTGGAATGGGTATGGATCAATGTCCTAACAGATAAAGCACAAGAAGGGGTGATAGATTATGTCTGCTACAGACCATCAAGTCACACTGGAGAACCTGATGACCACCTCCTTACACACCTATCTGTAATGTGTAGGGGAAAAGCTCTGTGACCATGGAAGACTTCAGTTTGAGTTGCATATGCTGGAGGGCTCATGCTGCCAGTACTAAACCATCCTAGAAAATTCTAAACATAGAAGATGACAGTTTCCTTTGGACACTTTGGAGGACAGGTTTAAAGTTCAAAATGACCTTGACAAATTGGAGAATTGATCTGAATTCAACAAGATGAAATTCAATAAAAACAAGTGCGAAGTACTTCACTTAAGAAGGAAAAATCAAATGCACAAGTAAAAAGTGGGGAATAGCTGTCTAGGTTGTAGTACAGCTAAAAAGGACGTGGGGGGTATAGTGGATCACAAACTGAATATGAGTAATCAATGAAATGCAGCTGCGAAAAAGACTAGTATCATTCTGGTCTGCATTAACAGGAGCATTGGATGTAACACACAGGAGGTAATTGTTCCACTCTACTTGGCACTGGTGAGGCCCCAGCTGGATACTGTGTCCAGTTCTGGGCATCACACTTTAGGAAAGATGTGGACAATTGGAGAGAGTCCAGAGGACAGCAACAAAAATTATAGTTTTGAGGAAAAAAGACTGAGCCAAGACCTGATAACAGTTTTCCAACATGTTAAGAGCTGTTATAAAGGGAAAGGTGAACAACTGTTCTCCATGTCCACTGAGGGTAGAACAAGAAGTAATGGGCTTAATCTGCAGCAAGGGAGATTTAGGTTAGATATTAAGAAAAACTTTCTAACTTTAGGGGTCATTAAGCTCTAGAATAGTCTTCCAAGGCAGGTCATGGAATCCACAACACTGGACACTTTTTAAAAACAATTTGGACAAATGCTGTCAGAGATGGTCTATCTAGGTTTACTTTGTCCTGCCACAGCAGAGGAAGCTGGACTGGATGACTTCTCAAGGTCCCTTCCAGCCCTACATTTTTATGATTCCTCACTCAAAAACTGTTGCAGCCAACACAGGGGAATTCTATATACTAGTCACTGTCCTAAGAGATAAAAAGGAACTGATTGCAGAACTGAAAATCAATGTGCAAGCAAGCAGAATAACGTCCAGACCAGTAATATACATGTTTAATGGTTAAGTGGGTCAATTTCACAAAGCTGAAAACAGTTATGAGTAGTCCCGCGAATAAAAAAATTAAATCATGATTAATTGCACTGTTAAACAATAATAGAATATCATTTATTTAAATATTTTTGAATGTTTTCTACATTTTCAAATATATTGATTTAAATCAGGGGTCCCCAACGCGGTGCCCGCGGGCGCCATGGCACCCGCCATGGCATCTATGTGTGCCTGCGTACTGGCCAGCAGACGAACATCTGCCAAAATGCTGCCGACAAGCTGCATCATCCAGAGGTGTCGCTGCCAAAATGCCGCTGATTTTCCGCGGCATTTCGGCAGCAATGCCTCTGGATGATGCTGCTTATCAGCAGTGATGCCTATTGACATTGCCACTTGGTGGTGGAATTTCGGCGGATGCTCATCCGCCGCCAAGATCCTCCGTGGCTCGTTGTCTGGCGCCCGCCAGATGAAAAAGGTTGGGGACCACTGATTTAAATTAAAACACAGATACGAGGTGTACAGTGCTCACTTTATATTTATTTTTGATTACAAGTATTTGGACTGTAAAAAAACAAAATAAATAGTATTTTCAATTCACCTAATACAAGTATTATAGTGTAATCTTTTTATCATGAAAGTTGAACTTACAAATGTAGAATTCTGTACAAAAAAATACCCCTGAATCAAAAAATAAAACAATGTAAAATTTTACAGCTTGCAAGTCCACTCAGTCCTACTTCTTCTTCAGCCGGTCACTCAAACAAACATGTTTGTTTACATGGTCCTGCTTTGAGCAGGGGGTTGGACTAGATGATCTTCTGAGGTTCCTTCCAACCCTAATAATGTATGATTCTATGATTTGCAGGAAATAACGTTGCCTGCCTCTTGTTTACAATGTTACCTGAAAGTGAAAACAGGTGTTCTGATGGTACTGTTGTAGCAGGCGTTGCAAGATATTTACATGCCAGATGCACTAAAGAGTCATATGTCCCTTCATGCTTCAACCAGCATTCCAGTGGACATGTGTCCATCCAAAGCAGTGCAGATCAACACATGCTCATTTTCATTATCTGAGTCAGATGCCACCAGAAGAAGGTTGATTTTCTTTTTTGGTAATTCGGATTCTGTAGTTTCCGCATCAGAGTGTTGCTCTTTTAAGATTTCTGAAAGCATGCTCCACACCTTGTCCCTCTCAGATTTTGGAAGGCACTTCAGATCCTTAAACCTTGGGTTGAGTGTTGGAGCTATCTTTAGAAATCTCATATTGGTACCTTCTTTGCATTTTGTGAATTCAGCACAAAATGCACGTAAATACCTTGCAATGCTGGCTACAACAGTGCCATCCAAATGCCTGTTCGCACTTTCTGATGACATTATTAATAAGAAGAGGGCAGGTATTATCTCCTGTAAATGCAAACAAACTTGTTTGTCTTAGTGATTGGCTGAACAAGAAGTAGGACTGAGTGGACTTGTAAGCTCTGAAGTTTTATATTGTTTTGTTTTTTGAGTGCAGTTATGTTAAAAAAAAAATCTACATTTGTAAATTGCACTTTCACAAAAAAAAGAGATTGCACTATAGTACTCCTATGAGGTGAACTGAAGAATACTATTTCTTTTGTTTATCATTTTTACAGTGCAAATATTTGTAATAAAAAATATACAATTTGATTTCAATTACAACACAGAATACAATATATGTGAAAATTTAGAAAAACATCCAAAATATTTAATAAATTTCAATTGGTTATTCTATTAACAGTGTGATTAAAACTGCAATTAATTGCAATTAATTTTTTTGAGTTAATCGTGTGAGTTAACTGCAGTTAATTGACAGCCCTAGTTATGAGACAAATTAGGTAGGAGGAAGAATTTAAACAGAAAAATGTAAGTGCTCCTTGGAAATCTTTAAGAACAACTTACTAGATGCCCACAATACCACAGTGAAGAAGGCTCTTCTAGTTAAAACAACAACAATTTGGTTTAGAAGGGAAGTGAAGGCAGCTGTAAAATTTTTTTTAAAAAAATGACAAATGGAAGAAAGGGGACGTTTACACTAATGAATATAAATTAGAAGTTAGGAATTGTATAAAATTGATAAGGGAAGCTAAGGGACAAAAAGAGAAACCTATGGCCAGTGAAATTAAGGAAAAATGAGGAGTTTTTAAAATATACTAGGAACAGAAAGAATTCTGACAATGGTATTGGTCCATTACTAGCTGAAAATGGTAGAATTATCAATAATAATGCAGAAACATTAGAAGTGTTCAATAAATATTTCTGTTCTGTATTTAAGGAACAAACAGATTATATAGTCTCATAATATGGTGATAACACACTTTCCATTCCACTAGTATCTCTGGAGGATGTTAAACAAAAGCTACTAAAGTTAAACATTTTAAAATCAGCAGGTCCAGATAACTTGCATCCAAGAATTTTAAAAGAGCTGGCCAAGGAGATCACTGGATTGTTAGCATTAATTTTTTTCAATAAGTCTTTTAACACTGGGGAAGTTCCAGTAGACTGGAATAAATAAAATGTTGTGCCAGTTTTTAAAATGGGTGAAGGGAATGACCTGGGGAATTACAGGCCTGTGAGACCAACATTGATCCTGAACAACATAATGAAATGGCTCACATGAGACTTGATTAAGAAAGAATTAAAAAGAGGGTAATATAATTAATGCAAGTCAACATGGGTTTATGGAAAACAGATTCTATCAAACTAACAATTTTTTTTAATCAGATTACAAGTTTGGTTGCTAAAGGGAATAGTGTTGACATAATATAGTTAGACTTCTGTAAAGTGTTTGACTTGATACTGCATGACATTTTGATTAAAAAAATTGGACAATATAAAATGAACCTGACACACATTAAATGGATTAAAAACTGGCTAGCTGAAAGATCTCAAAATGTAACTGTCAACAGGGCATTGTCATGAACAGGTCTGTTTCCAGTGGGGTCCCACTGGGATTCGTTCTTGGACCGACACTATTTAGCATTTTTATTAACTTGGAAGAAAACAAAATAAAATCTGTGAAAGTTTTCAGATGACACAAAAATTGGGGGGGGGGGTGGTAAATAGTGAAGAGGGCAGGTCACTGGTACAGAGAAATCTGGATCACTTGGTAAATTGGGCTCAGGCAACAATATGCATTTTAATATGGCTAAATATAAAGTAAACATCTAGGAACAAAGAATGCAGGCCATACTTACAGGATGGGGACTCTATCCTGGGAAGCAGTGACTGAAAAAGATTTGGAGATCATGGTGGATAATCAGCTAAACATGAGCTCCCAATGTGACATTGTGGCCTAGAGATAATGCAATCCTGGGACACAAACAGGGGAATCTCAAGTAGGAGTAGAGAGGTTATTTTACCTCTGTTTTTGGCACTGGTGTAACCGCTGCTGGAATAATGTGTCCAGTTCTGGTGTCCACAATTCAAGAAGGATGCTGACAAATTGGAGGGGGTTCAGAGAAGAGCCACCAGCATGATTAAACGATTAGGAGACATCTTATAGTGATAGACTCAAGGAGCTCAGTCTACTTAGCTCAACAAAGAAAAGGTTATAGAGTATAAATCCCTACATGAGGAACAAATATTTAATAACGGGCTCTTCAGTCTAGCAGAAAAAAGTCTAACACAGTCCAATGGCTGGAAGCTGAAGCTTGATAAATTCAAACCGGAAATAAGGCATACTTTTTAAAGTTGAGAGTAATTAACTGTCAGAACAATTTACCAAAGGTTGTGGTGGATTCTCCATCACTGACAATATTAAAATCAAGATTGGATGTTTTTCTAAAAGATCTGCTCTGGGAATTATTTGAGGGAAGTCCTCTGGTGTGTGTTATACAGGAGGTCAGACTAGATGATCACACTGGGCACTTCTGGCATTGGAATCTATGAATCTACATCTCTCCTTTCAAGTTCTATACACTGACCTTTTATAAAATTTCCACTAACACCCTAGCTTTGAAGTTTGGTATGGTTCAGTCTGTGAATCGTATTGGTTTTCTAATTACACACCCAAACTGCGTAGCAGCTTGGTCATCTGGCCAGCCATTAGTTGCAACAACTGGATGTGGGCAACAGGAAATAGGGTGAGGTGTAACAGTCTCTCCTCCTCCTAAGCCAAGGCAGTTCTGAGTGCAAAGATGTAAGAATTTTCATGCTCGTATGTGGTTTGCCGAGTCCATGATCTCCCACATGCAGTATGCTCCTAACCTACCCATGCACACCATGAGTTGCATTCTAGGTTCACTTACACCTCTGCAACCCTAGCGAATGCAGATCCCACAGGGCAGAATTAAAACCAATGTGATTACCAATACAGCAGGCGCAGTTTAATACAGACACCTACTAGTGGGTTAATACATCGTCCGATGTAGGCAAAGCCCTGCTAGTACACAACAAAAACAATGCCCTTTGGACAAAATGTGGGTGAAGACATTCCTCTCAACTCTTCTCCAGAGACTTCGCTGGTCTTCGCTACCTTAAAAATAGGGTAAATCTCTAGCATTTTGGTTGTAAAAAAGCCAGTGTCCCAAGTATGACCAGTGCAGACTGTGCCCAAGGGCTTGTCAATGCACAGTAGTTGCAATGGTTTTACCTATCTCTGTTTTAAAATCTGATTTAATTTAAATCAGTAAAAACTCCTGTGTGGACACACCTATACCAGGGTAATACTGGTTTAGTAGATTAACATGCACAGCTCAGACCTTGCCTACATAGAAAAGCTGCACTAGTGTAGATGAATTTACAGATGTAAGCTAAACTGTTTTAAGCCAAGTTTAAATCAATCTGGCTGTGTCCACATACACCATTGCACCAGTTTACTACACTGTTGTAAAATTATACCTTTAGTTAAACCAGTGAACGTCTTTGTGCAGGCCAGGCCTGAGTCTGCAGAGAGCCTACAACAAACTCCGGGAAGCGTGAACTGCCTCACTCATCTCAACAGATGCTAACTCAGATGCCAGAAGATACTTTAAATATCATCATCATGTGCTATGTTGCTGCTCTAAGCATGTGAGAAAAGAGAGACATATCAGATTGTGCAGATCTGCACAATCTACTCAACGATGGCTCATTTTGGCAGGCATTTCATAACAGAGGGCAGGGCGGAAGAGGGTCTCTCCTCCTTGGGTCTGGAGGGAGGCCACTCCACGTAACTATGCCTGTCACCAATAATCTGGGTCTGAGCCCCTCTCACTGGGCTGAGCAACAAGCAGTCTATGGCCCAGAGCATCCTGACTGGGGCAGAAAACAATTAACAGTCTGTGAACTCTGGCTCTCTAGATGGGACAGAGCAAGGAGCAGTCTTTTGCCCTCAGCCTCCTGGCTGAGGCAGACAGCAAGTAAACAGTCTATATGGGTAGGCCTTCTGGCCTCAAATGAGTAGGCAGCCAGTTCCCAGATGTGGGGGGAAGTAGCGGGATACAGGCCCATCCTACTCCACTGGATCAGTGGAGATACATAAACATGCTGCCTTGCTTCCCAGCAACACAACTGGACTGAAGTCAGATTCCTTTGGGCTACTTCCTACCCACTCTGTCAGCATTGCTCCATCGAGTCCATGTTCTGTCTCACCACCTCACCATCGGGAGGCATTCTCTCTAGTACCTTTCTGGAGCCTTCAGCCTCCTCAGTCAATGGGGTGCCGGTCTGCTTGACTGTTCATCCAGAATCCCAGAGGGCTCGGCTCCCTAGAAGAGACATCTGCCCCCTTTCCTGCTTCTACAACTGATCTACAGGGCCCTCCCTTTACACTTCCTGTCCTGCCCTGGTACTTCTGGCAAAGGGGATGGGGCAGGTTCGGCTCTGCCTACAAAGGGGTGTGTAGTGATCTCTCCCCCTCGAGTCCAGAGGGTGGCCACTCTGCAGGACCGGTGCTAGGGGTTTTAGTGCTCTAGGCGCATGGCAATTTCGCTGCCCCGCACCTGGTCCCGCGGCTCCGGTGGAGCTGCCGCAGTCGTGCCTGTGGGAGGTCCACCAGAGCCGCGGGAGCAGCTGACCGTCCACAGGCATGACTGTGGCAGCTCCACCAGAGCCGCGGACCAGCAGACCCTCCACAAGCACGACTGCGGCAGCTCCACCGGAGCCACCCACCAATAATCCTGACACCCTAGGCGATTGCCTAGGCTGCCTAAATGGAAGCGCTGGCCCTGCCATTCTGCCTCACTATGAGGTGCCACTGCTTTTGTTCTCCCAACTCAAGTTTTCGAAAGTTGGAGAAATGCTGCCCTAGAAAACACAAGACTGCACAGCCTGGCACATAGAGTATGATATGTGCTCCAGTGGGAGACTGGGTCCTTCCTGCTCAAACAAAAACCATCCTCTGACTGCCAGAAACTACTCCTAAAGTACTGACATATTAGTACTAGGCAATTAACAAAAAACATTTTTTTTTAGTGTGGCAAGAAAAAATGCTTTGACATCTTTGGATTAAGGGTGGTTTCTGTGTGTAAAATGATAATTTTGTGGGTGACGAGGAGGGGAACACTGCAAGTATTGATACTACTGTACACCAGTTTTCAGATTCAAGTGAAAACGTGTAAGTGGAGTTTGTTTAATACAGAACAAATCCTGTCTTTTCCTCAATGGATGCTATGGATCTTGTGACAGGCAAACTGGTGCAATTCCACTGCCTATGGGACCAGATTTGAGGAGTTGGCACATAGGTAAGCCTTGGGGCTGACTTCAAAATTTATTCCAGCTATTGGTATATGCTGTCAGGGTGTGTGTGTCCTATTTTTGGAGTATCCATTGATCGGGAGTAATTCAATGAAGTAGCTTCATGGTCTGTGGAGGATGTCTGCCATGGTCTGAGGTAAACAGGATGAAGTTGAACAAAGACAAATGCAAAGTGCTCCACTTAGGAAGGAACAATCAGTTTCACACATACAGAATGGGAACAGACTATCTAGGAAGGAGTATGGCAGAAAGAGATCTAGGG